>NC_090646.1:617195362-617554737 GCF_040937935.1 Hyperolius riggenbachi | reverse complement strand
CACATTAGAACAGCTATAGGAACTTATAGGATAGAAGAAATAAGGCTCAACATTTTGTTGCAGAGTCTCTTTAAACACCGGGGCCAAGTTGCGGGCCAACCTCATGTCCACTTCCCTCGCTTATAAAGTTCCCTGTCTAATGGTCCCCCTCCCTCCCCTCTATAGTTCCCTAGTGCCTAATGGCCCTCCTCACTCCCTTATGCAGTTCCCTGGTGTCTATTGGTCCTCCTTCCCCTTTGCAGTTCTCCTAGTGTCTATTGATCTCCCCTCCCTCCCTCCCCTACACGGTGCTAGTAAAAAAGGGCGCACAGGGATAGTGGACAAAAAGGGCGCCGCCATAGACTGCAATGCAAAATATCGGCTATTCGGCGCCCGACAGGAAAAAAGGGCGCCCGAGAAATAGCGGTTACAGGGATCGTGTTAACAAAAGTTTTCGTTTACAGAACAAGGTTTATAACAAATATCGTTTACAAGTTCGTTTTGAGTTTGTGTTATACTTATTTTTTCGTTTTTAAATTTCGCTTATATCAGTTTTTACCTAATTTTTCGTTTAAAAATTTCACTTACAAAAGTATAACTACATTTTCGTTTACACTTCTTTGATCATTTAAAAATTTGTTTTCATATGTATAATGCGTAAATACCGTTTTCAACCTTATTGTATTATAAATACATCGCTTTTGGTATTAACTTTGTTTTTACACTTATAATGCGTTGATTATAGTTACTAAAATATCGCTTTTAATATTACTGTTATTTAAAGGTTGTTTTTACACTTATAATGCGTTGATTATAGTTACTAAAATATTGCTTTTAATGTTACTGTTATTTTAAGATTTCTAATGCTTGTAAGGCTATCTATTGTATTGTATATATTTATATATAGTTTTATCTATTTATAATATTAATGTATACGTGATTTTAAGGCTATTTTAAAGCTATTTATTCTATTACAAATATATAAATTATTTTATTCATGTTATTTGTAGAGAGGTATTTTAAGGATTAAATATATTATTGTTTATATGTGTTTAGGGTGTTTGTGCGGTGGGGATGGTTAGGTTTAGGCATTACCAGGGGGGTCTAGGGGTTAGGGATAGGTACAGGGAGGGTTAGGTATAGTTACAGTATAATATACGCAATCAGGGGGTGGTTAGGGTTAGGCACCACCAGGGGGGTCTTAGGTTTAGGCATCACCAGGGGGTCTTAGGTTTAGGCACCAACCGGGGGGGTCTTAGGTTTAGGCACCAACCGGGGGGGTCTTAGGGTTAGGCACCAACCGGGGGGGTCTTAGGGTTAGGCACCAACCGGGGGGGTCCTAGGGTTAGGCACCAACCGGGGGGGTCCTAGGGTTAGGCACCAACCGGGGGGGTTTTAGGGTTAGGCACCACCAGGGGGGTCTTAGGGTTAGGCACCAACCGGGGGGGGTCTTAGGGTTAGGCACCAACCGGGGGGGTTTTAGGGTTAGGCACCACCAGGGGGATCTTAGGGTTAGGCACCACCAGGGGGGTCTTAGGTTTAGGCACCACCAGGGGGGTCTTAGGGTTAGGCACCACCAGGGGGGTCTAGGGGTTAGGGATAGGTACAGGGAGGGCTCTGTGTGAGAGTAAGGTTAGGTATAGTTACAGCACAATATATGTAATATATACAATTTATTAAATTATATATATTTAAACAAAGAGGGGTCTAGGGGTTAGGGATAGGGATAGGGAGAGATCTGGGTGAGCCTACAGTTAGGTATAATTACAGTAAAATATCTGTAAAACATACCATTGCATTGCTATGCTTAATACAAGTGTAAATATCGTTTTTCTTATAGACGATATTTGACGTTTCTTTTCAGAATTCGTTTGTTGTTATAGACGGTATTTTGCCATTTCATTTCCGTTTATTTAACCTATTTAGCACTAAATTTTCATTTACAACGCCTTAAAAGAAAAATATGGTTTTGCATTAAAACTTAAAATTTCGGCTATACCCCGCGCCCTTTTTTCCAGGCGCCCTTTTTTGATACACGCCCCCTACACAGTTCCCTGGTGTCTAGTGCTTTCCCCCTCCCTCCACACGTGGCTTCCCTGGGCTTTACGTTCTAGATGGGCGTCCCATCTAGGGCTTTACCTCCAATATAGCTTCTCTGGTGATCTAGAGTGGGCCAAACATAATGCAATGTGGGGAAACCACTTGAGGGCCAGATTTGGCCCACGGGCCAGAGTTTGACATGTATGTCCTAGAGGATTGGGGAAGCCACTGGCGTATTCAGCGCCTTTCCGCTACTGACGTAAGTATTCAGGTTTACTTTAAAACAATTGAGTATGGACAGCATCTTGGCTTAGCCCATCAAACAAAACATATAAAGTCATAAAAAAAAACATAAAACACTCTTATATTATAACATACTATTATTATATATCAGTTAAGATGTCAACAAAGAGAAATATAAATCTCCCCACTTGGTTGTTCACTCATTGCCAAGGGAAGTATTCATTAAAGGAAAACTGAATTTTGCTCCTGCATAAGCATTCAAATTCAAGTCCATTATTGAAGCCAATCTGTCTTTCCTATAACTTCTGTATAACATATGATTACAACTTAACCCCCCTGTGATAATCAAGTTTGTCATTCCAAAATTGTCTATAGGATTCCCAAACAGAGGCTAATTGGGAATAATTGTAAACTCTGCTCCAAGGTTATATCTTCGTTGGTCTAAAGCAGTGCTCCTCAAACTACGGCCCACAAATGCGCCCCCCCCCCCCCGAGGCTTTTTCCCAGGCCCCCAAACACAAAATGTATAACTTATAGATGTGGCTCACTGCACCTTTAAATACCCTCAGCCCACATATAGAATAGCAGTGCTGGCACCACCCATCCACATACTAACTACAGTGAGCAGTCATTCGCTGGCTTCCAATTCTGCATCAGGTGACACTGCTGTCCAACTGGATGGCAGGCTGTCACCTGGGTATGCTTCACTGTCTGGTGCACAAAGACGGTCTTCGGGCGCCACATGACTGAATGGCTGCTGCTGGGAGTTCTGCTCCAGGCATGATTGGGGGGGATCCTAAATCCTAGAGTTATCACGGCTTTGTGAATCATGCTCAATCTGTTTTTTATTTTCACTTCAGACTCCCTCTCACTCAGAAGCTAATTGATAAGATTGCTCACATACTAAAATCATCAGATTATGTTCATCTATACGAAGCTGTGTGAACAATGCAGAAAATCTTCTACTGTATCCAGGGGGAAAGCCGATAACTTTGTCTACTTTGTTTTCATAGCAATTACTTGATTTCATAATGATTTGTGCTGCAACTGGTAATTTTATTAATTAGCTGCAGTGAAGTGTAAATATACCTTCAAATTACATTAGACAAGTCTTTTTATGTTTTGACTAAGCATTACCTTGTACTCATACTGTGCTGCGTGATCTGGTCTTTCTTGTATTCCTGTATTGTCATATTGCTGTATGTCACCCCTAAATATTGTCTGTAACCTAAATTAATGTCCAGCGCTGCGTAATATGTTGACGCTTTATAAATACAATAAATAAGTAAATAATAAATAATGTTCACATTCATATTAATCTATTCGTTTTATCTTTTGCCGGGTTTAATTTAGTAGAGTTACATACCTCTTAATAGATAATAGAAGATTCCCTCATCAAGCTTTTAAAAAAGTAGTCTCAGGGTCTTTTTTTCTTTCTTTTTTTTTTAATCAATATATTATTTTGTTTTTCAATTTTAAACTGGCCAAGTAAAACAGTCAAGAACAATGACAATGACTCACTGTAATCTAGATCAGGGCTTTTCAACATGTGGTATGTGTACCACCAGTGGTACTTTGCTGTTGGGCAGGTGGTACGCCCCAGGTTTGCCTGTCCCTTCACCTTGGCTGGGTTACCACTGATCTGAGGTCTGAACTATTCCACAGGGCAGCACAGTAAGGAACAAGTGAGGTGGAGCTTAATTTTTTGGGGAGTCACTGCCCAGCTCTCTGGTGGTGGTGGGAGGCTACCTATATTGAAACTCTGGATCCTAAAGAGGCTTCCCTCTTTTCCTCAGTACAAGGGATCCAGCACTGGGACCGCCTAAAAAGCTCCTTGGCGACGTGCGCACATGTGCTGTAGTGGCTCTCTAGTCTGGTGGAAGCAGCCAAGCCCGATCGGGTCCAATCTACCGCGCAGGCACACTGGTGGTACTTGAAACATTTCAGACGATGAAAGTGGTACAATTAGTGAAGAGGTTGAAAAGCCCTGATCTAGATGTTACAAGCATTTGAAATATTACACAGATCCACCGTAAGAACAAATCTTACATAAGGCCTATGGTTACCCCAATTTACAAACTCCCCCCAAAACAAAATTCCCCACCCTTTCCCCCTTCAAACCCACCCATTTGCTCTCTCTCCTATATTTGTTTCAAGGGTAATATGATGAGATCCCGTCTCAATCTACAGGTGTTGCTTTTTAAATTTCAAGACGGCCTAGTGTTCCACCAAGTTGTTAGTATGCATATCAAGAGGAATATATAGATTCCATAAAGCTCCTCAAATCATCCTGAGATAACGTATGCAGAATATAAGGTTTCCCCCTTCTAAAAAATTTCTTGGTACCTTTCTCCACATTTAACGTTGCGTCAAGTCTATCTAGATGTAAAATATAGGATAGTTTGTCCTTCCCATCCTGGAGTGTTGGTCTCGTGGGGTACATCCAGCAATTGCATATAGCTTTTTATGCCGCCGCTAATATTATATGGCCAAGTTCCGTGAGCTTTCCCTCCACTTGTTCAGCAGCAGCTCCATCCCCAGTACTTGGGTGAGCGTGGAATAAGAACAAACTGGTTCCTTTAATATTTGTTTTCTACATAAATTATTCAGGAAGGCAGAGATCTCATCTCAGAATCCAGCTGCCGTATATACTCAAATACAAGTCAACCTTGTGTATAAGTCGACTCGAAGATTTATCCCTCTTAAGCTGGAATTTTTTATTGACTCAAGTGTAAGTCTACCCAGAAAACTTAATGGCTGTACTTGGGGCTCAGGATGGGTTAATGACTGCACTGCACTCAGTGGGTACATTGCTGCAAATGGGAATGTCACTATTAGTACACACATTACTCAGTGTTGCCCATGACTCGAGTATAACTCGACCCCTATACTTTTATAAAGTGAAACAGACCTACATTTCTAGACTTATACTCAAGTATATACAGTATTTAGGGGCAATCCCAGTACAAATAGACATCAGAGAAGTATGACACCTGTAGGTAAAGTAAGGTAACTACATCTACATGACACTCTTGCCACATTATAGTGGTTTATCTTCAATAATTTTCTTACAGAGTCCCTGATGGCTGCTGCTGGTCTCTGATAATCAATGATGGGCAGCACAGTGGCATAGTGGATAACATTCTTGACTTGCAGTGCTGGGTCCCCGGTTTGAATCCCAGCCAGGGCCCAGCCAGGTCACTATCTGCGTGGAGTTTGTATGTTCTCCTCCTGTCTGCATGGGTTTCCTCCAGGCACCTTGATTTCCTCCCACATCCCAAAAACATATGGATAATTAAATTGGCTTCCCCCTAAATTGGCCCTAGGCAACAAAACATACACTACTTGATATAGACATATGACTAAGGTAGGGATTAGATTGTGAGACCCTCTTAGGAACAGGAAAGTGACAAGACAATATACTCTGTACTGTGCTACAGAGGATGTCTGCGCTATATAAATACTAAATAATAATACTGTTCACCAGCCCAATAATGTCTTAGGTTATATATCATCATTGTACCTAAGTGAGCAGTTATGATGTCACCAAGGCCTGAGGAAAGCAACATAATATTTTTATCCTACACCTGCGATAGATGATGTCAGTGCTGTGTAACACGCATTTGAAGAGATGTACTGCTGTACTGTTGCGGAATTCCTTCTTGTAATATTTCATTTATCATGACTGTGATCGGACCAGCTCATGCCAAGCAAGCCTTCTCCGCTTATTTACATTTCACGATTCTTCCCCGGGGATGATTCCCGCACATCGCGTCCAAAAAATGATTTGTGCGAAACATGCAATGAATTTCATAAGCCACATTTATTTCTCCGCTTTTGTCTGGTCTACGCGGTCATCTATTACATAAAAGGCGTGCTGAGCATTCGTCAGTTTATTGAAACCAAATTTATAATCTAATGTTCTTCGTTAAGGAAAGTTATGCGCAGCCTAAGAATAAATAAATATCTTGGAAGACAGCTGTATTTTACAGCAAACCCGTCACAAATCTGGGTAATACTACTTGGAAAATCAAATAACTAGAGATGTACCGAACGGTTCGCCGGCGAACGGTTCCAGGCGAACTTTGGGGGTTCGCGTTCGCCTGCACCAGGCGAACTTTTGCGGAAGTTCGATTCGCCTCATAATGCACTATGAGGGTTAACTTTGACCCTCTGCATCACAGTCAGCAGGTACATTGTAGCCATTCAGGCTACACTAAGCCCTGGAGCCCCCCCCCCTTATATAAGGCAGGCTGCGGCGGCCATTAGCCTCACTCGTGTGCCTGCTAGAGACAGACTAGGGACAGCTGCTGCAGACTTGTTCTTCTAGGGACAGATTAGTTAGGTTCTTGGCTGCTTAGCTTGCTCCTGGCTGATTGTTATTGCTTTTATAGCACCCCTCAATGGCTCTTTTCAGAGCTCATCCTGTACTTTTTTTTTTTCTGTGTCAAACTGACACTTTTGTTGCATGCACAGCCTTGCTAATTCATAGTGTGTGTGCCACTGCCAGCAGCCCAGCACATTCAGTGACTACCTGTGTGTGTGACAGGGAGCTGCACATTGTACTACCCAGTACTGCATATACCCAGTACCTGTTGTGTTTACTTAACCCACCTCATCACTGCATATACCTAGCTTTGTGTTCAGTGAACCCACCTCACTGCATCTAAGTACCTTTATTGTTCAGTGAACCCAGCTCACTGCATCTTACTACCTGTTGTGTTCAGTGAACCCAGCTCACTGCATCTAAGTACCTTTATTGTTCAGTGAACCCACCTCACTGCATCTAAGTACCTTTACTGTTCAGTGAACCCAGCTCACTGCATCTTACTATCTGTTGTATTCAGTGAACCCACCTCACTGCATCTAAGTACCTTTACTGTTCAGTGAACCCAGCTCACTGCATCTTACTACCTGTTGTGTTCAGTGAACCCAGCTCACTGCATCTAAGTACCTTTATTGTTCAGTGAACCCACCTCACTGCATCTAAGTACCTTTATTGTACAGTGAACCCACCTCACTGCATCTAAGTACCTTTACTGTTCAGTGAACCCAGCTCACTGCATCTAAATACATGTTGTGTTGAGTGAACCGAGCTCACTGCATATACCTAGCATCCCCCCGAGATGGACAAAATGGACAAACCAGGTAGAGGAAGAGGTAGAGGCAGACCCAGAGGAAGGCCACCAGGCACCGGCAGGTCTGTGCAAGGTGGTGTTGCTGTGATTTCGTGCGGACCTGGCCCAAAATACAGTGCTCAGAAGAAGGCACGTGCCATCACTTCCCAAGATCAGGACGTACTTGACTATTTAACACAGAACACCTCATCTCCCGCAGCCACCAGCGCTACAACAAGCACCACATCTGCTGCATTTGACACTTCGCAGGAGTTATTTGGTGGTGGTGGTGAAATCACTGATTCCCAGCCACTACTGCAACAACAAGAAGAAGGCGCAGGTACACCACCTCATACGTCTGAGTTAGGTGGCGATAGTATGGACGTAATGTGTGAGGAGGGGGATGATGAACCACCTGAAGTTGGTGCAGTTGAGGAGGTGTCTGAGGAAAGCGAAGCTGGCCAGGAGGATTATGATGACGATTATACGAATACCACATATGTTCCCGGTAGAGGAGATGACCATGGGGACAGTTCAGAGGAGGAGTCAGAGAGGAGTAGGAGGAGACGACTCCATGATAGAAGCAGAGGGAGCTCGTCCTCAGAAACAGCTGGGGGCAGTGTCCGGTGCCATGTATCGCCAGCTATGCCCAGCCAGCCAGCCAACATGCCCTTCAACGTCAGCTGCTGATGCCACCGTAGCGCCATCACCCCAGGGGGGCTCAGCGGTTTGGAAATTTTTTCACGTGTGTGTCTCAGATCGGAGCAAAGCCATCTGTTGTCTCTGCCAGAAAAAATTGAGCCGTGGAAAGGCCAACTCTCACGCAGGGACAAGTGCCTTACGAAGGCACCTGGAGAGAAGGCACAAACAGCTATGGCAAGAACACCTGAGGAAAAGCAGCACCCCTCAAAAGACAAGCCACCCTCCTTCTCCTCTTCCTCCTTCAGGTGCATCGTCTTCATCCACTTTCTCCCTTGCACCTTCACAGCCACCCTCCTCCACACCGCCTCTTCCCTTCAGTGGTTCCTTCACCTCTGCCCACAGCAGTACCCATCTGTCCGTGAAGGAAGTATTTGAGCGTAAGAAGCAAATGTCTGCCAGTCACCCTCTTGCCTGGCGTCTGACAGCTGGCGTGACGGAACTATTAGCTCACCAGCTATTACCATACAAGCTGGTGGAGTCGGAGGCTTTCTGTAAGTTTGTGGCCATTGGTACACCGCAGTGGAAGATACCAGGCCGCAATTATTTTTCACAAAAGGCCATACCCAAACTGTACCGTGCAGTTGAGAGGCAAGTGGTGTTATCTCTGGCACACAGCGTTGGGTCAAGGGTCCACCTGATCACGGATGCCTGGTCTGCCAAGCACGGGCAGGGCCACTACATTACATACACAGCCCATTGGGTCAACCTGGTGAGCGATGGCAGCAAGCAGGGAGTACGTGGCTACGCAGCGGACCGACTTGTCACACCTCCACGGCTTGCAGGCAGGCCTCCAGCCACCTCCTCTCCACCTGCTACCACCGCTTCGCTGTCGTCATCCTCCTCCTCCTCCTTGGCTGGGGCCGCGATCTCCTCTCCAGCTACACAGCCCCAGCACCCCAGGGCCTATGCTGCATGCCAGGTGCGACGGTGTCATGCAGTGTTAGACATGTCTTGCCTGAAAGCGGAGAGTCACACTGGAGCAGCTCTCCTGGCTGCTCTTAACAAACAGGTGGAGCAATGACTGACCCCGCACAAGCTTGAGATCGGCAACGTGGTATGTGACAACGGCAGCAATCTCATTGCTGCATTTAATTTGGGAAAGCTGACACATGTGCTGAATCTGGTCGTGCAAAGATTTATGTCCAAGTACCCAGGCTTAGAGGACGTCCTGAAGCAGGCCAGGAAGTTGTGTGGGCATTTCAGGCGCTCTTACAAGGCCATGGCACGCTTTGCGGACTTTCAGCGTAGAAACAACTTGCCGGTGAGACGCCTGATTTGCGATAGCCCGACTCGCTGGAATTCCACCCTGCTGATGTTCTCTCGCCTGCTAGACCAGGAGAAAGCCGTCACCCAGTACCTGTATCATTACAGTACAAGGACACAATCTGGGAGGATGAGGATGTTGTGGCCCAACAACTGGACACTGATGCGAAATGCATGCAGGGTCATGGAGCCCTTTGAGGAGGTGACCAAACTGGTGAGTCGCGATGAGGGCACCATCAGCGACTTGATCCCCTATGCCTACTTCCTGGAGCGTGCCGTGCGTAGAGTGGTGGATACAGCTGTGGAGGAGCGTGAACGAGAAGAGTTACGGCAGCAGGAGTCGTGGGAGCCATTTACACCCGAACCCGATGTTCCCACAACACCTGCGGCAGCACAGAGGGGGGAGGAGGAGGAGGAGGAGGAAGAAGAGGAGTCGTGTGGGGAAGGAGAGGAGTCAGACTGACGATGGTGCTGATGAGGAAGGTGTTTCTGTGGAGGAGGAAGAGGCGGCGGAAGAACAACCGCGGCAGCCGTCACAGGGGGCTTCTGCTGCTCCACGTTCCCGTGGTATTGTTCGTGGCTGGGGGGAGGAAAAGGAGTTGCATCCCATCACTGAGGAAGAGCAAGAGGCGATGGAGTACGTCTGCATCCAGCTTTGTGCAGATGTCCTCTTTCATGTTGTCCAGCCTGTTGAGGGACCCCCGTATAAAAAAACTCAAGGCGAATGACCTGTTCTGGGTGGCCACACTACTAGACCCTCGGTACAGGCACAAAGTGGCGGACCTGTTACCAACTCAACACAAGGCGGAAAGGATGCAGCACTTGCAGAACAAGCTGTCGATGATGCTTTACAATGCGTTTAAGGGTGATGTGGCTGCACAACGCAATCAAGGTACCACTGGCAGTAACCCTCCTCCTTCCAAGTCCACGCAGGCAAGGACAGGATGCTCCAGCGATCCCAGGGTGATGTCGGACATGCGGACGTTCTTTAGTCCAACTCCTCGCCATAGTCCTTCCGGATCCACCCTCCACCAACGCCTGGACCGGCAGGTAGCCGACTACCTGGCCTTGAGTGTGGATGTAGACACTGTGAAAAGCGACGATGAACCCTTGGACTACTGGTTGCGCAGGCTTGATCTGTGGCCAGAGCTGTCCCAATTTGCCATACAACTTCTCTCTTGCCCTGCCGCAAGCGTCCTGTCAGAAAGGACCTTCAGTGCAGCTGGAGGCATAGTTACTGAGAAGAGAAGTCGCCTAAGTCACGACAGTGTTCAGTACCTGACCTTTATCAAAATGAATGAGGAATGGATCACGGAGAGCTACTGCACGACCGAAGACTAAGTCAGTCCCCACACACAGCATCTCTGCCTGCAGGCCGCTTGCCTTCTCCACCACCACCCACGGGGTCCAGGACTCTAGGCGGATTCCTGAATTTTTAAGGCCGCTGCTAGCAGCGGCCGCTACACTAGTTTTTCTGGTGCGTGTACATGCCTGGCTAATTTTTCTGGCTGCAGTGCAGGCGGCTGCAACAAAAAAACAAAAGGCATGTACATGTGCCCATCCCCCTTCGTGATCATTACCTTGCCGCAGTGAAGGGGCTTGCGTATCACAATGAAGCAATGACCGCCGGCTATTTGAGTGTCTCGGGTGTGGGGTGGCACACAAAAGATAATAAGGTCGTTGCTTCATTGTGGTCAGACCAAATTTGATCAGCTGGACAGTCACTGTTGTTCTATCATTGAGCTACCACAGCCCGGCGACCATATGGGCTTGAAAAACGCCACGGCCTACACTCTGGCCATGTTGCGCACCATTCCAGCACGGCCGTCACTACGCAAACAGCTGTTTGTGGTGCGTTACACAGTGAGTTTGGTGTGTCAGTGTGAAGCAGAACTCTAATTACTCTCCCTGATTGATGTATACCCATGCAAGATGTTTGAAAGTACTTTAGGCCTGCAATTTAGCATTCAATGTGATTTCTGCCCTTAAAACGCTGCTTTGCGTCAAATCCAGATTTTTCTCCGGGACTTTGGGCATGTATCCCACTCCGCCATGCCCCCCCTCCAGGTGTTAGACCCCTTGAAACCTCTTTTCCATCACTTTTGTGGCCAGCATAATTTTTTCTATTTTTCAAAGTTCGCCTCCCTATTGAAGTCTATTGCGGTTCGCAAACTTTTACGCGAACCGAACCTTCCGCGAAGGTTCGTGAACGGGGTTCGCGAACCGAAAATCGTAGGTTCGCGACATCTCTACAAGTAACCCGACGCCAATCAGCGTGAGCTCAATTTCCAGCATTAACCACTTGCCGACCGCGCACTCATACCGCGCATCGGCAAAGTGCCAGCTGCAGGACCAGCGACGCAGTTCTGCGTCGCCGGCTGCAGGCTAATTAATCAGGAAGCAGCCGCTCGCACGAGCGGCTGCTTCCTGTCAATTCACGGCGGGGGGCTCCGTGAATAGCCTGTGGGCCGCCGATTGCGGCTCGCAGGCTAAATGTAAACACAAGCGGAAATAATCCGCTTTGTTTACATTCGTACAACGCTGCTAACAGTAGCAGCGTTGTACCAGATCAGCGATCCCCGGCCAATCAGCGGCCGGGGATCGCTGTCACATGACAGGCAGGAGCCTGTTAGAGGCTGCACAGGACAGACCCGTTCCTGTGCAGCCTCGGATCTCCGGGGAAGGGAGGGAGGAGAGGGAGGGGGGGAATTTCGCCGCGGAGGGGGGCTTTGAGGTGCCCCCCCCGCAACACACAGGCAGGCAGGAGCGATCAGACCAGCCCAGCCCCAACACATCATCCCCCTAGTGGGGAAAAAAGGGGGGCGATCTGCTCGCTCTGCCTGCACCCTGATCTGTGCTGGGGGCTGCACAGCCCACCCAGCACAGATCAGCTAAAACAGCGCTGGTCCTTAAGGGGGGGTAAAGGGTGGGTCCTCAAGTGGTTAAAGTGAATGGGAACTGCATTTTAAAAAAAATTAAACAAATGCTTACCTAAGGAGAGGGAAGGCTCTCGGTCGTATAGAGCCTTCCGTCTCCTCTCTCGGTGCCCTCTATCCTGTGCTGGCTCCCCCCGTTTCAGTCCCCTGCCGAAAGGGTATTTGGAAGTCTTCAGGAGCCGTGTCCTCCCTAAGACGTGCGGCTCCATACTGCACAGGCGTGAGCGTGCAAGAGAGCGTGCTTGCGCAGGTGTAGTACAGAGCCGCCCTTCTTCAGGAGCACTCGGGCTCCCTGAAGACTTCTGAAGCCTCCTTCAGCCGGGTAAAGCAGTATTTGACTAAATGAGTCAAATATTGCTACCGGGCGAGCCAGCACTGGAACGAGGGGACCAGGAGAGGAGCCGGAAGGCTCTATAGGACCCAGAGCCTTCCCTCTCCTTGGGTAAGTATCTGTCTCATTTTTTTAAATGCGGTTCCCATTCACTTTAAAGCTGACCTGAACTTTAAAAGATAAACAGCATAATAACATTTAAAGAAAAACATCTCCTTGTTACAACTGATATAAATCCTGCAATAAATCGGCAGCGTGTATACTTCCTGCTTTCATAGAAGCAGACATAGGGTTAACTTCATGTGCTTACAAATTGGCTGCTCTGCTGAGGCAGCCAGCGGACACAGCCGAGAGATCAAATTAAAATTGTGATTAGTCACAGATTTGGGGGAATTAGAACAGGCTAAGCTCTAAATACATACAGGGTGTATTTCTCTATGTTTTCCTTCTATCCTGTGCAAGAGTTCAGGTCCACTTTAGCTGCCTTCTCAGCTGTTGACAAGAAAAATATAGAAAATGGTTGTGGTTGAGGGGGAAGGGGGGGGGGGGAGGGTTTACTCCTAAGCAAGGAAGGGCTTCTTGGTGCACAGCGTGCTGCATAGTGCCTTAATTGCACGCTATAGCCACAATGCTATACTGCGCGGCCCATGCAGCCATAATTCAGGGTTCTGTCGATTTCCGACCTCCCAGGCCGCCTGGATCTGTTGCTAATTCCTCCAGTAATTAAGCGAATGGGGGGGGGGGGGGAGAACTGCACATGTACGTCTTGCCTACGCACGTGCGCCCCATCGCTATTCCCTTCGTAGAGAGTGTTCGGCGACTGAGAAGGCACGGCCAAACTGCACCTGCACCGACTGGCCCCGACTGGCCGAATTACAGGCCTGCCTAGCAGCAGATCCAAGCAGCCTGGGAGGATGGCAAGGGACCAATGAGGCTGAAGGGGGCTGGAGAAGGCCCCAGAAATATAAATATATATATATATATATATATATATATATATATATATATTTTTAATTTTTCATCTCAGATACACTTTAAGGCTTGTTTCACACATAAAAAGGTGTCCAGTCCTGTCGCGTTAGTTTTTGACAGTTTGCATCAGTTTTGTGTTTCTTGTGAACTTTTCCGGTCTAGTCCAGTCCTGTCTCAGTTTTGTATGTGTTTCTATGGCTGTGTTCACACATATAAGGTGTACATTTCCAGTCCAGTCAGGTAAAACTGATGGAAAACTGATGCAAAATGACAGGACTGGGTCAGAATTGTACAGATTTATATGTGAACCAAGCCTAAATGTCTTCAAGAGCACTAAATGGTCATCAGTTTAAGCTACTTTACATTTTCTTTGGATATACAGTACCATGGCTAAATACATGAGAATCCTCCCAGAGACCAAGCATCATGCTTTGCTACCTAGAAGTCTGTAGTCATGCAGCGGGATGACTCTCAGGTAGCCCACGGATCAGATTCCATTTCATGCATAACTTCCATGACCTCCAGTATTTATTTGAATTGTACTGAGTGGATCAGACTGAGAAGCTGGGCTGAGGGGCTGTTTATTCTGTGGCGGTGCTATTTGTGCTGGAGTAGAGGAGATAATTGATGCTGCAGCCAGGACAGTGGAAGTGGAAGGAGAGCACCGCCGATTTATAATACTGATTTACTGCAGCTCTGTACAAGTTTAAGTTACTGACATTGTTTAACCAACTGTCCTGAGCTCTCTGAGGGGAAAAAAAATAAGAAAAAATAAGCAATGTGGGGAGTACGCCGACAGTCTCCTGAAAAACGTAACTTGAGTCACATCACATCTTCTAAATTAAGATATTGTACCTTTGACCCGGCTATGGCTATTCGTGAACTGTGAGTAAATAAACACTAGCAAAGATCTGGAGAAGCCCAAATTATTGCTTTGTGAGAAATTTCTTCAGCTTGTGGTAACTGGTAAGGACTACAGTAATAGAACAGAGCTAGTGACAGCTTCTTTTTCTTCATATAAAGTACCAACAAGTTACACAACGCCCTTCGTTCCTGCCGTCTAGTCTCTAACCAGTCGGCACTGCACTGGGGCATGGCCCCAGCTGGGAATCACTGTGCCTCTCTGTGCCCCCCCCCCCCCCCCAACCCCCCCTCCCGCTCAGTAAAATACAGATATCTGTTCCCAGGATCCATCAGCATACATTGAACAGGATAGAGTCTGTAAAAAACTCTCCAGTCTGTGCAGACATTAAAACTTCTTGCCGACCGCTCCATGGCAATTGGAGTGAACGCGGCGGCATGCCGGTTGGCGTGAATGGCTGAGAATTGGGTTTGCAGGAGATCGCGCTCGCCAATGTGCACGCATCTCCGCATGGATGACGGAGCTCCGCCTCACCTTCAGTCTCCCCGTGGCGAAGACTGTTAGACGGCGAAACCGCTGTCTAATAACCCTGTACAGCGCTGCAATCTAAGGCAGCGCTGTACTGGGGACAGCCGTGTGACATGGCTGTCCCCTCTGTAGGCAGGAAAGCGATCGGCCTATCTATGAGAGCCGAGCTTGGTGATTTGCTGGCAGGAGGAGGGTGGGGGGAATTAAAAATATAGGCACATTTATTAAAAAATAATTTTTTTTTTAAAACCAAACAGCTGGGGAGCAATTAGACCCCACCAAAAGAAAGCTCTGTTGGTGGGGAGAAAGAGGGGGGACATCACTTGTGTGCTGAGTTGTGCGGCCCTGCAGCAGTGGCCGAATTAGAAAAAAATGGCCTGGTCACTAGGGGGGTTTAACACCGCGGTCCTTAAAGAGAACCAGAGATGAAGCATCCTCATGTATTTTATTACATTTATCAGTGGGAACATGACAGTAAACACCTACCCTGCTTTTAGTTTAAATCTTCTCTGCTTAATCTGTCTATAATCAGCTGTGATAAGAATCCCTGACTGAGTCAGTCGAGGTTTGACCTGGAATCATTATAGCTGAGTCACTCTTTTGTGGAGTGTTTTCAAGCTCAAGCCTTCCCCCTCTTGGATTAGATTTCCTGCTTTACATACTGAGAGCTCTAATGACATGGGAGGGGTTGCAGTCATCATTATCTACTGTATGCAGTTTCATTACTATGAGAGACACTTCCTACAGGCAGCCACACAGCATACCAGAGTATGAAGTTGAAAGCACGCAGATGAAATGCTGCAGCAGCAGCCCTGCTTGTCTATAGTCTCATAGAGGCTAGACAGCACATCCAGAACACCTCATAACCTGGAAGCAGAAGGGATATGAGCTGGTGGCCATATTGGATATTTCCTGGAGCAATAATGGATAAAAAGCACTCAAAAAGGCACACCAGAGCGGCAAAATTATCGGGTAGAGCATTTATTCTTTACAAGCTATCAACTGATATGTTTATTTTGTGTGAATCGTTCATCTCTGGTTCCCTTTAAGTGGTTAAGTAAATTAAGGGTATTATCTATTTGCCATAAATACCTCACAATCCTTGCAAGATCTCTTGTAATAAATGTATCTGGATGACCCTTATATTTTCAAAAAAAATCTCACCACCTTCTTTTGATTGTATGGTCTAACATTGTTGGTCAACAGGAATACAGACTGAAGAATGCTTACTAGCTGAAAGCTTTCTGTTTTTCTTTTAAATTAGCTAATCTGTGTTCAAAACATGGAATAAGTCTAGATTTTGTCAACTAACAATAATGCTGATGTTTATCCGTTCTTGTTTTCTGTTAAAATTTAACATCTGCCACAGTTTTATTGCATTGATGGATGATGTAACAACGTTAACCTGTCATTTACCTGCTTCAATAAAACGTGATTTGATAAAAAAAATTAGCTAATAAATTGTGTTATCCTGATTTAAAACTTCCTGTCTGTAAAAAACAAGCTCCAGTCTGCAGCAACGCAGGAGTAATTACACACACAGTGTTTCTCTCCCTCCTGCCTCTTCCCCTAGCCCTTGCTTGTAGAGTGGTCAGACACAGGCTGGGGGCTGGAATAATTTGTCTGTGATCTGTCTACACAGGAGACGATTGCTAGCATGTAAGGATTAAAGCATACCAGACTACTAGCCAAGTACATCTGTAGGGAAGTTTTCTTCCATAATAGCACCATCATGTGTATAATCTGCTGTGCTCAAAAGCCTCTGAGTTCTGTTTGTGATGTTTACATTTGGTTCCTATTTTTGCTGAACTAGTTGGCCTTAATTTTATCACCTGAATTAGGCAAAAAATATCTAAAGCTTGCCATACAAACATCTATTTTGATCACCCAAATAGGCAACACCAGTGTAATGATCTTGGGTCGCTTTCCACCGTCAGCACACACCAAGTGCGCTGAAGCAGATGGGAATCCCCACAATCACCGAAGCAGAGTACCCAGTATATAAAAATATATTTGTAGAGGGGAATTCCAACCAGCAGGTGGAGCTGTGGAGTACAGAGAACCAAGTCCTCTGTACAACCACAGATGTCAGATTGGAATTGCACGACATGAAACAGTACTGGGCAATATGAACAAGGTGGAAACGCAAAAGAGAGCAAGAACAGAGACAGGCTATATGAATGTCTATCAATCTAGTCGCCACCCAGCGATGGTAGACATACAACAGAACAGACCAGAGTGAGAAAGCCAATTGCAAGAGAGGCGATTGCTATCAGCAACACAAGACTGAGCAAAGACAGAGCATGAATTGAGTAAAGGAAGACACAGCAAATAACTACAATACGAACGCCAAGGAAAATAACAAATGAACTAACTAAACGTGGTCACCGCACGTTATGCGCAACAGTGACAAGCGCGTTAATAGCACGGTCACCGCACGTTAAGCGCAACAGTGACAAAACATACCAACTCTGACTAACAAATAAACACGGAAAACAAAGACAAACAGATAGCGAGAACGCTTGCTAATCGGTTGCCTAACACCAGACAACAGCAAGCATTCATTCAAGACAAAACAGACTGAAGGAGTAACCAGTAGCAACCGCTGCCAAGGTTATACTCCAAGACACAGACAAGGGAGATCCACCACCTAGGAAATCTAGGAACAGGACTGAATGATTCACTATCAGCCACCGCAGGAGATAGTGCAATCGCAAGGACAAGACAAGACAAGGCTAGGCAGTACAAATAATACACAAACCTGACTGCACTAGTAGGAGTGCAAAATGCACTCCCCAAGAATTAACTATACTAGAATATTAGCAACAAGATACAAAGAGGCTGAGGCTCTAAGGTTAGTCTCACTAAACAGAAACTATGACAAGCAAGGAATTCTGGGAGGAAGTGACATTTATACTGAAAACCTTCAAAGGAAGCAGAAAAGCAGACTGCAAGATAAGTGGATGCAAATCAGTCACTACAGCAGCAAGCCTCCAGAATCTTGCAAGTTGACAAAAAGGCCTCTTTTCCCTGGACAGAACTATGCAACCTGCATAGAAAACCAACAAACTGTCCAGGGAATCAAGGCCAGCAGAGCGGATTCTGACCACCAGCCAGCCATCCTTTGTGCCCCTCCAAACAATTTGAAGCTGGAGCCGCCACTGCTCTCAATTCATTCTACCCTAGCTGGAGTGACCACTGACTCACCAACTTTGAATTCTATCTACAGTTGGTAATATTCCTTTGGTAGTAAACAAATTAGAAGACCACAAACAGGTCAGTCGACACGTTTAAACCATCTTTTCATGAAGATGTGACAATTAAGCAAAAATTAAGCATCTAAATCCTGTGTGAAACACTGACGCAGGTGATTTGGGCACAGGGATTGGCAGTCATCTAGTAGATGTCTGTGCAAAGAATTGGTAATCATGTGCCCAGTCGGTGAGATGGCAGCTTGATGCATTACTAGTAACTGATGGGCTACAGATTGTCTATTTTGTAGACAATCAGCTACAATAGAGGTCTTTCCAGCGTCAGGGTGGAGTTCAGTTTTAGGCACTTTGATGTAGGATTAGTGCAGGGCCGGGCTGAGACAGAGGCGAGAGAGGCTCCAGCCTCAGGGCGCAGCGTAAGAGTGCACAACACACACAGCTATTATTCCCTTATTGTATTTGAAGCAAAGAGAAATAAGAAAAGGGGATACATGGCAGTGACTGCAAGCCAGATAACGAGAGATTAAGGTGTTGGGGGGTTGGGGGCCCCTCTTGGTCTAATAGCAATCAGTGTGTGGTGGCTGGGGTGGGAGGGATGGAGGGGTGCACTTTCGTGTCTCAGCCCTGGGTGCTGGAGGACCTTGTTCCGGCTCTGGGTTAGTGTTAAGCATTAGGTGGGGGAGTTAGGTTTAGGCACTAGGAGGGAAGGATTCAAGTGAGAATGGCTAGTGCATAGTTAAATACTGTATTGGTAATGTAAATTATAATTTTTTTTTTACTAGCACCTCTCGACGCCCAACTCATGCAATGGCTAACTTTTTTTCACTTCAGGTTTCCTTTAAAGTAAACTTAAAGATTTTAACTTGACAAGAAAACTGAAGGCTGCTGCTCCAAGTGAGGCTTTGCTGAGTCCTAGTCAGCTTCAGTGATTGACTACACAAGTCCTACAATGCCTACTCCATGCCAGCTCCAACCCTGACCATGACCCTTTCCTGCCCCCTGGTTATGTCATCACCTAGCTACTGTAGCCATAACATAGACAAGCAGGTGTCAGGTGCGAAGTGGAAGGGAGTTGATAGCAGAGTCCATAAACAACTTCTGATGATCTATGTATGGGAACTGGGTTGGACTTTGTAGAAACGTTGTTGCTAAGGTAGAAAGGCTGCCTAGCACCTAGCAAGCAATCTGATGAACAGATAGACTACAGGGTCATCTTAATACTTCATTACAGTGGCGTAGCAATAGGGGGTGCAGAGGTTGCGACCACAATGGGCCCCTTGGGCCAGAAGGGCCCCGAGGGGCCCTCCATCAAGCACAATATTAGCTCTCTTTTGGTCCTCTGCTGGTAATTGTTAGGAATCTGGTCATGCCACTTTCTGCCTGCTGGTGGCAGCAATGAGTTGAACTTGGATGAACTTCTATTATTCCACCAGCAGGTGGCTCTGGGGACTTTGCATCTCTTGGACTTTCACCGCTCCACCATTAGGTGGCTCTTTGCTGTCTGGAAACAGCTTTGCCGCTACAAGGATTGCTCTATACCAGTGATGGCTAACCTCGGCTCTCCAGCTATGGTGGAACTACAAGTTCCATGAGGCATTGCAACACTCTGACAGCTCTAAGCATAACTCAGGGAGGCAGAGGCATGATGGGATTTGTAGTTTTGTCACAGCTGGTGTGCCAAGGTTAGCCATCACTGCACTATACTGACTTTATGGTTCAATCACGCAGGTGTGTCCTCTTTATACAAGGGTCCTGCAAGACGTAACCTGTGCCAGAACTTTGTGCTCACAGGCTTGAGTATCTGGACAACCCTGGTTCCTTGGTATCTTGCATTCCTGTATCTGCTATACTGTTACTGAAACTATATTCTGTTTGACCTCGATTCCTGCCTGCTTCTTTTGTACTGTGATTGCTCGATTGTTGCCATTTTATGCTTTGTTCTGACCATGATTTCTGCCTGCCTCCTTGTACTGTGATTGTGTATATATTTATCCTTTGTATATATCTTGTATATATTTAGTTAGATAGATAGGGTTTTGGGGGATTTGCACTTTGCTTGTATGGTGTGTATGCATGTGGTGATTGCATCATTGTATATATTTGTCATTGCATTTCTGATTGTTTGTTATGCATGCAATTGCATTGCATTTGCATAATATTGTTTGATTCACGATTTGTCAATAAACACTTTTGCACAGTATTTCCTTGCCTCAGTGTCTGTGTTGCTGCAAACTGTGATCAATCCTAGTTTCTCCTTTCAGGCTTGTAGCAGTAATAATCACTTCTATAGATGCTTTAAAGAGAATCTGTATTGTTAAAATCGCACAAAAGTTAACATACCAGTGCGTTAGGGGACATCTCCTATTACCCTCTGACACAATTTCGCCGCTCCTCGCCGCATTAAAAGTGGTTAAAAACAGTTTTAAAAAGTTTGTTTGTAAACAAACAATATGGCCACCAAAACAGGAAGTAGGTTGATGTACAGTATGTCCACACATAGAAAATACATCCATACAAAAGCAGGCTGTATACACCCTTCCTTTTTAATCTCAAGAGATCACTTGTGTGTTTCTTTCCCCCTGCAGCTATCTTCCACTGAAGTGTCAGGCTGTTTCTTCCTGCAGAGTGCAGACAGCTCTGCCTGTATGTAATTCTTCAGTATGTGAAAGCCCAGCCAGCTCAGAGGAGGATTTATCCAGCTTGTAAAAGATAATAGAGCAGAGAGAAGCTGCACTAATCTAAATAACACACAGGCAGTGTGCAGAGAGGGGCCTGGAGGGGGGAGATGCATCACAGAACCACAACACTGAAGAACTTGGCAGCCTTCCAGACACAGGCTGACAAGTCTGACAAGAGAGAGATAAGTTGATTTATTACAGAGATGGTGATAGTAGAACGTGCTGCAGTAAGCTAGAGCACATTAGAATAGATTTTGGAACTTGTAGGATGGAAGAAAACCGGATGAAATTTTTGTTACAGAGTCTCTTTAAAGAGGAACCATTGCGAAAATCTTAAAATTTAAAACACATACAAATAAGAAGTACATTTCTCCAGGAGTAAAATGAGCCATAAATTACTTTTCTCCTATGTTGCTGTCACTTACAGTAGGTAGTAGAAATCTGACATTACCAACAGGTTTTGGATTAGTCCATCTCTTCGTGGGGGATTCTCAGCATGGCCTTTATTCTTTATAGAGACATTCACTTAAAAAGATTTATACAAAGATGCTGCCCAGCCTCCGTGCTCACTGCACACTATTTTGGCAGTTGGACGGAGCAGCAACTGCCATTCACGAAGTGCTTTTAAAAATAAAGAAAACCCTGAGAACCCCCTATGAGAAGATGGGCTAGTCCAAAATCTGTCTGTAATGTCAGATTTCTACTGCTTACTGTAAGTGACAGGAACATAGGAGAGAAGTAATTTATGGCTCATTTTACGATAGCAGAAATGTACTTCTTATTTGTATATGTTTTACATTTTAAGATTTTCGCGACCTTTCCTCTTTAAATAGTAGTAATCATTAACAAACTGTTTCCCATTCCCTGCTTGCACCTCTGACACTGTGAAAATCTTTGGCAGGTTTTGGTGCTCCACATCAATTGATATTTATATAGTGCTTGGGGGGCCCCATGTAAAACTTGCATCGGTGCCCATAGCTCCTTAGCTACACCACTGGTTCATTATATAGAACTCTGTGGCATCATGCCCTGTATTCCAACAGTTGTAGCATTACTGTTAGTGATGGAGGGATTTGTGCAGTTAATCATCAAGCAGGGCTTCAATTCTGAGGACAAACTATCTCTGCAACTGGAAGTTTTTCTTTTTTACTTCTGTATTTCAGTCTCACCTTTGGAAGTTGGAAAATGAAATGGGCAGAGCAAAAGGATCAGTAACAACAATCCTGTTGGCCAATTTATGCCTTTGGTATCCTAGAAATCCTGCAGGGAGGTCAAGCTAATGTCAATGATCCCTCCTTCTGCAGTTTCACCATCTTCTTTAAAGAGACACTGAAGCGAGAGTAAATCTCACTTCAGCTCTCATATATAGCAGGGGCATGTGTGCCCCTGCTAAACCGCCGCTATCCCGCGGCTGCACGAGGGTCCCTGACCCGCCAACCCACCCCCCGCAAACCTTGGTCGTCTTCTTGGTCGCAGATTCTGCTTCCTGGAGGCAAGGGCTAACGGCTGCAGCCCTGCCTCCCAGCGCGTCTATCAGACGCGCATCGCCGCCTCTCCCTGCCTCTCTCAGTGAAGGAAGACTGAGAGGGGCGGGGGAGAGGCGGAGATACGCGCTGACAGACGCGCGTGGGGCAGGGCTGCGGCGGTTAGCCATGCCCCAATGCGGAAGCGCTCCCCCGCATTACGGAGGGGATTTGGGGGGACAGGGACCCCCGTTAAGCCGCAGGATAGCTGCGTTTTAGCAGGGGCACACGTGCCCCTGTTATATATGAGGTCTGAAGCGAGATCTATTCTCGCTTCAGACTCTCTTTAAGGCAGCCATACATCTAGCTATTATGGACAGATTCAACCAAGAGACAAATTTCTCTCTGGTTGAATCTGATTAGAGAGAGATCTGTCGGCCTCCTATACACCGATTTCAGCCGCTGCCTCCCTAGTGTGTGCATTTATACATTACCGGTCCTGTGTTGCCCATCCATCTTCAGGAACCTCCTGCTCTTCCATATACAGGGGCGGCGCCAGGGGGTGCAAGGGGGTGCTCGAGCACCCCCTAGAATTGTCCAAGCACCCCCAAAGCACCCCCTGGAGTGAACTGACTTCAGGCGTCTAAAAGACGCCAAGTCAGTTCACACAGCGGCAGCACGGAGCAGCAGGCAGGGCTACGGTAAGATGGCCGCCCGGAGCCCTGCTCTGCAGACTTCGGGCGGCCATTTTCCCGTAGCCCTGCTCTCTGCATGCAGGCAGGAAGTCTCGTCGTGACGTCGGGAAGGAAGAGGATCGTGGGCGCGCGGGCGCTGCGCGCCACAAGGAGGTCGGGACAGGAGGTCGGGAAAGAAGGTCTTCGGCTGTAGGTGAGTAAATGGGTTTTTCTTTTCTTTTTCAGGTGGTGCTTATTGGGGTCATATCTGCTACGGATTGTGCATATTGGGGTCATATCTGCTACGGATTGTGCATATTGGGGTCATATCTGCTACGGATTGTGCATATTGGGGTCATATCTGCTACGGATTGTGCATATTGGGGTCATATCTGCTACCGATTGTGCATATTGGGGTCATATCTGCTACCGATTGTGCATATTGGGGCCATATCTGCTACCGATTGTGCATATTGGGGCCATATCTGCTACCGATTGTGCATATTGGGGCCATATCTGCTACCGATTGTGCATATTGGGGTCATTGGATGTGTTTTTTGTTAAAATCTGCTCACATTACGTGTATTTTCTTGAGAAAACCTGCACAATTATGTGAATTTTCTGGGGAAAGGGTCACCAAAACTTGGGCCCTCTGTCTTTGCGTTGCACTTTTAAAGGGAACCCAAGGTGAGAATAATATTGAGGCTGCCATATTTATCTCCTTTTAAGTAATACCAGCTGCCTGGCTGCCGTGTTGGTCCTCTGCCTCTAATTCTTTCAACCATAGACCCTGAACAAGCATGCAGCAGGTCAGGGGTTTCTGACAATATTGTCAGAACTGACAAGATTAGCTGCATGCTTGTTTCTGGTGTAATTCAGTTCACTACTACAGCCAAATAGATCAGCAGGGCTGCCAGGCAACTAGAATTGTTTAAAAGGAAATAAATATGGCAACCACCATATCACTCTCACCCTGGGTTCACTTTAAATTACAGTTAGCCCTGCCCTCATCCGGTCATGACCACGCCCATTTTTTCGCCGCGCCGCGCTTCACGCGCCGCAGGTTGTAGCCACACCTATTTTTTGCTTCGTCAGCTCCCCCAGAAATTGGTCCAGCACCTGCATAGCACCCCCTAAAAAATTTCCTGGAGCCGCCACTGTCCATATATATATTTATACATTAGGGGGAACAGCACTGGGGGTTTCATCTCATTTGCCGCATGTCCCGATATCACTCGCCATTACCACCGAATACCTGAGCGATAATGATGACCCAACATCTTGCAGCATGTTTGATCGATACATGCAATCTATTTCGGCCCGATATTGGTCACATCACCCATCATGCTCTTGGCATTACCATTTTTTTAAAAATCAGATTCAGTAATATTTATCGAAACAAATGGTTGATCAGCCGCCAAGTCGAGAGATTTATAGTCACCTTTACTCTGCTTGAGCCAAACCAGAAGCAGTGCTTGGGATTGTTGCGATTTGTGGCATTGTACTGCACCTTCCCTCAACTTTGCACTGTATCACGTATTGCAGATGACTGCGGAGATGTGACCCTAGTCTGTATCCCCCCCCTGGACCTCCTGCTGGCTCCAGCGTTTACAAGAAGCCCTTTCAGACATGTGAGTCAGTAGCCTTTTAATATCCTGGCCCATTTTCCCTTCGAATGAGCTAAGTGACCAGTCATTTCTGCAATGTTAGACCTAACCATTTCAGTAGCTATAATTTCTTTCATTCCATCAGACGGCTGATTAGACTCTTATGTATCTCATAATGACAATACTAATTTAAGAAGTTAGTTTGGCATGGGCGGCAGACGCCACGCCATGTGACATTTGGGCTAGGAAGTGGTAATGAGGTGAGTGATCTCATGCAGTTGCCATTGATTCCATGAGTGTATTTTTCTTAAAAGCTGTCACTGTCTGGATGTACTAAATGTTCTGCCTTGTTATGCAGCAAAAAATATCTTGGGGGATTTTTTGTCTTTTTTTCTTAAACTGTTTTAACAATAAATTGAATTATTTTTGTATTTTTGCATGATCTTAACCACAAGGGTTTTTACCCTAACGGACCAGAGCAATTTTCACCTGTCAATGCTCTTCCCTTTCATTTGCTAATAACTTTTTCAATACTTATCACAACAAAATTATCTATACCTTGTTTTTTTCCCCACAGATTAGGCTTTTTGGGGGTGATATTTGTTTTCAGTAATTACTTTACTTTCTATGCATTTTAAAGGGAAAAACAGGTAAAAAAATGAATAAATACACAATTTTTCCAATTCCATCCCCTATAGTTTTAAAATAAACAATGCTACCATACATAAAACCCACAAGTTTCATCTGCCTATTTGTCCTGGTTATCACAAGGTTTGAATGATGTCCCTAGTACAAAGTATGGTGACAATATATTATTTGGAAATAAAGGTGTATTTTTTCTATGTTGTGGTTTTCGTTTTCTCATTGCACACTACCAATGATTACAAGCCCTTATTAGCAAAATAAGAGTAAATGCACCCTCATGGCATACATATTTAAAAATCTGAGGCCCTAAAGTAACTATTTATGCATTCTCTTCTCAATTCTGTCACTTTTGGGTTTTTTTCAAGTGTTTGATTTTGGTACAAAGTATATGAAAATAACAACTTTATTCCTTCTCATTCAGTTTGCTGCTTAAAAAAATCAAATGTCATAGGCCTTAGATCTCAAACACCCCAAATTCTATTATTTTGCTTGTCACGATTAAAATGATACCCTATATACATAATCAGATAGCTTTTTGACCACGCAATACACACTTAACCATAAGCAGCACCAATTGATTTTTCAAGACCATTTGTTGCACCAAAAGAAATACAGTCATTCTTTCTTAGAAAAGCCCATGGAGTGTCTGAACAGTCAAAAAAAAGCCATAAATGTCACCATTCTGAAAACTGGAGTTCCAGGCCTACTCAAATATACATATTTTGTACATTTGTACTTATGCGGTTTTGCTAAAATTATACCATAACTTTGAAAATTGTATTGTTTTACATTTTTTTTTTCAGTTTGGCACACAAAAAAATTTGAATGACTTAGGCCTTAGCTCTCAAACACCCCAAATTGTATCCTCTCGCTTGTCACTGTTAAAATGATGGCCTATGTACAGATAGCTTTTTGGCCACGCAATACACTGTTAATCATGAGCAGCACCAATTGATTTTTCAGAGGCATTTTTTGCACCAAAAGTAATATAGTCAATCTTTCTAAGCAAAGCCCATGGAGTGTCTGAACAGTCAAGAAAAGCCATAAATGTCACCATTCCGAAAACTAGAGACCCATGCCTACTCAAATATACATATTTTTAAACATTTGTACTTATGCAGTTTTGCTGCAATTGTACCATAACTTTGAAAATTGTATTATTTTTTTTTTACAGTCTTTTTCACATTGATAAAAAATAAATAAATAATGAAATTACATGGGCCTCATCTCTAAAACACCCCAAATTCTATTCTTTCATTTGTCATGGCTAAAATCATAACCTATATACGTAATCAGTTAGGTTTTTGGGCACATGGCAGACTGTAAACTACCAGTAGCACTAAGGCCACGTTCACATTAGCAAACGCGGACGGCCGTGCGTTCGGAATGCACTGCATACGAAAGCAAGCCATCTGCGTTTGTATGTGTTGCGTGGCTGTCTGATCCCACTCACTGAAGTGAATGGGTCAGCCGCGCGTTTCTGCAACAAATGCGTGCAGCGTGCGTGCCCGGACCGCACCGGTCCAGAAAGCATGCAGTGTGAACATCAGACAGTGCAGTCTATGCACTGTCTGATGACGTGCGTGTCTGCCTCCTGCACACATTTCCGAAACACGGATGGGAACGCGTGCAGTGTGAACGGGGCCTAAAGGCCCTTTTTTTCATCAAATGTAACAATGTAATTCTTTCTTATAAATGGCCCTGGAGTGACAGAACATTTGATACATATCATTAATGTTACTATTCTGAAAACTAGAATGGGATCATCCCCTGGGAGCATTGTTTGCATGCACAGTACAATATTTTCCCCTACTGCGAATGCGCAATACACTCACGGAGGCGGGAGCATGATTGAGGACACGCGCAGCCAGGGCAATGCAGGCGCAGTCACCGGCGAGTGGCTCTGTCGCTGGAATTGAAACTAAGCCACTGCAGGGACCATAGGATCGTTCCAGAATGTTGTGTACAGTGCGGCCGCAGTGGGCTGGTAGAAGCTCCAGGTAAGTGAAACTCTTTTTAATGTTTAGTTAAGGTTCCCTTTATGCAGGGAACACACTAGACACATTTGTGAGCGTTTTGCCTCGGACGGAAAAATGTGCACGATTCTACAGTTCACACGCACCTGCTTCAGCATGTGCACGCTCCTGCATGTGCTCTTTAAGGCAGGCAACACACTTGTAGGGCCATTTGCCCCTGCAATTCCCTGGGCTTCATCGGCTTTTACTTTAATGTTTAAAGCAAACGGTTTTTCGTGAACGTTTCTGCATTTCTGCATTTGTGGCATCATGTACTTTATGCAAATGTGTGCCTCATGCAGAAAAAAAAACAGAAAGCGGTGCAATTTAAAAACACGCAGAAGTTAAGGTTCTTTGTAGGCAGGGAACACATAAGATGCGTTTGTGCGCACTTTGCCACAGACAGCAAAACGTGCACGATTCTACAATGCACACACACGTGCGTTCGCCTGTGCACGTGCATCCGCATTTTAAGGCAGGGAACACACTTGCAGGGCTGTTTTCCCCTGTGATTCCCGGGGTCTTTGCTGGTTTTTTCGTTTGTGTTTAATGCAAAGGTTTTTTTGTAAATGTTAACACATTTCTGTGTTTGCGGCGACATGTACTGTATGCGAACATGTGTGTGTGGTGTGGAGAAAAGCAGAAAGCTGTGTGATTTAAAAATGCACAGAAATAAAGGTTCCCTTTAGGTAGGTTAGGTAGGGAACACACTAGACGTGTTTGTGCGCATTTTCCCATGGACGGCAAAACACACACGATTCTACAGGCTATTGAAGTCAATAGTGTCGTGTGGGAAACGTGTGTCGTGACTGTTTGTTCATGTTTTGAGTTGTTCCACGCACTGTCAAATCGCACAATTTCTGCTTTTTTCCGCATGACGTGCACATTCACATAATGTACATGCCGTCAAAAAGGTGGAAATGTTCCAGGAAAAACATACACATTAAGCGCAAAAGCGTGAACGCAAAAGCCGATGAAGACCCGGGAATCACAGGGGAAAATGGCCCTGCAAGTGTGTACCATGTGCCAAGTGCAAAGTGCCAAGTGCCAAGTGCCACTTGCCAAGTGACAGTCAGACAGCAGCGGAGAAGACACTAACTGTCACACTGGCACTGCTCAGCAGCACAGCAGTTCTGTAGTAAGCTAACACAGTAGTACTACTACTCTAACAACTACTAGCACTGACTGCAGTACTAACTACACAATAACACAGTAATCCTATTCCCTAATCCCTAACCTAACCTATACTGAAGCTAGCTAAGGCTAATAGCTGACCAGCAGGCAGCAGCCGGCCTGGTCTGTGCACAGCACACACACAGACACATAGCAGCTGCAGCAGCCCTGCAGCACACACTCTGACTGTCACACTATGGAAATCAAGCTAATTAACAATATAACAATAGTGTAGTGTAGTGATAGTGAAGGGGTTAATCACTGAACAGCTTTATCACTGTGTACAGCACTTGCTAGGCCAGCAGCACTGGAGTGAGCATTCACAAGCTAGGACGATATTTCTCATCATGGCAGCCCTCCTTATTATACAGGGGGGCCTGGCCAGGGTTCGTTTCTGTGATTGGGTGCCAGGGCTTAGGCTGGGAGCCCTCTGATTGGCTCAATGAGGTCAGGTGGGGCTGGCCAGAGTTCCCCTCTGTGATTGGTTGCTAGGGCTTCTGCTGGGAGCCCTCTGGTTGGCTCAATGATGTCCTGGACGTCATCTACTTAGTTACAGTATCTCAATAGTCGGATTTCTGCCGATATCCACGGATATCCGCGTATATTCACATTGCCTGCCAACTATCTGCACATACCGGTAGCTATCCGGATTTGTAGCTGAAAAAAGGTTGGTTATCCGGGTTACCCAGAAAAAGGTTGGATATCCGGGTTACCCGGATATCCGGAATCTGGATGAGCAGCACTGTGTGTATGGACCTTAGGGGATCAGCAGGGATTGTGATTGGTTGCTAGGGCTTTTGCTGGGAGCCCTCTGATTGGCTCAATGATGTCCTGGACGTCATCTACTTAGTTACAGTATCTCAATAGATGGATTTCTGCGGATATCCGCGGATATCCACATTGCCTGCCAACTATCTGCAGATAGATATCTGGATTTCTACAGAAATCCGGTATCTGAATCCGAATCGGATAGCTGAAAAAGGACGGTTATCCGCAGGGGCGTAGCAATAGGGGTTGCAGAGGTTGCGACCGCATCGGGGCCCTTGGGCCAGAGGGGCCCTGAAGGGCTCTCCCTCAACTGCAGTATTAGCTCTCTATTGGTCCTGTGCTCATAATAATCACTTCTATAGATACTTTTAATAGTAGTAATCATTAACAAGATGTTTCCCATCCCCTTCTTACACCTCTGACTCTGTGGATGTCCTTGACAGGTGTTGGTGCGCCATATCAATTGCTCTGTATAGAGTGCTTGGGGGGGCCCCATTGTAAAACTTGCATCGGGGCCCACAGCTCCTTAGCTACGCCACTGGTTATCCGGGTTACCCAGATATCCGGAATCTGGATGAGCAGCACTGTGTGTATGGACCTTGGGGGATCAGCAGGGATTGTGGGAGGCTAGAGCGAGATACCAATAGCTGCCACTGTGCTTGGCAGGTACTTTGTGAGATATCTGAGCAAAAGGTGGGCAAACTTAAAGTGTACCCGAGCCAAAGCTCAGATACAAGATTAGATATGTACCTAAAGATAGGGATGCCTCAGGATCCTATTGAAGCTTCCCTCAGTGCTTTGATGCCCCCCCTCAATGAGCAGGGCACTCCAGAAAATTAGAAACATGGCATTGTCGTCGATCATATCAGGGCCGCACGCTTTCTCTTCCATAAGCACGGTGGCCCATGCTTGCGCCGTAAGCCACAGTCGCTGGTGTACGAACAGCTCCATGCTTCTGAGCATGTGCGGTCATGCTCACACGGCTACTGCACACCTTTGCTCTTAACAGTTAACAGTGGAGGAGTGTGGCCCCGATGTGGAGGGGGGCAGCACTGATTAAGTGGGTCATCAGAAGGAAGCCTCAACAGAATCCTGAGGCTTTCCTCTCTTTAGGTAAATAACTATTTTTGATCCCGAACTTCTGCTCAGGTTCCCTTTAAATACATTATACACCTTCTTCTGGATAGCAGGGGACCCACCGCACCTGTGATTGGTGCAGATACTTCTGTGAAGTCATGTTTTTTTAGATCTGTGGACAACATTCTATTATCTGCAATTGGAAATGTTGGTGTTTCTCTAGATTTTATTTAAAAAAGACTGAGTGAATAAGGTCTGCGCATGCGAAAAAGAATGAATCCACCCATGCACAGCTTTTTACCTCCGCGAATGAGCGCTTCATTTTTCTAAGCATGCGAGGACCTTACTCGTGCATGCCCAGTCTGGATGTGTTTATCCATGGCCAGATGTACAGCCAGATGGACCTATTTCATGTGCTTTTCTCAAGGTTGAGTCAAATAGGTAGAGAGGGACCTTGTGCTGGTATGGTGGGCTGTAGGAGGCTATGGGAGGCTTCTGGACAATCCAGAATTTGTGACAATTCAGTGGGCCATATCATGGTTTACTGCAGCACCCAACCATCAGCTAAGTGTGAGCGGGGGACTCTGAAAGTCGTGTTCGTGAAGGCAGGTATGGTAGTAAGCACCTTGGTTACCTGGTGTATGGCCCCATCAGTTAAATTTAAGCAGCAACATAAAAGCCACCATTAGACTGTTCCTGGTGAAAACAATTAAAATATAATTATATTTTTGCAGCTATGTACACCTATCCTTTTGCAACCCAGAGCCAGAGTGCTGAACAGCAGTTCTGGGTACAGCGAGCCTTCTCAACAACAAAAGCTGGATAGTGAGAGCCTGAGGTAGACCAGTGGGTGGGGCTTTCAACCAAGGACATGTTAAAGAGGAATTGTAACCAAGGATTGAATTTTCCCCCAATCAATAGCTGATACTCATTTACCCATGATAAATTTTTACTTTTTCTCGATTAGATCATCAGAGGGTCAATGTGGCTGATATTGTGAAGAAACCCCTCCCACAGTGTGATGTCCGGACCATGGTCCTGACAGTTTCCTGTCTGTGAGCCTTGCTGCATTGTGGTAAATAACAACTGTTTCCAGCTGCCAAGTGTGATGATCCGCTCAGCTGGCTGCACAGGCAGACAGCTGTTTGTCCATTCCTCTAGTCTGTGGGCTGCAGGTCTCTGGAACAGAGACCTGTCTTTCCATTGCAAGTTTCTGGTCTGTTCTCTTGCTGGGGAATTTGCATACATTCGTTATGCAAATCCCCTACCTGCCTTCTTTGATGACTGGCACTATAAGAGCTTTATGTTTCCCAGAAGGCTTGGCTGGTCATTTCCCTTCCATGGTCTGTTCCTGATGGACACTGCTGGAGTGTCAGCCATTGCTATCTAGTATAGTTAATTCCTGGGGGTTGCTTTAGGCTCCCCTTCTAGCCCAATCAGGTTGTATTATCTGTTTGTTTGTTCTGTTGCCATTGTCCTGTCCCAACGGCGGTCGACAGGAAATGGTTCTGATCTCTGTTCTTGGAGTATAGCTGGTGCAGCGGTTGCTACCAGCTATCTCTTCTGATCTGTCTCTTTGGATCGCGCTAGCCACTTTTCGCTAGCGCTGTGGATCCTTCTGTTCTGTCTCCTGGGATCGCGCTAGCCACTTTTCGCTAGTGCTGTGGATCCTATCTCTCGCTTGTCCCTGTTTTCGTGTGTCTGTCTTGTCTGCTACGCTTGCTGGAGGCTCGGTGAGGTAACCGTTAAGCAAGCGCTCGCGTCCTCTGTTTCATGTTTGTCTGTTAATGGTTAGTTAGGCGTGCTTGTCTCTATTGTGCTTATCACGTGGAGACCGCGCATAACCGTGTGCACTGTTGCGAATGAGTGCGGTGTTCGCGGTTAGCTAGCGTTTGTTATTTTCCGTATCTCCTCATTGTATAATTTGCTGTGCCTTTGCTACCCTCGTGCCCTGTTTTGCTCAGTCTTGTGTCTCTGTCGGCAATCGCCATTCTTGCGATTGCATTCCCACTTCGTTTCCGCCGTTGTGTGTTCACTGTCGCTGGGTGGCGACTAGTTTGGTGGACACACATTGGTTCTGTCCCTTTGCTCTGTTTCTTGTGGGCTATCCAGCCCTGCCTGATCGTACCTTGTCCTGGATCTGTACAATTCCCGTCTGGCATCTGGGCTGTGCAGCGACTGTGTTCGCCTGCACTCCCCAGCGCCATCTGCCGGAGGGAATTGCCCTCTGCGGGTGCATAGCACCTAGCCTGGGTGTCCTCAAATATACGCTTGTGGAGGGTTTCCGCCGTGTCAGCGCACGCGTTGTGCGCTGATCACGGAGAAAGTTCCACAATCGTTACACCAAGCAATCAGTATCTCCCTCTGTGCATACGTATATCTATTTAAAAAAACAACAACAACCTTTTAGCCTATCACGTTGTTTGGGTTAGGGCTAAAAATAAAGGTAGTTGGTGCTGTCTGTTTTTTTCATGTCTGCCAGTAGTAAAGATGAGGACATGCAGGCTGATTGTGGATCAAACAATATGAACAAATTACATGGCGAATATTAATAATTTTTTTATCTCTTTTATGTTTTTTAACTTCTCACTTTGCAATACATAGATTTTTTCTCCCATTTTCACTTAAAGTGGACCTGAACTCTTGCACAGGATAGAAGGAAAACACAGAGAAATACACCCTGTATGTATTTTGAGAGTTTAGCCCGTGTAATTCTCCCTCATTTGTGTCTAATCACAAGTTGATTGTGATTGTAATTTGACCTCTCCCCTGTGTCACATGACTACGTATGGCAGATAGGGCAGATAAGCTCATTTGAAAGAACAGGCTGTAAAAAATATAGCCTTGATTCTCTAAGCAGCGGTAACTGTTAGCACGGGCTTGCTAAGCAGATACCACGCGAAGTGCCGCTCACGGACATTTGCGCGCACAAAAGTCTGTGAGCGGCACTTCACATGGTAACTGCTTAGCATGCCCGTGCTAACAGTTACCACTGCTTAGAGAATCAAGCCCTATGTCTGCTTCCATGAATCTGGAAGTAGAAACTGTTCAGATTTATTTTAGGATTTGTATAAGCTGTAACAAAGAAATGTTTTGTTGCGTATCTTTTAGAGCAGAGAGGACACTCTGAGTTCAGGTCCACTTTAAAGAGAACCTGTACTGAGTAAAAATATTTAAAATAAACACATGAGGTAACTTCAAATGAACATTACATAGTTACCTTGCCATCAGTTCCTCTCAGAAGCTCACCACTTTCTTCTGACAATAATCCCTTCCTGTTCTGACAATATTTTTTCAGATCTGAAATATATCAGTTGCGGTCAGTAAAATATCAGTTGCTGTCAGTTATAGCTGAGAGGAAAACTGATGTACCAGGTAATGTCCATGTTTCCCTATGGCTCAAGTGGGCGATGTTACAGTTTAACTGTGTGCTGACCAGAAAGCTGTTATGGGTAATGGCCATTTTCAAAATGGAGGACGGAAAATTCCCTTGATCACAGTGGACAAATAGGACGTGGGACAGGAGAAAGACACGGAGGAGTAGACTACATGGAAGGTAAGTATGACTTGTGTATGCTTATTTTGACTTTTAATTTTCAGTTCAGGTTTTCTTTAAAGGGAAGGTTCAGGGAGGGTGGAGAAAAAATAAAAATCAATTTCCACTTACCTGGGGCTTCCTCCAGCCCGTGGCAGGCAGGAGGTGCCCTCGACGCCGCTCCGCAGGCTCTCGGTGGTCTCCGGTGGCCGACCCGACCTGGCCAGGCTGGCTGCCAGGTCAGGCTCTTCTGCGCTCCAAGTCCTGGCACTTCTGCGTCCCACGCCGGCGCGCTGACATCATCGGACGTCCACCGGGCTGTACTGCGCAGGCGCAGAACTACTGCGCATGCGCAGTACAGCCTGGAGGACGTCCGATGACGTCAGCGCGCCGGCGTGGGACGCAGAAGTGCCAGGACTTGGAGCGCAGAAGAGCCCGACCTGGCAGCCGGCCTGGCCAGGTCGGGTCGGCCACCGGAGACCACCGGGAGCCTGCGGAGCGGCGTCGAGGGCACCTCCTGCCTGCCACGGGCTGGAGGAAGCCCCAGGTAAGTGGAAATTGATTTTTATTTTTTCTCCACGCTCCCTGAACCTTCCCTTTAAAGCCATCACCATGAACCAACGTGAACAAGTTTACTCCTAGAGAATAACTGAGAAAGAAATCTGTATTTCATCATTTTGAAAATCTTCTCTGATACATGTCTGCTTTATTTTGAGTATGTTACGGCACTCCACCCGGCTAATGTAAACAGTTGTTAACTTCTAGGGTGGAAATGTTAATTAAGATTTCCCTATGAAAGAACAGTATTTGAGTCCAAAGAGAATGGACTGTGCCAATAAACGGGAAGGTGGGGCTGGCTTCCTTGCTAATATGTTTGCTCAAGCACTGTCCTTATAATTTTCCAAAAAGATCTGCGTCCATTTCTAACAGAAGAAAAAAAAAAAGGAAATCAGATTGTATTTGTGCAGCTCAGTGAATAGGTAAGTAGCAACACTCCTTTTACTTCTAGGGTGTTGTATGCTTGGGCCCTCTGGCTCAGAGTTGTGCAGAAGATCCTCAAGGGGGTGGTACTCAAATTTGAAGAAGGGGCCCCAATCAATCAATCGTGCTAAATTGTGTAATTAATACCCCGTTGCAGTATTAGGCAGTTTTTGACCCCCCCCCCCTTTCTCTTATAACAGTATCAGGCAGACTTTGTGCCCCAACCAAGTATTTTGGTTCCACCACTCTCAAATCAGCAGCAGTGATAGGTACCCATTATTAGAGTGGGCACAGTGGAGCCTGATTCACTTATTGTTATTGTTACTTATGGACTCACTTATTATAGCTGGGACCACTGCCCCTCTAGACCAGCATCCAAGAAGTGGTTGCCTATATGCAGCGGTTGCTAAGTATTAGTAGGTGCAAAATTGCAGTAAGTGCTAAGGTGCAGCGGGTGCCCAGATGCAGTGGGTGGTAAGATGCAAAGCTTCAGTTTGTGAGAAGTTGTAATAGATATATTTATTTTACTATGGGTGCTAAGCAGTATTGGGTACCATGTGAGTGCTATTTGGTACAGGAAGCCATGTGAGTGCTGGGTAAAGGCCAAGAATGGGTACTGGGTACAACAACAACAACAACAACAAATAACATTTGTAAAGCGCTTTTCTCCCGTGGGACTCAAAGCGCATAAGCATGGCTCCGACCATCGTGGTACAGGGGAAGAATTTTATAAATCTGGAAATGCCAGGCTAAACAGGTGGCTTTTCAGTCTGGATTTGAATAGCTCCAGGGATGGTGCTGTCTTTACTGGGTGTGGTAGGGAGTTCCAAAGAGTAGGGGCAGCATGACAGAAGGCTCTGTCTCCAGATTTTTTGAGGTGCACTCTGGGAGTGACCAAGTTTATAGAACTTGCTGATCTGAGGTTGTGAGAGGTGTGGTGCAGCTTCAGCAAGTCCTTCATGTATCCAGGGCCCAGATTGTGCAGGGATTTGAATGTCAGCAGTCCAATCTTGAAGAGTATTCTCCATTCTACTGGTAGCCAGTGCAGTGAGCGAAGGATCGGTGTAATGTGACAGTGGCGAGGCTGGTTTGTTAGCAATCTGGCAGCAGCATTCTGCACTAATTGCAGGCGACGCAAGTCTTTTTTGGGGAGGCCAGCATAAAGGGCATTGCAGTAGTCCAGCCGTGATGTGATGAAGGCGTGGACTAGGGTTTGAAGATCCTCTGGGGGAATCAGATGTTTAATCTTTGCAATGTTCTTCAGATGAAAGAAGGAAGATTTAACTACAGATGAAATTTGGTTTCTGAAACTCAATTCCCCATCGATTAGTACGCCAAGGCTGCGCACAAGGTTGGAGCTGTTTATGTCTGAATTCCCAATCCTGATTGGTGTTGCTTTAGGATAGAGCTGTTTTGATGGCGAGCACTGGCTTTGGACAAACAGGACCTCAGTTTTGTCAGCATTCAGTTTCAACCAGTTATCATTCATCCATGCCTGAAGCTCAGCTAAGCAAGAGTTTATTTTTGGGGTAGGGTCTGTTCCACCAGGTTTGAAGGACAGGTATAGCTGTGTGTCATCGGCGTAGCAGTGGTACGTCAGGCCATGTCGTTGGATAAGTGTACCGAGTGGCAACATGTAGATTGCAAACAGCAGAGGGGATAGGATTGATCCTTGTGGCACTCCGAATTGTAGAGGTGCAGGTTTGGACATTATAGGTCCTAGGGATACTCTCTGTGTTCTGTCAGTCAGGAATGATCTGAACCACTGGAGGACTGATCCACTGATGCCACAGTACTCCTGCAGTCTGTTAAGCAGGATTTCATGGTCAACTGTATCAAAAGCAGCTGAGAGATCCAACAGGATTAGGATGGAGCATTCCCCTCTGTCCCTTGCCATGAGCAGATCGTTGCAGACTTGGATGAGGGCTGTTTCACAGCTGTGGTGTTTCTTAAAGCCAGATTGTAGAGGGTCCAGGATGTTGTTTACTGACAGCCTGGTTTCAAGTTGCAGATAGACAGCCTTTTCAATAACTTTACCTAAGAAGGGGAGGTTGGAGACAGGTCTGTAGCTGCTCATAGCATCTGGATCCATGGAAGGTTTTTTGAGAAGGGGCTTGATGATTCCTTCTTTTAGAGAGGTAGGAAACCTCCCTGCTTGCAGAGAGCAATTTACTATTTTGTGAAATGCTGGACCAAGCAGGTCAGGGCATTTCAGCATATGTTTAGTTGGTCCAGGTCGCAGGTTGTCTGGTGGAGACGACAGAGGGTGTCTGAGATCTCTTCCTCACTAATACTTTTGAAATCAGTCCAGGGTGTTAGGTTGTTTTTGCAGCTATTTCCATTAGTTGCATGAGTCTTGGGTGCTGTGGACTGAATGAGAGACCGAATAGAAGATACTTTGTCAGCAAAGTAGCAGGCAAATTTCTCACATAGCTCCTTTGAGGGAGTTATAGTGGGTTTTAGACAGGATGGATTACATAGTCTATCAACTGTGCGGAATAGTTGGGCTGGTCTGTTGGCGGCCTTTGCGATCTCCTGTGATAGGTAGGAGGATTTTTTCTTGGTGATCGCATTTTGGTAGCTTTCCCGGTGAGAGACAAGGGTGTGTTTATCTTTTGAATTCTGAGATTTTCGCCACTTCCTTTCTAGTCTGCGCACTTCTTTCTTTAGGTCCTTTAGTGAGCTGTCAAACCACCGTGCATGGTGAAGTGGTGTAGATCGTTTGATGCGAACTGGAGCGAGGGCGTCATAGGCAGATGACACTGCATGGTTGTAATTCAGGACCATGGAGTCTGGGTCTGCGCAATGATTGGTTAATGCATCGAAGTTGAGGATATTCTGAACGTGCTGGGGTGAGACATCTTTCAGTGAACGGTATTTTATGAGTTCTTTCCCTCTGTGTTTTATCGCTGGTGCTGTCAGAGAGAAGTGGATGGTGTGGTGGTCTGACCATACCACTGGGTTTATATCCATGTGTGATATTAAAAGTCCGGAATGAAATATAAGATCCAGGGTGTGCCCTTTCGTATGGGTGGGGAGGTTGATAGCCTGAGAGAAACCCAGTTCATTCATTATGAGAAGTAGTTCACTTCCTAGCTGGGAGTCGTGATCATCCACCCATGCATTGAAGTCTCCCAGGATGATCCATCTAGGGTGTTCCACTGTTACGCAGGATAAGAGTTCAGATATTTCCTTAAGAAAGGCTGGACCATTTTTTGGGGGGCGGTATATGAGCAATATGTTGATGTTTACTTCTGCTGACAGTTGAGCTGCAATACATTCAAAGGTTTCAGTGGGGCCTATGGGCAGGGGCCTTATGTTCAAGGAGGATCTGAAGCATATGGCAACCCCCCCACCCTTGCCGACTTGTCTCTCACAGTGCAAGATTGAATAATTGGCCGGCACGGTTGCTTCAAGAGTTGGGCCTGCATGCTTCCCAAGCCAGGTCTCTGTCAAAAAGGTCAAATCAGAGAGCTCTATTAGGTCATGTATAGTTGCAGTCTTATTATTTATCGATCTGGCATTGCAGAGTGTAGCTGTGATTAAGCTTTTCTGAGGGCAAATATGTTTTTTATACTTGGATCCACTACCTCTCCGCCCCCTTCTGCATTTCCTGAGTATCCCAAAGGATTTTAAGAGTAGAGCCAGAGAGGTGTTAATTTGTAATTGATTCTTGGGAGGGCATGCAGAGAAAAGGTCCTTTGATGAGTATTTGTATGTTGACATTAGAGACAATAGACTTGTTCAGATAGCTTGTACTTCTGGAGTCCTGCTGGGATCAAAGGGGGTCTATGCAAAATCCTTTCATTCCTACACAGAGTTGGATCATAGATTTATTTTAAGTAAAGTTCCTTGTTTTAGAAGATAAATGATAACATAAATGTGGAAAATAGTCACTTGGTGCATATGCCTTGGATAATGTATAAAGGATTACTCACAGGGTGGAGTGAGGGCAATCACAGGCAATCAAGTTTCCAGAGAGGTTGAAGGTCTTGTTTCAGGTCAGCTGTTAGAAGGCTTGGTGTGTTCAGCAGAGGTGAGCTTCATGGAGGATTTCAATCCAGTTTAAATCTCTGCCATCCAAAGTAATCCGATTGTTCTGGTTGGTTGTAGTTGTAGCCTTGGTCGTGGTGGGTGGAATTCCTCTGTATTTTGAGTCCAGTTTCAGCACAAATAGGTTTAAAGGTGTAGAAATCTGAGACAAGGTCTGGAGCAGCTTAAGAGAGCTGCAGCCCGGCTGGGCGCGCTCAGATCACACAGTGCATGTAAGTTCTGTGGGCAGGTCATGAGCGAGTGCCATGTGGGGTCTGGCTGTGTGCCATGGGAGAGTACTGGGTGTCATATGGGTTCAGACCATGGTTAAGTACTGGGTGCTATTTGGGTGCAGTTCATGGAAAGGTACTAGGTGCATATAATGACTAGGTACTGGGTACCATGTGGGTAAAGAGCATGGTTGGATACTGGGTGTGGACCATGAAGGGTATTTGGTACCATGTGGGTGCTCCCAGAAGTGGGTACTAGGAGCCATATGGCGGCTGGTTGCCATGTGGGGGCCAAGTGCTGGCTATGGTGGAACTTGGTGCCGTGTGAGTACTGGATGCCATGTGGGTGTTGGTGTTGATTATGGGGGGCATTGGGTGTCATGTGGGTCCTAGGTGCAAGTACTGGGTGCCAGCTATAGGTGTAGGGGTATTGGGCACCATGCAGGTGATGGATACCAACTATGGCGGGAGGGGGTTAATATGTGACTTGTGGGTACTGAGTGCCATGTGTGTTCTTGCTATGGGGAGGGGTATAGATACACACATGCACAGAGGGAGATACTGGTTGCTTGGCAGTTGGAAACAGCCTTAATTTCCTATAATGCAACAAGGCTGTCATAGTGTGATGTCCCTGTGCATGAAATAGGGGTGCGAGGAAAAATGGGTGCCCATTTTCGTTAATAAAATTATTGTTAATATCTATCGATATTCTTTGGTTTTAAAGTGTAAATAGTGTAAATTATTGTAATGAAAATCGGTATATATGAACAATATTTTACGACAACTTAACCTAACACAAAATCCTCCCCCCTTCCGGACGCCTAACCCCAAATCCCTCCTTCTTGATGCCTAACCCTAAAACCACCCTTCCTCACGCCTAACCCTAAAGCCCCTCTTCCTGATGCCTAACCCTAAAACCCCCCTTCCTGATGCCTAACCCTAAACCCCCCCTTCCTGACACCTAAACCTAAAACCCTCCTTCCTGACGCCTAACCCTAAAGCCCCCCCTTCTTGATGCCTAACCCTAAAACCCCCCTCCCTGACGTCTAACCCTAAAGCCTCCCTTTCTGACGCCTAAACCTAAAACCCCTCTTCCTGATGCCTAACCCTAAACCCCCCCTTCCTGACACCTAAACCTAAAACCCCCCTTCCTGATGCCTAACACTAAAGCCCCCCCTTCCTGACGCCTAACCCTAAACCCCCCCCCTTCCTGACGCCTAACCCTAAACCCCCCCCCTTCTTAACACCGAACCCTGAACCCCCTTCCTGACATCTAACCCTAAAACCCCCCTCCATGACGCCTAACCCTAAACCTTCCCTTCCTAACACTGAACCCTGAACCCCCTTCCTGACATCTAACCCTAAAACCCCCCTCCATGACGCCTAACCCTAACCCCCCCCTTCCTAACACCAAACCCTAAACCCTCTTCCTGACGCCTAACCCTAAAGCCCCTTTTCCTGACGCCTAACCTCACTCTTCCTTTAAAATTGGCCTGGGAGAGACTATGATTGGCCGCTGTAATGTGGGGTCTGTTACATCCCTTTGACATCATATTTACAAATTAAATCAATTATAATTGCATCTTAAAATGTCTCACTTTGCTTGAAAAATGTATTTTTTTTTAATGTCTATAATATTGTGTTTTATAAGGAATTTTGTCAGTTGCATTAATAATGAGTTCTATAGTAAGTGGTATGTAATAAACAGGACACCATTCCTGGAGCTGCCACTACACCAGAATGTTACAGCCTCTGGCAAAGCTGCAATGTGAGCCAGATTATTGTATTACTTCAAGGAGGACTCCATGTCACGTTCCCCTACAAATATCCATAACACGGCCACAAGGACTCATAAAAGGTGATGCCATCATGGAAGTATTTTATCAAACACCTATATGTAATTAGGGTGTACATTCTTCTAAAACACAGTCAATCTGCAAACTGCGTTTTACAATGTTCTTTGGAAAAATAAAGGCTTCACCATTAAAGACATAAAAGTTATCTAGTGTTACCGCTGGCAGCAGATAAAGTCGTAGCAATCTATAAAGCGGATGATATTTTGAATTTTGTTCACTTTTTCCACCTGTGACTCCACTCATGGCTTTTGAGAGGTTTATCTGCAAGGCGAAGACTCTTACAGACTTGCAAAGCATGATCCAACTATGCACCTTAAACGGACCCTGAACAGTGCTTAAAAATGAAAATCTGCACTGGCCTGGGGCTTCCTCCAGCCCCCTTTAGCCTCAGAGGTCCTTCAGCATCCTCAGGGTACCCTCCGTGGACCGTGGTCCCTCTTGCGCATGCGCGGTTCTCGAAAGACTGAACCACGCATGTGCAGGCGGTTTACGGAGACAAGAGGGTGATTGAGCTGGGTGCACGGACGGTCCGCGCATTTGCAGTTGCACACAACATCAGCGGCAGTCGCCGGGCTATTGGAGCCATCAACAGGACCATAGAAGGTACGCAGAGGGACCCCGCAGGCTACGGGGGGCTGGTGAATGCCCCAGGTAAGTGCAGATTTTAATTTTAAGGGCTGATCAGTGTTTCTTTTAAGTGGTATGAAACTCATCATATCCTCTTCTACAGCATAAAACCTACTACCACAATAAAAATTGAAGCAGAACAGCATTCAGACAATTAAACACAGCACTTTGTTCTTTAGTGGAAAGCTCCTTGCTTCAGTGGGCAGCTTCTGGCCGCATCCAAGAGGTGATAACATTATGAAACTGAGCTGTACTGAGCATCAGAAAGAGCTGAGAAGTGATCACTAGATATATTTTAATATATAAATACAGCAGCTATGCAATAAAATGCAGTGGCAACTTTCAGGGCAGATAAACTGTACTTTTGTCATTTGTAACTTGTAGACAGACAATATTACTTGTGCACAAAAGTAAATATGATAACTGTATGGGTAATAAAAAGTAGGAAAACACATCTTTATTGAATGTTATGTCAGAGGTTATCCCACTTTAAGCCTTGTACACATGTTAGATGGTCCTTGGCCGAGGCGGTCAATTAGGGCCTCCCATGTCAAGAATCTAGTGTGTGTACAGTGGGATGGCCCTCGTTCTTCTCTGAGCGATCACCCTGGAAGTATGGCTCAGCCAAGTGCAGGCCAAGGGCATTGTTCTTCTACTCTACATGCTGGCTCTGTGCCATGCCAACACCCCCCTTCCCCTTCCAAAGAAACAGAACACACTGCTAACCTGCAGGCTAACAACGTACCTGTACAGATTTTTTTTTTCCTTTTGCAATGCTCTATATTTTCTGTTAAAGGCGGTACAGGGCTTTCCTTTTCAACACTGTATGGGTTTGAATTACTAAACCGTAACTCAAATATCACACCTTATGAAAAGATATAACACCTTATCAAATATATCCCACCTTATCAAAGTTAACTTACTTATCAGAGTAGCATAGCGAGCGCTACGAACCCGCAGGGGCTCACGGCAGGACGGCCATTGCGAATTAGCAGCCATATCGCTATGCTACTCTGATGAGGTGTGTTAACTTTGTTGAGGTGTGATATCTTTTCATAAGGTGTGATATCTTTTCATAAGGTGTAATATCTTTGATAAGGTGTGATATTTGAGTTATCACGGTTTAGTAAATCAAGCCCTATATGTGGTAGCAGTCCTACAAACCAACCTCTACTCGTTATCGCCATTGTCACCAGTCTTTTTAGGAAATAGGGCTCACTGACACGGTTTTCTATTGTTAGTTTTATTATCTTACCTAACATACTCTATAGGACAATTGCATATTTTAAAGAGAACCTGTACTGAGTAAAAAATATTTACAAGTACATCAACTCTAAAAAAAGAAAGGTTGACTGTATAGGACTCCTAAAGGATGAAGGTGGAAACTCAATGGTGGATGACCAAGGTAAGGCAGAGTTATTAAATGCTTTCTTTGCTTCTGTCTTTACAAAGGAAACAGCACTGTTGCAAATTACAGAGGCGGAAGAGTCTCAATCTTCTAACTGTAATATTAAATACTTAACGCAGGAAGAAGTAAAGGCAAGACTAAATAAATTAAAAATAGACAAGGCACCTGGCCCAGATGGCATGCATCCTCGGGTCCTAAGGGAATTAAGTTCAGTTATAGATAAACCCCTTTATCTTATCTTTTGTGACTCTCTTGCAACTGGCAGAGTCCCAGTGGATTGGCGTACAGCCCACGTTTTCCCATTATTTAAGAAGGGCAAAAAATCAGATCCAGGAAATTATAGACCTGTAAGCTTAACATCAGTTGTATGCAAACTATTTGAGGGGTTACTAAGAGATACTATACATGACTTCATAGTAGAAAATAATCTTATTTCTCAGCATCAACATGGGTTTACTAAAGACAGGTCCTGTTTGACTAACATGCTCAGCTTTTATGAGGTAGTGAATGCTAATATGGATATTGGGAATGCTGTAGATGTGATATACTTAGACTTTGCTAAGGCATTCGACACTGTTCCCCACAAAAGTCTGGTGCAAAAGATGAGGATGCAAGGACTGGGGAAGAGTCTGTGTGCTTGGATAGGGAACTGGCTAATGGACAGAAAACAAAGAGTTGTGGTCAATGGATCATACTCAAAATGGGAGACTGTTAGCAGTGGGGTCCCACAGGGGTCTGTACTGGGTCCAGTGCTCTTCAATTTATTTATTAATGACCTAGTGGATACAGTAGTGAGCAATGTTGCTATTTTTGCAGATGATACAAAATTGTGCAGAATCATCAACTCTAAGGAAGATAGTGTTATATTGCAACAGGATCTGGATAGGATGGCTATATGGGCACATACATGGCAGATGAAATTCAATGTTGACAAATGTAAAGTCATGCATTTTGGTCGTACCAATGGTCTAACACCATACAAAATAAATGGGATACAGTTGGGGACATCAAACTTGGAGAAGGACTTAGGAGTACTCATCGACAACAAGTTAAATAATCGTACTCAATGCCAAGCCGCTGCAGCTAAAGCTAACAAAATTTTGGGATGCATTAAAAGGGAAATAAAAACTCAAGATGCTAGCATAATATTGCCCCTGTTTAACTCTCTAGTAAGGCCACATCTGGAATATGGAATTCAGTTCTGGGCACCACATTACAAAAAAGATATTGCAGTTTTAGAGCAGGTGCAGAGACGAGCAACAAAATTGATACGTGGGATGGAAGGTCTCACTTACCAAGAAAGGTTAGATAAACTGGGTTTATTTAGTCTAGAGAAAAGACGCCTTAGAGGAGATCTAATTAACATGTATAAATACATCAGAGGGCAATATAATAGCTTGGCGGATGAGCTTTTTGTCCCTAGGCCTTCTCAAAGGACTAGAGGACATGATCTGCGCATGGAGGAAAAACGTTTTAGCCATTTATTTAGGAAAGGGTTCTTTACAGTAAGAGTGATTAAGATGTGGAATGCATTGCCACAGGAAGTCGTTATGGCAAACTCTATACCTGCATTTAAAGGGGGCTTAGATGCTTTCCTTGCGTTGAATGACATCCATGGCTACAATTACTAGGTAATGCCAATGATGTTGATCCAGGGATTTTATCTGATTGCCATCTGGAGTCGGGAAGGAATTTTTACCTTGTAAGGGTTTTTTCGCCTTCCTCTGGATCAACAGGGATATGTGAGGGAGCAGGCTGGAGTTGTACTTTGTACTGGTTGAACTCGATGGACGTATGTCTTTTTTCAACCAAAGTAACTATGTAACTATGTAACTATGTAACTATGTAAAAATAAACACATGAGGTAACTTCAAATGAACATTACAGAGTTACCTTGCCATCAGTTCCTCTCAGAAGCTCACCATTTTCTTCTGACAATAATCCCTTCCAGTTCTGACAACATTTTGTCAGATCTGAAATATATCAGTTGCTGTCAGTAAAATATCAGTTGCTGTCAGTTATAGCTGAGAGGAAAACTGATGTACCAGGTAATGTCCATGTTTCCCTATGGCTCAAGTGGGCGATGTTACAGTTTAACTGTGTGCTGACCAGAAAGCTGTTATGGGTAATGGCCATTTTCAAAATGGAGGACGGAAAATTCCCTTGATCACAGTGGACAAATAGGACGTGGGACAGGAGAAAGACACGGAGGAGTAGACTACATGGAAGGTAAGTATGACTTGTGTATGCTTATTTTGACTTTTAATTTTCAGTTCAGGTTTTCTTTAATGTTTCCAACTTTTGAAGGGAACCTGAGATGAGAGACATATGAAAGCTGACATATTTGTTTCCTTTTTTTGCAGTTCAGGGCCCAAATGCAATTTACCTTTTCACCTGAGTTTTCTCCTAGGAGATCATTTTTCATCTTTAAATTAAAATAACTTTCCTGCACTTTGCAATGAAAAAACGACCAAGAAGCAGGTGAAACAGTACTATCAACATCAATTTGAATATTTATTTGCTTGCTGGTGGTTTTAAAGGCAGAAAACGCAGGAGGAAAAGTGTATTGCCTATGGGCCGAGATGTTTCTGACAATAATCTGACAGGATTAACCACATGCTTGTTATAGCAGGTGTGATTCAGACACTACTGCAGCCAAATAGATCAGCAGTAGGGATGATCAATGAGATGCAAATACTTCCGAGTTGATGCAAATGTTTATGCAAATATATGGAGCTTCAAAATGCACCAATCAATTTAAACCACCTGGGTTTAAAGGGTCTCCGAGCACCTCTTATGCAAAGCAAAATCTATAGAAGGGTATGCATCTTTAAGGGCTCTTTCACATTAGACAACGCATGCAGGAGCCGTTCTCCTGCACGCGTTGTCTGCCTGCGGCGTGTCGTCGGGTATCTGCGGTGCGACGCAATCAGCGGCGGTAGCTGGTAATTAAACCCGACGGAAAACGCCGGCTCGCGGGTGCGTTGGATGAAAAACTGCGCACGGGTGCGTCGGAACCGTAACGCATCGAAACGCAGCGTCGGGTGTGAAAGGTAAAATGAAAGTCTATCATGGACTTTCATCTTACCTTGGTTAACGCAAACGGCTGCCGTTTGCGTTAACGCACAAAATCTGCCCTAATGTGAAAGAGCCCTAAGTACTTTTGCAGTACTGGTCGGAGTTTTGAAGGCATGCCTATGGGAGGTGCTCGGAGTCCCTTTAACCACTTGAGGACCGCGGGCTTTACCCCCCTTAAGGACCAGACCCTTTTTTTCCATTCAGACCACTGCAGCTTTCACGGTTTATTGCTCGCTCATACAACCTACCACCTAAATGAGTTTTGGCTCCTTTTCTTGTCACTAATAAAGCTTTCTTTTGGTGCTATTTGATTGCTGCTGCGATTTTTACTTTTTATTATATTCATCAAAAATACATGAATTTTGTCAAAAAAATGACTTTTTTAACTTTCTGTGCTGACACTTTTCAAATAAAGTAAAATTTCTGTATACATGCAGCACGAAAAATGTGGACAAACATGTTTTTGATTAAAAAAAAAACCCATTCAGCCTATATTTATTAGTTTGGGTAAAAGTTATAGCCTTTACAAACTATGGTGCAAAAAGTGAATTTTCCCATTTTCAAGCATCTCTGACTTTTCTGACTGCCTGTCATGTTCCATGAGGGGCTAGAATTCCAGGATAGTATAAATACCCCCCAAATGACCCCATTTTGGAAAGAAGACATCCCAAAGTATTCACTGAGAGGCATAGTGAGTTCATAGAAGATATTATTTTTTGTCACAAAATACACCCCAAAACACATTATACTACTTCTCCTGAGTACGGCGATACCAAATGTGTGACACTTTTTTGCAGCATAGGTGCGCTAAGGGGCCCAACGTCCTATTCACAGGTCATTTTGAGGCATTTGTTTTCTAGACTACTCCTCACGGTTTAGGGCCCCTAAAATGCCAGGACAGTATAGGAACCCCACAAGTGACCCCATTCGCCCCCTCATAGACCACCTGTTATCAAAATTTGCAGATGCTTATACCCCTGAACAGTCATTTTGAGACATTTGGTTTCCAGACTACTCACGGTTTTGGGCCCGTAAAATGCCAGGGAGGTATTGGAACCCCACAAGTGACCCCATTTTAGAAAAAAGACACCCCAAGGTATTCTGTTAGGTGTATAGCGAGTTCATAGAAGATTTTATTTTTTGTCACAAGTTAGTGAAAAATGACACTTTGTGAAAAAAAAACAATAAAAATCAATTTCCGCTAACTTTTGACAAAAAATAAAATCTTCTATGAACTCATCATACACCTAACAGAATACCTTGGGGTGTCTTTTTTCTAAAATGGGGTCACTTGTGGGGTTCCTATACCGCCCTGGCATTTTACGGGCCCAAAACCGTGAGTAGTCTGGAAACCAAATGTCTCAAAATGACTGTTCAGGGGTATAAGCATCTGCAAATTTTGATGACAGGTGGTCTATGAGGGGGCGAATTTTGTGGAACCGGTCAAAAGCAGGGTGGCCTTTTAGATGACAGGTTGTATTGGGCCTGATCTGATGGATAGGAGTGCTAGGGGGGTGACAGGAGGTGATTGCTGGGTGTCTCAGGGGGTGGTTAGAGGGGAAAATAGATGCAATCAATGCACTGGGGAGGTGATCGGAAGGGGGTCTGAGGGGGATCTGAGGGTTTGGCCGAGTGATCAGGAGCCCACACGGGGCAAATTAGGGCCTGATCTGATGGGTAGGTGTGCTAGGGGGTGACAGGAGGTGATTGATGGGTGTCTCAAGGTGTGAATAGAGGGGGGAATAGATGCAAGCAATGCACTGGCGAGGTGATCAGGGCTGGGGTCTGAGGGCGTTCTGAGGGTGTGGGCGGTTGATTGAGTGCCCTAGGGGCAGATAGGGGTCTAATCTGATGGGTAGCAGTGACAGGGGGTAATTGATGGGTAATTAGTGGGTGTTTAGGGTAGAGAACAGATGTAAGCACTGCACTTGGGAGGTGATCTGACGTCGGATCTGCGGGCGATCTATTGGTGTGGGTGGGTGATCAGATTGCCCGCAAGGGGCAGGTTAGGGTCTGATTGATGGGTGGCAGTGACAGGGGGTGATTGATGGGTGGCAGAGACAGGGGGTGATTGATGGGTGATTGACAGGTGATCAGTGGGTTATTACAGGGAAGAACAGATGTAAATAATGCACTGGCGAATTGATAAGGGGGGGGGGGGGGTCTGAGGGCAATCTGAGCGTGTAGGCGGGTGATTGGGTGCCCGCAAGGGGCAGATTAAGGTCTGATCTGATGAGTAACAGTGACAGGTGGTGATAGGGGGTGATTGATGGGTAATTAGTGGGTGTTTAAGGTAGAGAACAGATGTAAACAATGCACTTGGGAGGTGATCTGACGTCGTATCTGCGGGCGATCTATTGGTGCGGGTGGGTGATCAGATTGCCCGCAAGGGGCAGGTTAGGGGCTGATTGATGGGTGGCAGTGACAGGGGGTGATTGATGGGTGATTGACAGGTGATTGACAGGTGATCAGTGGGTTATTACAGGGGGGATAGAGGCATACAGTACACAGGGGGGGGGGGGGGCTTGGGGAGAATCTGAGGGGTGGGGGGTGATCAGGAGGGATCAGGGGGCAGTTTAGGGAATTAAAAAAAATAGTGTCGACAGATAGTGACAGAGAGTGATTGATGGGTGATTAGGGGGGTGATTGGGTGCAAACAGGGGTCTGGGGGTGGGCAGGGGGGGTCTGAGGGGTGCTGTGGGCGATCAGGGGGCAGGGGGGGGAGGGAAATCAGTGTGCTTGGGTGCAGACTAGGGTGGCTGCAGGCCTGCAGCCTGCCCTGGTGGTCCCTCGGACACTGGGACCACCAGGGCAGGAGGCAGCCTGTATAATAGGCTTTGTATACATTACAAAGCCTATTATACGCATGGATCGGCGAAGATTTGTTTTCCTCCGCCCGCCGGCGCTGCTAAGTAGCCGGCGAGCTGGAGGCTAAATCCCCGGCCATCGATCCCCGGTGGAGGATCGCGTCACGGATGACGCGATCGCTCCGCCCATGCCCGTACAAGGACCGCCGCCAATTGTACATGCGGCGGTCCTTGCGGGATCCACTTTCCGGCCGCCCCTGTGCAGTGGGCGGTCGGTAAGTGGTTAAACTGATTGGTCCATTTTCAAACTGCATATATTTGCATAAAACTTTGCATCAACTCGGAAGTATTTGCATCTCATTGATCATCCCTAATCAGCAGGAGTGCCAGGCAACTGGTAGGGCTGGAACCTACAAGAGCGGTTTTGTGAGCATTTCTGGAGCGATTCAAAACGCTAGCGTTTTGCCAAAACACTCAGCTAATGTTAATGGATGAGGCAACTTCCACAGTAGCGATTGCGCTTCTTGAAATCGCAAACGCAGGACATGCAACATTTTGGGAGCGTTAGCGCTTCAATGTTAAGTATATCATCGCTGGCGTAATCGCTCATCAAAACCTGCACAGAGCGACTTTGCTAGCGTTTTAAAGTTACTGCACACTGTAACCAAATTAAAATTAATTGAACGGACCAATCAGACTTTAAAACGCTAATCACTAATCGCTACACAACTGCTGGCAAATTGATACACTTTTTAAAAACAGTCCCTAAAATGCTCATGAAATCACTTACAAACTGCTCATACAAAACACTAGCGATTGCAATTAGCGATTGCGTTTTGCAGTGGGTTCCAGGCCGTATTGTTTAAAAGGAAACTAATATGGCAGCCTCCATATCCCTCTCACCTTGGGTTCCTTATAACTTCTGTTTTTTAAGAGAGGTCACTCTTATTTCGGTGTTTGTAATTACTGTATAAGCAGTCTTTAGAGCTGTACCTTGATTTGCCTTCAAAAATATAATAAAATAATTATTTGCTTTACATTGATTTTTTTACTTTGCACGTCTAAACGATGGAGAGTAAAGCAGTCCTGAAGCAAAAAAACACTTATGATATAATGAATTGTATGTATGTATGTAGTACAGATAATGAACAGAACATTTGTACCAAAGAAAAGAGTCCCATATTTTAATTTTCATGTATATAATTTTTTTTTTTTTATATAACATTGCATTATACTGTCACAGTTGCAGTTTTAAAACCAAACTCTTTGAGGCCTTGTTCACATTGCGTTCTGTTCGCGTGGCCGTCCGCGTCGGGTGGGTTTTGTGGTGTTTTATTTTTTGATTCCTGTCGATTACCTGCGCGCTGTTTTTATTTTTTTTAAACGCTTATCTAAGCGATCTTGCTGAGTGATTGCGGTTTTTCACTTCAGTCAGTCAGGAAGTGAACTCTTTGAACCGGAAAAGAGTAAATACAACGTATTTATTCTTAAAAACGCGAACACAATCACCACTCAAAGCGATTTTGTGAGTGTTTTGCGTTTTTCCATATACCTTCTATTGTAGCTAAAATCGCTCCAAAAATGGTCAAGGCACCGCTTCACTGAATGAACAGCCTTCTCATAGACATTCATTGCACAAGAGTTTTGAAGGCGATTTAGAAAGCAGCCTGCGCTTGAACAAAGGCCGAAAACGCCTCTAGTGTGAACGAGCCCTTAAAGAATACCCGAAGTGACATGTGACCTGATGAGATAGACATGGGTATGTACAGTGCCAAGCAACTATACTGTTCCTTTTTATCTTTCTCTGCCTGAAAGGGTTAAAGATCAGGTATGTAAGTGGCTGACTCAGTCCTGACTCAGTCAGGAAGTGACTACAGTGTGACCAGCACTGATAAGAAATTCCAACTATAAAACACTGTCCTAGCAGAAAATGGCTTCTGAGAGCAGGTAAGAGATAGAAAGGGTCAATAGTTCATAGATTTTAGCTCTGGCATACTTTAATGAATGTGTCATTGAGCAAAAACAATAAAACAGTTAAAACTTAAAACGTAGATTTAAACATAAAATAAAACTGTGGAATATCTTAAAAAGTCTTTTTTAGAAGAAGGAGGATAGATACAATCATTTATTTCATTCGTTTATTTTCGCCTCGGGTGTCTTTTCAGCTATAAAACGAAGCAGAAATAATGGGAAACAGTAAATTCGGGCGCCTGAGGCTAGTGGACAAATCGGGCGCCGCCATTCACTCCTATAATAAATATCGTTTAATGGGCGCCCGATAGGAAAAAAGGAGAAAACTAACGTTTTAAAAGCGGCGCCCGGAGACTTAATGTTTTATTACTGTTTCTCATGATTACACATTATTTAATGATTTATACATTTTTAAATATTATTTTTAAACGAAAAACAGTACAATATTTTTTTCCAAACATTATTTTTAAACGAAAAACAGTACTTTTTTTTTTTGTTTACATTATTTTTAAACGAAAAAACCAACAGGGGGGTCTTAGGTTTAGGCACCAACAGGGGGGTCTTAGGTTTAGGCACCAACAGGGGGGTCTTAGGTTTAGGCACCAACAGGGGGGTCTTAGGTTTAGGCACCAAAAGGGGGGTCTTAGGTTTAGGCACCAACAGGGGGGTCTTAGGTTTAGGCACCAACAGGGGGGTCTTAGGTTTAGGCACCAACAGGGGGGTCTTAGGTTTAGGCACCAACAGGGGGGTCTTAGGTTTAGGCACCAACAGGGGGGTCTTAGGTTTAGGCACCAACAGGGGGGTCTAGGGGTTAGGGGTAGGTACAGGGAGGGTTACTTAGGCACCAACAGGGGGGGTCTTAGGTTTAGGCATCAACAGGGGGGTCTAGGGGTTAGGGGTAGGTACAGGGAGGGTTACTTAGTAAAAAAAATTTTAAACGTTATTATACGTTTTACTATTTAAACGAAAGATTAACGTTTTTACAATTGCAGATTTAATGCACATTATTTAATGATTTATAACTTTAAAAAACATTAATTTTAAACGAAAAACAGTACAATACATTTTTAAACGTTATCCATGCTTATCGTTAAAAACCCGGCGCCCTTTTTTCCCAGCGCCCTTTTTAACGTACGCGAAATAATGACCCTTGTAAAACCTTATCTCAAGCTGTCTCTCACTGTTTCTTAGCTTTTTAAGTGCTTCAGAACTCAGTACTTTATTTGACCCAGGTTGGGTCGAATAACTCAGAGAAGCTCTTTTGCATAAATAACAACTGAAGTTTTTTCTAACTCTTCCTGTACTGGAAAACAATATGAGACTCTTTTCTTTGCTTCTAATGTTCTATTTCTTAGCTGTACTACGCATACAAGTTATTATCTCATACATTTATTTTGACTTCAGGTTTGCTTTTGGCGTGTAAAGCGCTCTTGCGGCTCTGTTTTTCTGCTGGCTTGACAATCATACATGTGAACCAGCATAAGATTTAGTGATCAAAGTTTCATCCAGAATAGGATTACAGTATGATGTGGTGTGAAAGCGATAACAGCGCGTTCCAAGGTCATCTGGACTGTAGCGATACATGTGGTATAACTTACTGTGTGAGCTTCCATGTGATATGGAAAGTCATTATTAACAGTGACACATCAGTTCAATGAAGAATTCTTTAGTGTTTAACTAACATCGGTTTTCACAAAAAAACAATTTAGTGCTTGCTTCTTGAGAGGGAAAATTGGACTTAAAATAAGAAATATTTAAAAAAGAAGCCAGTCAATAAAAGGTCATGAAAGAACTTGAGCATCCCCTGTGCGATTTTTATAATTGTGTAATCTTAAATGGAAATTCCACTTTTATTACGAGATTACCATCATTAGCCACACCAGCCACACCATTATAAGCTGTAAGAAGAAACTTTTTATTAAAAAAAATCCCTGGAAGGGTTAATAAGTTTCCTTTCATTTTCTCCTAGGAGCCCTTTCAGCTAACAAGCTGTGAAGGCACTAAGCGGCACTACTGAGCCCTCCACGCTGCAAATGGTATCCTGATCTCTGGGTGTAAGAGATAAGTCTTGATATACTGTATAGCAGAGAGCTTCTGTGTGCAAGGTACAAGGATAGAAAGCTGTGCTCTCTAATAACAGTGGTGTACTGCTTACAGATTGACCTGGACATTACATTATTATGCAGAATTGCTGCTTTCAGTACTAGCTGATGTGACCAAGAAGGGTGGTTTTCATTAGTGTTGGGCGAACACCTAGATGTTCGAGTTCGCGAACGTTTGCCGAACATCGCCGCGATGTTCGGGTGTTCGCGCCAAACTCCGAACATAATGGAAGTCAATGGGGACCTGAACTTTCGTGCTTTGTAAAGCTTCCTTACATGCTACATACCCCACATTTGCAGGGTATGTGCACCTTGGGAGTGGGTACAAGAGGGAAAAAAATATTTGAAAAAGAGCTTATAGTTTTTGAGAAAATTGATTGTAAAGTTTCAAAGGAAAAACTGTCTTTTAAATGTGGAAAATGTCATGCTTCTTTGCACAGGTAACATGCTTTTTGTCGCCATGCAGTCATAAATGTAATACAGAGAAGAGGTTCCAGGAAAAGGGACCGGTAACGCTAACCCAGCAGCAGCAGCAGAACACGTGATGGAACAGGAGGAGGCGCAGGAGGAGAAGGCCACGCTTTTTGAGACACAGCATCCCAGACCTTGCATGAGGACAAATAGCGTGCGGATATAGCAATGCTTTTTGCCGCCATGCAGTCATAAATGTAATAAAGATGAGAGGTTCAATAAACAGGGACCGGAAACGCTTACCCAGCAGCAGCAGCAGCAGCACACGTGATGGAACAGGAGGAGGCGCAGGAGGAGAAGGCCACGCTTTTTGAGACACAGCATCCCAGGCCTTGCATGAGGACAAATAGCGTGCGGATATAGCAATGCTTTTTGCCGCCATGCAGTCATAAATGTAATACAGATAAGAGGTTCAATAAACAGGGACCGGAAACGCTAACCCATCACAGATGGTCGTTGTTCATGTTACTTGGTTGGGGTCCAGGAGTGTTGCGTAGTCGTTTCCAATCCAGGATTGATTCATTTTAATTTGAGTCAGACGGTCTGCATTTTCTGTGGAGAGGCGGATACGCCGATCTGTGACGATGCCTCCGGCAGCACTGAAACAGCGTTCCGACATAACGCTGGCTGCCGGGCAAGCCAGCACCTCTATTGCGTACATTGCCAGTTCGTGCCAGGTGTCTAGCTTCGATACCCAATAGTTGAAGGGTGCAGATGGATTGTTCAACACAGCTACGCCATCTGACATGTAGTCCTTGACCATCTTCTCCAGGCGATTGGTGTAGGAGGTGGATCTGCACGCTTGCTGTTCTGTGGGCTGCTGCTGCATGGGTGTCAGAAAATTTTCCCACTCCAAGGACACTGCCGATACCATTCCCTTTTGGGCACTAGCTGCGGCTTGTGTTGTTTGCTGCCCTCCTGGTCGTCCTGGGTTTGCGGAAGTCAGTCTGTCGGCGTACAACTGGCTAGAGGAGGGGGAGGATGTCAATCTCCTCTCTAAAGTCTCCACAAGGGCCTGCTGGTATTCTTCCATTTTGACCTGTCTGACTCTTTCTTCAAGCAGTTTTGGAACATTGTGTTTGTACCGTGGATCCAAAAGGGTATAAACCCAGTAATTGGTGTTGTCCAGAATGCGCACAATGCGTGGGTCGCGTTCAATGCAGTCTAGCATGAATTGAGCCATGTGTGCCAGAGTCCTGCCAGAATCCTCATCATCCTCTTGTGAGCGTTGTGATAGTTGTTGTGATGCATCATAGTCGTCACCTTCTTCCTGGTCTGCTTCTGCTGACCATTCGCGCTGAATTGTGGAAGTCCAACGTGCACCACTCTGGCCCTCGTCAGTGGTGGCAGGAAATTCCTGCTCCAACTCCAGCTGTTCCTCCTCCTCTTCTTCGTCATAGCTGCTGGGGCCAGCGTTTCCTGATGCTGATGGCCTGATGTTGGTACCATCACGCTGATCGTTTTCTCCTTCAGATTCCCCCAGTTGCATCATGACAGCTGTTTCCTTGATTTTCAACATTGACTTCTTCAGTAAACACAGCAGTGGTATGGTAATGCTGACTGAAGAGTTGTCACTGCTCACAAGCAACGTGGATTGCTCAAAATTTTGGGGGACTTGGCAGAGGTCCAACATGTTGGCCCAATCGGATCCACAGAAGCTTGGCAGCTGTCCGGATGCGCCTCGGTACTGTGCCGTCATGTACTGGACCACTGCACTCTTCTGCTCGCAAAAGCGGGCTAGCATGTGCAGCGTAGAATTCCAGCGCGTAGGGACATCACACAGCAAGCGATGGTGGGGGAGATTGAAGCGCTCCTGCATCTTGGCGAGTGCCCCCGAAGCAGTACTGGAATTTCTGCAATGTTAGGCCACTCGTCGCACCTTCAACAGAAGATCGGCCACGCCTGGGTATGTCCTCAGGAACCGCTGAACTACTAGGTTCATCACGTGCGCCAGGCAAGGGATGTGTGTCAGCTTAGCCAACCTTAAAGCGCGAATGAGATTACTCCCATTATCACACACAACCATGCCCGGTTTCAGGTCCAGCGGTGCCAGCCACAAATCCGTCTGTTCCTTTATTCCCCTCCAAATTTCCTCCCCTGTGTGCTGCTTATCCCCAAGGCAGATCAGCTTCAGCAACGCTTGCTGACGCATGCCAACAGCTGTGCTGCACTGCTTCCACGATCCTACTGCTGCTGGGTTAGCGTTTCTGGATGAGGTACAGCTTTGAGATGCGTTGGAGGAGAAGGAGTCAGAGAGGTAGGTGCTGCTGTTGTTATCCAGTGGGAGGGACGGCGGTGCAGCTGTTTGCGGCGTGGGCAACACCCGCGCCGTAGCAGGTGAGGAATCGCTGCCAGGCTCCACAAGGTTCACCCAGTGCGCGGTAAGGGAGATGTATCGACCCTGGCTGAACGCACTCGTCCAGGTGTCAGTGGTGAGGTGAACCTTGCAGGCAACGGCATTCTTCAAGCTTCAGGTTATTTTGCTGACCACGTGCTCATGCAACTCAGGCACTGCAGAGCGCGCAAAGTGGTAGCGGCTGAGAACCACGTAACGTGGGATGGCCACTGACATCATGCCCTTGAAGCTGTTTGTCTCCACCACTCGATATGGCAGCATTTCGCAGGCCAGAAGCTTGGCTATGCTGGCTGTTACTGCCACGGCCCGGGGGTCATTTGCTGGCAATTTCCTCTTGCGATCAAACATCTCCGAGACAGAAAACTGAATCGTAGGGCTGCACACTGAAGGGCTGTTGGTTGTTGTGTTTGATGAACACTGGGAGACCTCAAGAGCACTACTCCGGAAAGTGACAGTGTCAGCGTCTGATGTTTGTGAATGTTGTGAACCACGCAATGGCTGGGCTACTGCTGCTGCTGAGGCGGGTCTGGTGGTGAGTCTGGTGACCCCAAGGGAGGCAGTGTTGCTGGTACCCTGTCCTGCCGCGTTTGCCCACAGAGTGGGATGTTTGGATAGCATGTGGCGGCTCATGCTGGTGGTGGAGAGGTTGTTAATACTTTTCCCCCTGCTCAGGCGGGTCTTGCACACCTTGCAAATCGCCATAGTACCATCCTCAGTGCAGTCTTCAAAGAAAGCCCAGACTTTGGAGCACCTGCCTTGCTGGCGATTTCTGTTTGCGCCTCTTTTGCCTCTCACTTGAACTTCCACGCTTGTGGTGCCTGAAATTGCGCGCCGCCTACCTTGTGGCACAAGGCGAACTCGTGCAGCAGTGGGTTCTTCAACAGACTCATCTGTGCTTCTGCTACGACGGCGATGTTCTCGTTCACAAACAAAATCTGGGTCTATGTCCACATTGTCCATACCCTCTTCTTCCATCTCCTGAAACTCGTCATATGTTATTGTGGGGGGCCGCCGCCGTGGAGTAGAGCTCCCCAGAACAACCTCTGCGCAGCTCACTCCAACGTCGTCTTCCAGATCTTGTCGGCCGACCTCCTGCAATTGCAACCCCTCCTGCCCAACTTGCTCTGGGATTTGGGTTTCCGAGTCCTCCTCGGACTCGCCTTGTATTTCAGTGCGCGGTGCATTTCCCACAGTTAATGGTTGTGAATCCGGGCACAACATTTCTGGCTGTTCCTCCATTGACCTTTGAAAGGTGGAAGTTTGTTGGGCTGGGAATAGCTCCTGCGAATACCCCATTGTGTCCTGAGGTAATTCATCGGACTGGTTATCTCGCAGTTGTGTGCGTGGTGTCGCTGCCGGTTGTGTCAGCTTTGTGCCCACTGGCTCCTTGTAACTGGCTGAGGACTCGGACCTCGTGCGTGATGTGCTGGTGCTGCTTAACCCACTGCTGGACGCTTGAGAGGTCATCCAAGTAATTATCTGGTCCTGTTCTTTTGGATTTGTGAGGGTTGTTGTCCTGGACAACATGGGCGGTATTGAGTGGGTTTTCTTGGGTGCTCCCCTGTGGCCTGTACGTGAACCGTCAGGGGAAACACCTCTTCCCTTGCCCCTCCCTCTTTCACCGGATTTCTTCCTCATTTCACTTATCCTTAAAGTACACGCTGACTGGCAGCAGTACAGTGGCAGTACAGAAATTCTATACAGTACCACTATTCCCAGCAGCGACACAGAGCACAATGCTATACAGTGGCGGGTGAGCGGTGTACCACTATTCCCAGCAGCGACACAGAGCACAATGCTATACAGTGGCGGGTGAGCGGTGTACCACTATTCCCAGCAGCGACACAGAGCACAATGCTATACAGTGGCGGGTGAGCGGTGTACTACTGTTCCCAGCAGACACAGTGGCAGTAAACACAATGCTATATAGTGTGGCTGAGCAAGGTACACAGAGTGGCAGTAAACACAATGCTATATAGTGTGGCTGAGCGAGCAGTGTACTACTATTCCCAGCAGACACAGAGTGGCAGTAAACAGAATGCTATATAGTGTGGCTGAGCGAGGTACACAGAGTGGCAGTAAACACAATGCTCTATAGTGTGGCTGAGCGAGCGGTGTACTACTATTCCCAGCAGACACAGAGTGGCAGTAAACAGAATGCTATATAGTGTGGCTGAGCGAGGTACACAGAGTGGCAGTAAACAGAATGCTATATAGTGTGGCTGAGCGAGCGGTGTACTACTATTCCCAGCAGACACAGAACAGTAAACAGAATGCAATATAGTGTGGCTGAGCGAGGTACACAGTGGCAGTAAACAGAATGCTATATAGTGTGGCTGAGCGAGCGGTGTACTACTATTCCCAGCAGACACAGAGTGGCAGTAAACACAATGCTATATAGTGTGGCTGAGCGAGCGGTGTACTACTATTCCCAGCAGACACAGAGTGGCAGTAAACAGAATGCTATATAGTGTGGCTGAGCGAGCAGTGTACTACTATTCCCAGCAGACACAGAGTGGCAGTAAACAGAATGCTATATAGTGTGGCTGAGCGAGGTACACAGAGTGGCAGTAAACACAATGCTATATAGTGTGGCTGAGCGAGCGGTGTACTACTATTCCCAGCAGACACAGAGTGGCAGTAAACAGAATGCTATATAGTGTGGCTGAGCGAGGTACACAGAGTGGCAGTAAACAGAATGCTATATAGTGTGGCTGAGCGAGCGGTGTACTACTATTCCCAGCAGACACAGAACAGTAAACAGAATGCTATATAGTGTGGCTGAGCGAGGTACACAGAGTGGCAGTAAACAGAATGCTATATAGTGTGGCTGAGCGAGCGGTGTACTACTATTCCCAGCAGCGACACAATGACTGGGGGGACCCTGGCTAGCCTGGCTGGAGCGCGAACTACTCTGCCTGCCTACCCAAAGCTAAACCCACAGACAAATGGCGGAGATATGATGTGGTTCGGGTATTTATTTACCCGAACCACGTGACAGTTCGGCCAATCAGAGCGCGTTCGGGTCCGAACCACGTGACCCGTTCGGCCAATCACAGCGCTAGCCGAACGTTCGGGGAACGTTTGGCCATGCGCTCTTAGTTCGGCCATGTGGCCGAACGGTTTTGCCGAACACCATCAGGTGTTCCGCCGAACTCGAACATCACCCGAACAGGGTGATGTTCTGCAGAACCCGAACAGTGGCGAACACTGTTCGCCCAACACTAGTTTTCATACAGATGACATAAATTTAGTCTAAGGCTGGTAGGATAACTGTGAAGCCAATAAACAGTTGGGAGGCAGGTTTCTAAATCTAATTGTATGTCATGCCAGAAACTCAAATTGCCCTTCCTTGTAATCCCAACATCAGTATTCTGTTTGGGGATACAAATTAACCATATCCTTTCACCTTGAAACCATTGTTAATTCAATACTGGATGACACCAGTGGCAGCAAACTTTCACAATCCTGTTTTATGAGACAGTGAACGAAAATCGAAACCAATTCAATTTTATTATTTTTCTTAACACATGAAGCATGGTACTTTCCTTTCAAGTCCATTGAGATCAGATTCCAAAATGATTTGCATACCTACTACCCTCACCCCTGAATTTTGATAGGTTGTGTAGTATAATTCCTATCCCCAGCCTCCTGTGTCGTTCCATCGTGGGTGCTCCCATCTGGCTCTGTTCCAACTACTTAGGTGAGCAACTATCTTTTAGCTTGTAATCAGCTTTGGTTACACAGCGGACCTGAACTCTTGCACAGGCGAGAACAAGGCGAGAAATCCACTGTGTGCACCCTGCATGTGTTTATAGAGAACAGCCTGTATAGTTCTCCCTTCTAAGCAAGTAATGTGCTAGTATCATTTGAGCTCCCAGCTGCCAATATGCAGAGTTGAGAGCTAATATGTATACACAAGAAGTTAACCCTTTCTGTGCTCCCAGCAAACCAGGAAGTAACTACACTGCAGCATCTCCGAGGGAGCTCTATAAGCTGTAACAAGGACATGTTTTTTTGGTAAAGATTATTATGCTGTTGCTTTTCTGTTAGAGCATTGAGGAAGCTCTGAGTTCAAGGGTGCTTTCAGGCTGCAATTGGAGTCCCACTTTAATAATGGAGCACTCAATTATACATTGACTAATAGTATCAATTTCTCCCAGACAGAACCCACTCTTAAGACCCCCAAAGTAACTATGAATTAGAACAATTAAAGGACCCCAGAACTAGGAAACAAAACTGTTAAATAAAGCCCACAATGGGGTAAATTACCTTTTACAGAAGTGGTCTGGCTCTGCTCATTACAGTCCCCCATGTTCCCTGTCCCTGGTCACTGTTGCCCCCGCATCACCTGAAAGTTACTCCAAGTAGTGCAGAGCAATTGTGAAGTGCACAGGTGCACATTTTGAGCTGCACCTGCACAGTAAAAAAGAATGCCTGTGAACGGGTGCTTGCTTTCTATGTGCTCGTGGCGTGAAATAGAACTTGCGCCTGCACAGTTCTGATTTACTCGCCATCGCTGTGGGGGTGCATTGTCGGAGTGATTAATAAATATTAAATATAGGTAAAAGGCTGCGCCTCCCTGACCCAATACTGTACAATTGAATGGTTAATCGCTGTGGTGCACACCGCCCCCCCTGGACTAAAATGTACGCCCGCATCCAAACAATGCAATACTGGTCTATGGAGAAATTTTAGCTTCCATCATAGTTTTGCATGCAAAAATATAGATATACTGGACATCTGCACCAACGTAGATGTCCTAACACTAAACTGACCTAAGTTAAAAGCAAATGTCTTTACCCTGGCAGCAGCTACGCTAAAATGTGTAACTTACATTCAATACAGACAGCAGAAAACAAAGCAAGCGCTCACCAATATGGGCCGCATCTGAATGACTCACCACCTCATATGCACCGCCTAAATAGCTCAAATACACACTCAGCAATCAGACAGATGCAAAACATATGCAAAACTAAACTAGATACTTACCATGCAAAACAGGATAGCACAATGGGTGCTGCTAGCCTGGTAGTTACAGAACTGTGGATACAAAATATAGGTAAAAGGCTGCGCATCCCTGACCCAATACTGTACAATTGAATGGTTAATCGCTGTGGCGCACACCGCCCCCCCCCTGGACTAAAATGTACGCCCGCATCCAAACAATGCAATACTGGTCTATGGAGAAATTTTAGCTTCCATCATAGTTTTGCATGCAAAAATATAGATATACTGGACATCTGCACCAACGTTGAGGTAAATCTCCAGAGCAGATGTCCTAACACTAAACTGACCTAAGTTAAAAGCAAATGTCTTTACCCTGGCAGCAGCTACGCTAAAATGTGTAACTTACATTCAATACAGACAGCAGAAAACAAAGCAAGCGCTCACCAATATGGGCCGCATCTGAATGACTCACCACCTCATATGCACCGCTTAAATAGCTCAAATACACACTCAGCAATCAGACAGATGCAAAACATATTGAATGACTGTACAATTGAATAGTGTGCGCCACAGCGATTAACCATTCAATTGTACAGTATTGGGTCATAGCCTTTTACCTATATTTTGTATCCACAGTTCTGTAACTACCAGGCTAGCAGCACCCATTGTGCTATCCTGTTTTGCATGGTAAGTATCTAGTTTAGTTTTGCATATGTTTTGCATCTGTCTGATTGCTGAGTGTGTATTTGAGCTATTTAAGCGGTGCATATGAGGTGGTGAGTCATTCAGATGCGGCCCATATTGGTGAGCGCTTGCTTTGTTTTCTGCTGTCTGTATTGAATGTAAGTTACACATTTTAGCATAGCAGCTGCCAGGGTAAAGACATTTGCTTTTAACTTAGGTCAGTTTAGTGTTAGGACATCTGCTCTGGAGATTTACCTCAACGTTGGTGCAGATGTCCAGTATATCTATATTTTTGCATGCAAAACTATGATGGAAGCTAAAATTTCTCCATAGACAAGTATTGCATTGTTTGGATGCGGGCGTACATTTTAGTCCAGGGGGGGGCGGTGTGCGCCACAGCGATTAACCATTCAATTGTACAGTATTGGGTCAGGGATGCGCAGCCTTTTACCTATATTTTGTATCCACAGTTCTGTAACTACCAGGCTAGCAGCACCCATTGTGCTATCCTGTTTTGCATGGTAAGTATCTAGTTTAGTTTTGCATATGTTTTGCATCTGTCTGATTGCTGAGTGTGTATTTGAGCTATTTAAGCGGTGCATATGAGGTGGTGAGTCATTCAGATGCGGCCCATATTGGTGAGCGCTTGCTTTGTTTTCTGCTATTAATAAATATTAGTTTCAAGTCTTTAATGGAGAGGTAAGTCATCGCTTTTTAAACTGGTTTTAACCACTTGAGGACCGCGGTGTTAAACCCCCTAAAGACCAGGCCTTTTTTCACTAAATAGGCCACTGCAGCTTTAAGGCCTCGCTTCAGGGCCATACAACTCACCACACAAGTGATTTAGTTAGGGCAATGATGATAAAGAGATTTTTTAAATAAAAACCTGAATTTTTTGAGACTTCAGAGCAGAGGTGTATCTAGAGGGGTGCAGGTAAGGCCCATGCCATGGGCGCCACAGCAACATGGGTGCTATGTCTCCTCCTGTGCTTCGCCGCCATGCCTGCCCCTGTGTCTCCCCATCACTCAGATCAGATTAATTCTGTTATATGGAGAACATGGCTACTTAATTTATGTATGTAGAGCTCACTGGGCTTGGTGTTAGAAAAGAGGACAGAGAGGGAATAAGAAAAAAAAGTAACTTCAGCAATATCCCAAGCCAAAACACAGCAACCATAACACACGTACGCAGGAAAGGAGGTTGTTTTTAGAGGGGAAGAGGGCTCTAACTGGAGGGGGGCGCAATTTCAGTGTTTGCCATAGGCTTTATATTACCCAGATACGCCCCTGCTTCAGAGTCTCTTTAAAGCGGAACTGTAAAGAGTTTTTACACACATAGTTTCACTTACCTGGGGCTTCTGCAAGCCCCCAGCAGCCATCCTGTCCCGCACCAGTTCTGCCCGAGCCTCCGTTCTCCCGCCGCCGTGCCGTAGACTTCTAAGTCAACGCCAGCGCAGCCCTGCCAAGCGTATCTTTTCATTGCGTTCCCCTCTGCAATACCAGAGGACGCGAAGAAAGGATACGCGTGGCCAGAGCCGTGCAGGTGCAGTGGCCTGGCGGCAAAACCGAAAGTAGCTGGTGGCGGGAGAACGGCGGCTCGGGCAGGACCGGCGCGGGATAGGACGGCTGCTGGGGGCTTGGGGAAGCCTGAGGTAAGTGAAACAATGTGTTTAAAAACTCTTTACAGACTTTTGTCTGTAAAGGGTTGACTTTTACTTACCTGGGGCTTCTTCCAACCCCCAACAGTCTTTAAGGTACCTTGATGTTCTCCAGGTCCCCTACGTTGTGCCGCAGTCCTCCTCAGAAAGATCATTAACTAATCTAGTCACGGGCTACTGCACATGTGCAGTCCCATCCGTGCGCCTTGTCGGTCATGCTCCCGTGGCCAATAGCATCCTGAACATCCACAGTTGGTAAAGATTTAGAACTATGCATGAGAAGAACGCTCACACAGGAGTACCATTGAGGAGGCGTACAGACGGAACCACCCATGCCCAGTAGCCCTTGACTAGACTAGTCAGAGATCTTTCTGAAGGAGACCATGGCCCATGATTTGACTAGTTGGAGAACTTTCTGATCTTTCTGTCAAAAACCAGAGTGGTTCTTGCCTTTTTCATGATTGCTAACTCAGTAAAGGACCAGCCCTTAAAGCCTTGCTATCATATAAATCTGGCATAGTGGGGTCTGAACCCTCTATAACAGTAATTATAGATTGGAGCTATACCTTGAAATGAATCAGAGCACTCAGTATATGATTTTATATAAAATATTGTATTTGCTTATCCTACAGCATATATACAAAATATGAACAGTTCTAAGTAGTGTTTCCTTCTAACAGTATTCCATCTTATCAAGGCTTTATAGCCAAGCGATCATCAATCTTCTAAGTACATTCAAAAAAGAATATAACAGTTGTGTTATGTAGAATAAGATCAAAAATAGTCTCATCTGTATCAATAGCTGTGCATATAATAGCTGTGTAAAACTTGTAGTAATCTTCTCAAAGAAATAGCATAACAAATAGTTTCTAAAATAACTTCTTGTTAACATCTTAACGAAACTAAATGCTGAAAAATTAATAAAGTAAATCACCAGAATATTAAGCATATTACCCCTTCTCTGTCATCTCTTCAGCATCTAGGACCACTTGTGGGAAGGTAGCTTCTGCCTCATGTGTCTTCTCAGGAGATTGTTGGGCTTCTGCAAACTATGAGCTTTCAGCTCCTACTTTTATAGGGATAGGATGCAATATGGCTGCCTAATCTGGAATTTCCCTGAATCCCAGGTTCTTATTGGCTAAAGCTTCCATGCGTAGCTCACTATCTTTGACATTTTAAAATCACACTTTTTTGTTTTGAATACCTTCATTATCTTAACTGTGTGAACTAACCTCATTTGGAGTGTTTACAAATTCTGATCAGGTCATTTCTGATGCAGTTAATTGAAAATGGTCGTCCCCAGCCATCTTGTCTGCTGGTTGACTTTTTTGACCCAGACATTGGGCCTGATTCACAAAGCGGTGCTACCAGTTAGCACGCTGGTGAAAAGCCCTTTATCACACCTAAACTCAGTTTGGGCATGATAAGGTTAGGTGTGATAAGTTTAGGCATGATAAGTTTAGGTGTGATAAGTTTAGGCATGATAAGTTTAAGCACCAACTGCGTTAGCACCACAATGCACAGCTGATCAAAAGTTTTGCGTTAGCAAAGTCTGGTGCACTTCGCATAGAGTTTAATGGCGCTGCTTTGCGTGTGGGACTTTGCACGCTATCTACACTTATCTAAACTTAGCATGCCTAAACTTCTCACACCTAAACTTATCACGCCTAAACTGGCTTTTCACCAGCGTGGTGCAATGGTTATCACGCCTAAAGTCTCTAACTGGGTTAGCACCGCTTTGTGAATCGAGCCCATTGACTTCCAAAAACATTAAACAATGTCATTTATGGCACATTTCTGATAATATGCCCTTATGCTAATTAGTTTTTGGAGTGTGTCTGTACTTTCCCAGGTCAGGTTGACACTATAACACTGTAAACGGACCTGTAAGAATCATAACAATTTCACAAGAATGTTTTACTGTCTCTAAGTATCAATGGCAAAATCCAGCTTTTAAAGGGACTCCGAGCTCAGCAAAAAAAGTAAAGTTGTACTCACCAGGGTCTTTCTCCAGCCCAGTGCTGGTCGGGAGGTCCCACGCCGGCGTCCTGGCTCCTCTCCTTCACCCCGCTCCGGTATGGCTGACAGGCCGCAGCCCGGGCGACACTCGGTGGAGTGTCGGGCTGCAGCTTCCGCGTATGACGCGGATTACGTCACACGCCGGCCGCCTCGCGTCATCACGGCGGCCGGCGTGAAAGTACTGCGCATGCGCGCTTTAATCGCGCATGCGCAGTACTTTCACGCCGGCCGCCGTGATGACGCGAGGCGGCCGGCGTGTGACGTAATCCGCGTCATACGCGGAAGCTGCAGCCCGACACTCCACCGAGTGTCGCCCGGGCTGCGGCCTGTCAGCCATACCGGAGCGGGGTGAAGGAGAGGAGCCAGGACGCCGGCGTGGGACCTCCCGACCAGCACTGGGCTGGAGAAAGACCCTGGTGAGTACAACTTTACTTTTTTCGCTGAGCTCGGAGTCCCTTTAAATGTATTTCAAAGTATTACATTATATTACTGTATATAGGGTTTAACAATAACTATTTCTTTCTTTAGAAGGACTGTATTGATTATTAATATTTAGATTAATAATATCTATGTGTAATAATTAAAAAAAATGTACATATATAATTACTGCAGTAATGTGAGTTTTAACGTGTTCCTAGTCTTTACACAGAAGCATCTTTCAAATGTCAAGGCCACGCACTAACATAAACAAGAATGTTCTGGCTTTTTGTAACTAGAATAATTAAATTATGAGTTTCACTGCTTGGAATATGCTGAGATGTCACAGAGCAATATTTTAAAAAAGTACTCTAACTTTACAGTTTACAATGACATTTTGCATAGAACATTAAAACTTAAAACATAAACATATGACAGCTTTTCCTGCATAAATAAAACCGCTAGAATTCTGACATTTCTGGAGGAGACAATGGCCCATGACTAGACTAGTCGCAGATCTTTCTGAAGGAGATAACGTCCCATGACTAAACTAGTCAGAGATCTATCTGAAGGGGACAATGGTCCATGATTAGACTAGTCTGAGATCTACAGTATCTGAAGGGGACAATGGCCTATGACTAGACTAGTCAGGGGAAGTTTTCTGAACAGGACAATGGCACAACAGAGGGAACCTGGAGGGCACTGAAAGGACCTCAAATACTTCAGGAGGCTGGAAGGAGCCCCAGGTAAGTAAAAGTCAACTTTTTTTCTCCTGCCTGTTTTCCTTTAAAAAAAAACAATTATTTTGTCATGTAGTCATCTAAAGTCATGAATAATTGGATTTTAGAATGACTATAAATAATGAATTGTAGACGTTTAGTGAATCATTAATGCCTAGTGTTTTTATTGAGTTGGTTCAAGTTGAAAGCAACATCCTGTAATGACTTCCAGGTGGGCTTAAATTATCATTTGGCCCAAAATCCGAGACGTTCCAATGAAACAGATGTGCTTTTTTCCCCTTTCTGTAAAAGGATAACATGCTATTCGAAAGAGGGAGAGGTGACTCATATCGTGCGCGTCAAAGCATCATATCGGTAGATTATTAAACTAATATACTGATTGCAAATTGAACCCAGTTAACCTGTGAGGTTTATTTAAATGGAGGAAATATTTATTTAACTTGAACTCTTGGGCTCCAGTGTTGATTGACATCCAGTTTCTCTCTTCATTTAAATTAGAATGATTATTTAGACTTGGCCATGTTAGCGGGTACATTTTCCTTTTAAGCTCCACGGGGTTAATAATTTAGGCTATGAACCAATTTTATAAAAAGAAAATAAAAGTGGTGTTATGAAAAGACGATAAAAGGGAATCTGAAGTTAAAATATACTTAGGAAAAAAAATAAACTTACGGTACTTATTAAAGGGAAGGTTCAGGGAAGATTAAAAAAAAAATCCATATCTACTTAATTGGGGCTTCCTCCAGCCCGTAGCAGGCAGGAGGTGCCCTCGGTGCCACTCCGCAGGCTCCCGGTGGTCTCCGGTGGCCGACCCGACCTGGCCAGGCCGGTGGCCAGGTCAGGCTTCTTCTGCGCTCCATTCTGCGTTTCACGCCGGCGCGCTGACGTCATCAGACGTCCTCCGGGCTGTACTGCGCAGGCTGCCACGGGCTGGAGGAAGCCCCAGGTAAGTGGATTTTTTTTTTTATCGTCCCTGAACCTTCCCTTTAAGTAATAAACTTACTTATTAAGAAATAGAATTAGTAGTAAAGAAAATAGTCTCATATTGTTTCCAGTACAGGAAGAGTTAAGAAACTTCAGTTGTTATCTATGGAAAAGAGCTTCTCTGAGCATTAAAAAAGGGCGCCGTGAAGAATAAAGAAATCTGATAACGATAAACATTGTTGTCAAACTTGGTTAACAATAAATACTGTTGAAAAAACAGATGAGAAATAATAACGAAAATATATTAACGTTAAAAATCATTATGTAATTCAACAATACAGCTTAACCCAACCGTACCCTCACACAGCCCCCCCCCCCGTTGTACCTAAAACTAACCACTCCCCTGGTGGCTCCTAACCCTAACCACCCCTCCGGTGGTGCCTAATCTTAACCCCCAGTGGTACCTAACTCTAACCACCCACTGGTGGTGCCTAACCCTAACTCACCCCCGGTGTTGCCTGAAAATAACCGCCACCCAGGTGGTGCCTAACCCTAACCACTCCCCCTGCTGGTGCCTAACCTTAACCACTCCCTTTGCAGAAACACCCTTTTACACATAATATCGAAAATATCTTTGATAGCGAAAAAACTGTACATACAAACTAAATTATATGACAAAACTATAACGCTGCAAGCTTCTAAAACGATAACATACTTCAAAAACTATAATGTTCTAATGTTGTTAACGATATTTATTGCGGTGCCCTTTTTCTTTCTTTTTTCGCCGTATTAACGATAATTGCAGTAAAGTCTATTGCGGTGCCCTTTTCGTCCACCCTCAGCCAGCGCCCTTTTTTCCTACTACCATCTTGCAGTTTATGTATCACAGTCTAGGGCTAACTTAGGGGGAAGCCAATTTACTTATCTGTATGTTTTGGGATGTGGAAAGAAATTGGAGTGCCCGGAGGAAACCCACACATAGGGAGAACATAGAAAATCCATGCAGATAGTGCCTTGGCTGCAATTCAAACCAGGCACCCAGCACTGCAAGGCAAGAGTGTTAACCGCTCTGCCACCGTGCTGCCAAGTTTCACTTCTATTGGCCATAAGTGCTGCTACCATGCTCCCTTCTCCCCGCCACCCATTTCAATTGTGGCTTCAACAACACCTGCTCTAAAGGGGCAGATCCTCTGCCAAAGGGAATAGGGTAAGAAGTAAGGGGCCCCCTTACAGCCCAGGTCCACCTGCAGCTACAGGGGCTTCTCTACCGATAGTTACCGTACATCTCTGCATCAATCTTGATTTAATTTGTGGCTATATCAGATAAATGCCTGATATAATTATTTTGTTTTTTAAATCTCTAAATAAGAAAATAAACAGAAAAATTAATCAATGGAGATGAGATTTAAGTGAAATTTTAATGAAAAGGGGGGAAAATAAATCAATACTTTGCAAAGTGAGAAGTTAAAAAACAGAAGTGAGATCAACAAATCCCGGGGCAAAATTCCACGAATTTCCAGGTCGTGGATTTTGCTGCCCGGTGAGGCAGAGCTGAGCGCTGTAGCTCTGCCTCTACTGGAGTCAATCTCTGCATGGATCTCCGCCTCTCCCCGCCCCTCTCAGTGAAAGAAGACTGTGATGGTAGGGGAGAGGCGGCAATCAGTGGGGATTGATGCGAGTAGAGGAAGACCTACAGCACAAAGCTCTGCCACTACCAGGAAGCACTCCCTGGATTTTCACCCCGGGGATTTGGGGGCTTTAATTACCTCGTTCTGCCGCGGGAATACGGTGGTTTAGCTAGGCTGATAAATGTCCAATAAAAAGAGGATTTTTAAAAGGCTTTGGAGGCAGTAAATGGGAGTTCTAACTGTAGCTGTGCAGCCCAAGAAGGAGATAATTGCTCAGGGATTATGCAAGCTGAGAAGGGACTCAATACCAGCTATAACTTTTGTTTGAGTTTAAAATAGAGAAGAAATGGGTTGCAGTGTTTGTGATTATTTTACTGCTATATGTGTTCCCATTGGGTGAGTGTTTCACACTGCTTGCGTAGACAGGAAGCAGGGTTTCAGGCCAATGTATAAGTATGGCATTAACTATTGCTGTTATTCACAATCTGTCTCCCAACTACCCAGTGCACGAGAATGAATGAAGATGAATGGCTCACACATCAGTGTTTGACAGAGGATGCATTGACGTGTATCTGCTCAGATGTTGCATATCATGTGCTGTCAGCAACATGACCAGGGCTGCCACTGACTCCCACACTGCAGGAGTCGATTTACATCACTAAGTGCAGCACTTATAGTCTAATGTCCCAACTACATTCTAGGGCCTTTATTTAATATGTTTACGGATTATGTAAAAAAGCCAGAACACCTGGGGAAGCCTATTCTAATGCTGAGAAAGAATACAAGCTTCGTACAGCTCGTGCCAAGATATAAATAGGGGACCTTAGAGCTTACTGTGAAGCAAGGCGAGGCAGCAATGGGTTGCTTGCCAGACATTGGAGGAGAGGGGAGGAAAGGGAGAAGCAGAGAATGTGGGCCCCTCTGGCGCCATGGAAGTTTGGGCGCTCCATAGGCCGCTATCCTATCGGGCACCCACATTTTTCCTCATTGACCAAAGTTCATTTACCACCCAAACTTAGACAGCGCCCAGTATTTTTTATTTACAGTGACGAGCGTGGTAATTGGTGGGTTTGCGGCGGGGGAGACAGACAGCTAGGGTTAGGCATCAGGTGGGGGGAGGGGGGTGGAGGTTAGGACCACTGATCAGTGGGGGGTCAGTTAGGGTTGGACATCAGTGGGAGGATCGGTTAGGGTTAGGCATTGTGTGTCTATGTAGGTGGGGGGGAGGGTTGGTTAAGGATAGACATTGATTGGGTGGGGTTAGATTGGGTAGGGTTGGGCATCGGTGCGGTGGGGGGCTCAGTTAGGGTTAGGAGGAGGAACATTTAGCTAACTAGCTGGTGAGTGTATGCACAGTACCAAATATACTTGGGTATTCATAAATGCATAGCCACAAAGCTCTGCTCAGGGCCCCTTTAAATAGCTCAATATTATTTTTTTTATGTATTAGTATGTATTTTATGGATTAGTATTTCAACATTTACCACTTGTAGTCCCTACAGCTCATACATGCTGGAACTTTACTGAATAGAATATAATGTATAAAATTGCTGTTTTTTTAATATTACTTTATAAATGATTTAGTCAGTGTTTGCTCTTTGCTAAATCTTTCCTCTCCCTGATTTACATTCTGAAGTGTATCACAGGAAACAGTATGTCTTTAGTCCAATGTTTGTTTGTTCTGTGTTCTGAAGAGAGCAGAACAGGGATGCTGTCACGAGTAGATTCGAGTGGCCTAAGCACTCGAACTCGTGATTCAAATGAGCAATAATTAATGCAGGTGAGGAGCGGGACATAAGGGGTTATTTACCCATAAGGCTGCGTGCTCCCTGCGCTCCAAATAGGATCCACACGCGTCCTATTCTTTGCGTTACAAGCCTCGCTGCAGGCACTGCGGGCACTTCCTCCTTCAAGCCGGAAGAAGTGCCTGCAGCGAGGCTTGTAATGCGATGAATAGGACACGTATGGATCCTATTTGGAGCGCAGGGAGCACGCAGCCTTATGGGTAAATAACCCCTTATGTCCCGCTCCTCACCTGCATTAATTATTGCTCATTTGAATCACGAGTTCGAGTGCTTAGGCCACTCGAATCTACTCGTGACAGCATCCCTGGAGCAGAATCACTTGACTGGGCCTATATGCAATTCGCCTTTAATCCTGTGTTTTTTTCTAGGTGATATTTTCACATCTTGTAAAAAAACAAACAACACCTTTTAAACCACCAGCAAGCAAGAAAATACTTAAAGCGGATCTGAGATGAAAAAGTAACTATAACAAGTAACTTGTCTATATATCTTATCTAAAGTTTAGATAGTTTACACAGCAAATCTAACTGCAAACAGCTTCAACAGTTTATGATTATTTATTCTTGTGATACAATGAGGGCAGCCATGTTCTGTTTGTCACATTGTTACAGGCTGAGGGCTGGAGATGCTATCAGCTTGCCTGTGTGTACATTCAGTCCCCTCTCCTCCTCCCCACTGCCTCTGAAATCAATGGCTAGTAACCTTCTCCTCCTCCTGCCCAGAGTGAGCTCCCATAAGCCCTTGCTACAGTGCCAAGGCAATGTGAAAAGCTGTGGGTGAGACTTGTTTAGTTTATAGGGAATTAGAGTATTAAAACAAAACAAAAAAAGTATTTGGCTTGAGGAATGCCCTATAAACTATATGAAAGGGACACAATTATACAATGAGTAAAAGTTTATCTCGGATCGACTTTAAGATAGTTTTGGCAGTACTTTGTCACCTACTTTTTGGTACCTTTTCAATTACAAAGTGCTGAAAAGTTAGTCTAAATAGGAGACTGAAAAATGATCTCCTAGGAAATGTGAATACTAAAATGGCCTACCCCCCATCTACCACACTTTAACTCTTTCAGCCGAGCACCTGCACCACAGCCCTATCTTATGTCCCCCCCCCCCCCCCCCCCCCCCAGGGTGTCCTTCTCGATCTTGCAACCCCAGCTGTGTCACCCTTCTCATGGACTAACTTAGACTTGATTTGCTGGGTCTCTGTAAAATCCCATGATCATGTATCTTATTCTTATACCCTGTTTGCATGTATACCGTATTTTCCGACATATAAGACAACTGGAGGTATAAGACGACCACCCAACTTCTCCAGTTAAAATATAGAGTTTGGGATATACTCGCCATATAAGACTACCTCTCTTCCAACGCACACCAAATAAAAATAAAAAAAACATCATATACTGGTGCTATGTATGAACAGATACGGGTGCTGTACTGTATGTGGTACCCCGTATATAACAGTATACAGGTGATTGACTGGTTGGATGGGTCAACTCTCCCTCTCCCTAAGTGGATTGGTCAGCTCTCCCTGTTTATCAGAGCGGTATGGAAGAATAGATTGTGCTGTGCCCAGAAAACCTGCCTCTTTCACCCATCTGGCCCACCCTTTTTTACCTCCTTCTCTGCCTCTCAGATCTCGCACATGTGCACCTGTGCAGCTTCACTACAGTCCCCAGCAGCGAGATCTGAGAAGCGGTAACAGGATAGGGCGTATCCAGAGCCGGGACAAGGTCCTTCGGCACCCAAGGCTGAGACACCAAAGTGCGCCCCTCCGTCCCTCCCACCCCAGCCGTCACTCTCTGATTGCTATTAGACTAAGAGGCCCCACTGGTCCGTCCCCCCCCCAACACCTTAATCTCCAGTTATCTGGCTTGCAGTCACTGCCGTGTATTCTCTTTTCTTATTTCTCTCGGCTTTAAACACAATAGGGAAATGAGAGCTGAATGAGTTGTGCTCCCCCTCCTACACTGCGCCCTGAGGCTGGAGCCTCTCTGGCCTCTGCCTCGGCCCGGCCCTGGGCAGATCACCCGGCATCAATGACACCTGGCTTATAAGACAACCCCTGACTTTTCAGAAGATTTTCAAGGGTTCAAATCAAAAGTAGTCTTATACACTAGAATATACAGTAACCGTGTGCTATGTTGTATACCTCTCTCTCTGTGACCCCTTGTTTACATTGTATGTATCACTATTTATTGTCCAGTGCTTTAGAAATACAATAAATAATACTAATAGCAAGCAGAAAAAGTGAATTGGGTCAGGCCCTTTATATTCCGAGGAGGAGCCAACATAAGTGATAAATCATTAGCAGCTGAAGATAGCTCACTTATTTTAAAGACATGGCTCTAGGCACGCACCAGACTCTGACTTCCCTTTTACGGTCTGATTTATGACTTTACCCAGATTAGGGACAGTCTTGCTACAGTTGATTCTGATGATGAAACGTGACAATGACTTTGGCAGAACAATAACAGCCCATCATCAGTAGGCACCGCCTGTTTAAGTGCAGCGCCATTCTAACAGGGACTACAAAAAGCTTTGGGTAACACGATCGCCTTCATCTCTAGTGTGCCAAAGAATATGTCTTTCTATACATTCTGTATGAAAAGAGTGAAAAGGCCACTGCAGAGTCTGTGATCTCTGAATGTGAATGAAATTTGATGATAGACTAAAGCCCGCAACATCTGAACAAGCTAAGCGGGACACATGCGCGCCCCAGTCCAAGTTGTTTTCACTCCTTTTTAGCCCTTGGCAAGAAAAGCCTATCGAGTCCCATCTGCTCAGAAAATGATCTCTTAGCGGCATCATGTGAGCGTTTAGAGTGCTACTGATATAATCACACATCTCGACGACAGCTCTGAGCTTCATCAAAGAAATGTTGCTGTGCTTAGGAGCGACCCCCCCCCCCCCCCTCAATATTGGCTTCTGTAATGAGGAAGGAGCAAACCACAGAGTGCAGTAACCCACAGCAACCAATTAGCAGATCGAGTCAATTGGGTGCCATGGTCTGCAGGCATCTGATAGACACCTGTGTTCATTTTAAGTAATTGGACACCCAGGCAGTCATTTGGGCACCCGATGCAGGTAGTAGCTGATCAGCTATGTGGCTACATTCTACAGCTTTCGGTTATTTTGGTGCTGAGTTTCCAGCTTAGCTTAAGGCAATTACTGGAGGGGGGAATGGTGGGGGCATAAGCGAAATTTTGGTTTTGGGAGTATAATACCAATTTAAAATGAAGATCCCCTAATACCTTAACCCCCCCCCCCCCCATCCAACCTAGTGCTTAAAGGGGACTTGAGACGGGGGAGATTTAAAAAAAAAATTGGGTTCTTCCAGCCTGATCACTCCCTCGCCATCCTCCTCTGCCTCCTGGATCCTCTGCAATTTGCCCCAGAAAATCCTTCAGCCGGGGCCAGTCGGCACAGGTGCAGTTCGGCTGTGCATGCTCTTGTGTCTGTGAGCATTCTGTGCCGGCCTCCTCGTGTCATCACAGCGGCCGGCGTGACAGTACTGCACATGCGAGGTTTAATCGCGCATGCGCAGTACTGTCACGCCGGCCGCCGTGATGACTCGGGCCCAGTGTCGCCGGGAGCCGCCGGGGAGCCATTTCTGACCAAGGCCTGGGAGAAGAGATGGACACCGAGGGACCTCCCGACCTACGATGGGCTGGAGAAAGCCCCAGGTAAGTTCAGATTTTGATTCTAGTTACTGCTCGGAGTCCCTATAAGCACTTACAGGGGGCTTAGGTTAAGCAATAGGTGAGGGGGTTATGGTTGGGCACCTACAGTAGGGGTTAGGCATTAGGAGTGTGTGTGTTGGGTTAGGCACCTATAGAGGAATGTTCAAGAGAGAATGGGTACTGGACAGTGCATGGTAAAATACTGGTAATATAAATTAGCTGCTTTAGCAGCCCAGCTTAATGAATCAAGCCCAATTTTTGCAGTTGGACTGCACCACTGCCGTTCTTTTGTAAATAATCAGAATTCCTCATGTAGGGATGGACTCGTCTATAAATCAGTCAGATCTGTCAGATTTGTATTCCCTACTGTACAGAACAGAACTAACACCTTTGCAGCACTGGGTCCCCATTTCAAATCTGCAAGGAGTTTATATGTTCTCGCTGTGTTTGTGTGGGTTTCCTCTGGGCGCTCCAGTGTTCCCACACATGTCAAAAACCATACAGATAAGTGAATAGGCTTCCCCCTAAATTGGCCCTAGACTACGATGGACACATGGCTACGGTAGGGATTTGATTGAGAGCCCCTCTGAGGGACAGTTAGTGACAAGACAATGTACTTTGTACAGTGCTACGGAAGATGTCGGCGCTACATACTGTAAATACCAAATGATTATATATATATATGTGTGTACACAAGTATTTTACATTTTATTTTACAATTTTAACTGATAGTCAGGGCTGGATTTACCATAAGGCACTGTAGGCTCATGCCTACAGGCGCCTGATGATGGAAAGGTGTCTCACGCCCCTCCCCAAGTGCCTCCCTCCTTCCCGTCCCAAGGGAAGCATAAACTGGGTGGAGTTGGAGAATACACTGATGTTGCGTGAAGGAAGTAGGCTAGCTTGGAGTGGACATACTGCCCTGAGTTCCCCAGCCAGGGTGAAAGGCCTGTCTCTAGCTGCAGATATTGGAAAAAAGGATCGTTGTATGGAAAGCCTGGAGCTGTCTGACGTGGTTTTACAGACTTTATCTGTGATGAGCGAATTGCAAGTCTGGCTCTGGTGAGGGAATTCACGTATGGGGGGAAGCCATCTCATGTCCCGATAAGGTGGTAGCACATCCCCCAGGAGTGCAGCACGGGGTGACTGCTGTGTTTTTAATATACAGTGCTGGGCACTATGTGCGCATTTTATTTTATTATATATTCTAGGTGCTGTCCGCCTTACGATTGGTAAACCGGACTCAGAAGTGCAGCTGCATCTTTTTGTTTAAGTATAAGTTTGGTAGTGAGGCGACTCTAGCTGCTGTGATCCCCTGGCCAGTGATCTTTGACTGTGGAGCGCATTTTTTTCCTTTCTTGGTTGAAGGGGAGCATAAACGAGAAGTTACTCACCCAGCTCTCCACATTCCACTGACAAGATCTCCCTTCAGTTGGGGGCACCTCTAGCTACTCAATACCTGGGGGCACCTCATGCCAGGGGCGTAACTAGGCCCCACCGGGCCCCTCTGCAGAAATTCTGAGTGCCCCCCCCGGGGGCCCGCTCAGGGCCCTTTTCGGGGGCTGGAGGGGTCGCAGCTTGAGGGGAAAGCCATGGCCACACTCGGCGGGGAGGGGGGACATTCCCCCCCTCCCTCACCTCGGAGCTCTCCCCTCTGCGCTCCCGTCCAGCTTAAATTACTGTCTGGACAGCAGCGGCAGTGTCTGGGCAGCTGCAGCTACATACCTTCCGTGCGCTCCAGCGTGCGTTCCTCTCTCTAGTCTCTGACGCGACTTCCTGTTCTCTAGTCTCTGACGCATCTTCTGTATAAACAGGAAGTAAACAGGGCAGCGGCAGCTACATACCTTCCGTGCGCTCCAGCGTGCGTTCCTCTCTCTAGTCTCTGACGCGACTTCCTGTTCTCTAGTCTCTGACGCATCTTCTGTATAAACAGGAAGTAAACAGGGTAGTGGCAGCTACATACCATCCGTGCGCTCCAGCGTGCGTTCCTCTCTCTAGTCTCTGACGCAACTTCCTGTTCTCTAGTCTCTGACGCATCTTCTGTATAAACAGGAAGTAAACAGGGCAACGGCAGCTACATACCTTCCGTGCGCTCCAGCGTGCGTTCCTCTCTCTAGTCTCTGACGCGACTTCCTGTTCTCTAGTCTCTGACGCATCTTCTGTATAAACAGAAAGTCGCGTCAGAGACTAGAGAGAGGAACGCACGCAGGAGCGCACGGAAGGTATGTAGCTGCCGCTACCCAGACACTGCCCAGACACTAATTTAAGCTGGAGGGGAAGAGGGGAGAGCCCCGAGGTGAGGGAGGGGGGGGGGACGTCCCCCCTCCCCGCCGAGTGTGGCTATGGCTTTCCCCTCATGCTGCGACCCCTCCAGCCCCCTGCTGCGGGAGCAGGGGCTGCAGGCCCTATTGTTACGCCAGTGCCTCAAGCTACTTAGTATTAGGTAGCCAGAGGTACACCCAGTATTAGGGGACACCTGTATCTGTATGTATCACCTACCTACAGTAAGGGAGAAGTGACAGCGCGGCCAGCCAGCACATTTGTGTGGTTCGGTGGTGGGTTGTAGGTTTGTGGAGGGCAAAGTGTACAGTGCCAGAACATCTGTGCCTATAGGCTCCTGTGAGGTAAATTTCCCTCCATTTCAACAGAAGCATAAACAGACCTGATTCAGAGGAGGCATGCTATGTCTGTTAACACACTGCAGGTCAGGAAATGCCTCGCACAATACAGGCACTTGAAAGCGGTTCTGTACTATCCACAAACAGCAGTAACAGGCCAGGTCTTCCATCATCATCTGTCTGCACGCCCTCATGCACTCACTTATTGTGATGTATACCGCTGTAATGATGTGTTTAATTGTCTTGTTATGATGGCGTTTGAAGTGCACACGAGAATCAATAGGGATTTCTGCCGCACTGCATCACTGTCCTGCATGCCTGCAATTAGGAAGTGTAATTGCACCTGAGCGAAAATCCATCTTAAAGGAGACATGTCAGGCTTTCAATTATGCGGCAACTATAAAGAGCACCTACTTGGCGACGTCTTAAAAACCTTCAAAAGTGATTTGAGGTGATGTGACACGATTCAAGAGATAAATGGCACAGTAATTCATTATCATTCTTATTGATTTATGTAGTTCCATCAGCTTCCATGAGGCTTTACAAAATAAAACGAACAGATACTTACCAACATTGGTCTATTAGCAGGGTCGGAGCTGCCATAGGCACAGCCTGCGCATTTGCCCAAGGGCCGTGAGCTGGCTGCTTGGGCCCCCCCCCCCCCGGTCACCCCGCCTCCCCCCCAACTTAAAGTGTACCTGAGATGGAGGATTTAAAAAAATATATACATACAGTGGGATGCCAAAGTTTGGACAACCTTGTTAATCGTCATGATTTTCATTTATTAATCGTTGGGTGTTACGATAAAAATGTCAGTTAAATATATCATATAGGAGACGCACACACAGTGATATTTGAGAAATGAAATGAAGTTTATTGCATTTACAGAAAGTGCGCAATAATTGTTTAAATGAAATTAGGCAGGTGCATAAATGTGGGCACTGTTGTCATTTTATTGATTTCAAAACCTTTAGAACTTAATATTGGAACTCAAATTGGCTTGGTAAGTTCAGTGACCCCTGATCTACATACACAGGTGAATCCAATTATGAGAAAGAGTATTTAAGTGGGTCAATTATAAGTTTCCCTCCTGTTTTAATTTTCTCTGAAGAGTAGCAATATGGGCGTCTCAAAACAACTCTCAAATGACCTGAAGACAAAGATTGTTTACCATCATGGTTTAGGGGAAGGATACAGAAAGCTGCCTCAGATATTTCAGCTGTCTGTTTCCACAGTAAGGAACATATTGAGGAAATGGAAGACCACAGGCTCAGTTCAAGTTAAGGCTCGAGGTGGCAAACCAAGAAAAATCTCGGATAAACAGAAGCAATGAATGGTGAGAACAGTCAGAGTCAACCCACAGACCAGCACCAAGACCTACAACATCATCTTGCTGCAGATGGAGTCACTGTGTATCCTCCAACCATTCGGCGCACTTTACACAAGGAGATGCTGTATGCAGAGGAAGCTTGTTCTCTGCCCACAGCACAAACAGAGCCGCTTGAAGTATGCTAAAGCACATTTGGACAAGCCAGCTTCATTTTGGAATAAGGTGCTGTGGACTTCTGAAACTAAAATTTAGTTATTTGGGCATCACAAGGGGCATTATGCATGGAGGGAAAACACAACATTTAAAAAAAAAAAGCACCTGCTACCTACAGTAAAATATGGTGGTGGTTCCATCATGCTGTGGGTCTGTGTGGCCAGTGCAGGGATTGGGAATCTTGTCAAAGATGCATAGTTTCCACTCAGTATCAGCAGATTCTGGAGACCAATGAACAGGAATCAGTGACAAAGCTGAAGCTGTGCCGGAGCTGGATCTTTCAACAAGACAACGTCCCTAAACACTGCTCAAACTCCACTATCGATCAGACCCCACCAATAGAGAGCTCTGCTGGTGGGGACAAAAGGGGGGGGGGAAATCACTTGTGTGCTGTGTTGTGCGGTCCTGCAGCTTGGCCTTAAAGCTGCAGTGACCAATTTTGAACAAAATGGCCTGGTCACTAGGGGGGTTTAAGCCCATGGTCCTCAAGAGGTTAAACACTTATTGCACACTTTCTGTAAATCCAATAAACTTCATTTCACTTCTCAAATATCACTGTGTGTGTCTCCTGTATGATATATTTAACTGACATTTCTTATCGTAACAACCAACAATTTATACAGGAAAATCATGATGATTAAGAACGTTGCCCAAACTTTGGCATCCCTCTGTATATGGGACTTCTTTCAGCCCCCTTCAGGCCTGGAACCCACTAGGAGCGCGTTTTTCGGAAAGCTTTGCGATATGAAAAGCTCTTGCTAGTGAAATGCTATGGGTGTGATCTCACTTTAGTGATGTGATTTTATAACTATCCCCCATAGCATTGCATTAGCAAGAGCTTTTTCAAATCACTAGCGCTTAGAAAAGGCTGTTAGTGGGTTTGAGCCCTCAGGCTGATCGCTTCCTCACTGTCCTCCTGTGCCACCTGGATCCTCCGCTATTCAGTCCGTAAAGTCATTCAGTCAGGGCCAGTCGGAGCATGAGCTGTCTGGCTGCATACTCCCCCCCCCCCCCCCCCCTTCCATCACTGGGAGCGCAATAGGGGCGTGCATGCACTGTACACCCTCCACTGAAGAACTTTATGGACCGAATAGCAGATTATCCACGCAGTGCAGGAGGATGGTGAGGAAATGATTAGCCTGAAGGGGGTTGGAGGAAGCCCCAGGTATATATAATTTTTTTTTTAATTGCCTCAGGTTTCCTCTGGTCGTCTCTGGTTCCTGGAACGGACTAACGGAGTCAGGAGTGCACGGAACCATGGACTGAAGCCAGAACAGGTGAAACAATACTTTTCTGGGGACCATATTTAGAGAGGAACTCCAGTGAAAATAATGTAATGAACAAAAGTGCTTCATTTTTACAATAATTATGCATAAATGATTTAGTCACTGTTCGCCCACAGATCTATTCTGGGGTGCCCCAGATGTCCCCCAGGGAGAGTCCAGAACATCTTTTCTACTGGGCTTCTTCCCCTAGTGATTTTTTTTTTATCACTACAACACAGAATTTAATGTGTGCATCAAACACCAAGTTAAAACCTGACAAGTCTGGCTTTGCAAATTTGGCCTAATTGGCTAATCACGGCATTGCTCATGCAAATATGCATTTGCTTTCTCATGCCAAAATATGCAGGGTCTAAAACTAATACCGCAAAGCGTTTGCCCTGTGGGGATTAGTTCATGTTTCATTAGCACTATCCAGGAGCGCAATGGGGAGGCTCCCCAATGCCCCCATTTTTTTTTATTAGGGGAGAGGGGGGCCTCATTCAACATTCATTTTGATGGGCAGGCCTACTTAGACCGCTGTTAAGTTCATAACAGTTTTAAGTGTAAATTTGGCTTATCCCATGGCCACACCCACATTCTGGTGCATGGCCACACCCATTTTTTGGCTGGAGTGCCCAAAAGTGCCTCAGATCTCTAAGGACCCTAGAAACGCCCCTGATTGGTACCCTGAAGGCTTCTTTCAACAGTGGACAAAGTCCTTTGTAGGGGAAGGAATATTTGTCACCCTTTCTTGCAAGGCTTCCCACTGCAAAGGTAAGTAGGACTGTATGGAACCCACATGCTCTCCTGGTCTCTATTTTTGTTCATTACTAGTGTTTATGCCTGGGGCCGGAAGTTTGTGTTTGTGCAAGGAACCCCTATGTCCCTTTTATATTTAATTTTAGTACAAGCAGTAGAGTGTTGTACCGTGTTAGCCATGAGTAAAAGCAAGCAGTTTTGAATCAAGATGATACCATTTATTGGCTAACTTAGAGATGGATAAACAGTGAGCTTTCGGCTTATAAAAAGCCTTCGTCGGACTGGTTCCTGACAAACACTGAAAAACACAGCTCATATACACTGACATACAGAGGAGAAACATTCTTCAGCAAACATAAATGTAATCAGATGCCTCAACTGTTACTGAGGAGGCTTAGTTGAGGCATCTAATTACATTTATGTTTGCTAAAGAATGTTTCTCCTCTGTATGTCAGTGTATATAAGCTGTGTTTTTCAGTGTTTGTCAGGAACCAGTCCGACGAAGGCTTTTTATAAGCCGAAAGCTCACTGTTTATCCATCTCTAAGTTAACCAATAAATGGTATCATCCTGATTCAAAACTCCATATTTCATTTTAAACATATAAAATAAAAGAGTTCACATAACAATAGCATGCACAGTTTATGCGTTATAAATCAATGATCTGATCCAGGCATATTGGTAGTTATTCCTATGCATAAAGCCTTGTACACATGCCAGGTTAAACATGGCCGAGTTGGCTGATAATGACTACTTTTGCCGTTAATCTAGTGTGTGTTCAGTGGTCCCCGATCCCACTCAGTGCGTTGGTCGAGCAATCCGCCTGGCTACTTGACTTGCCCAAGGACATTGTTCACCCCGTCTGAGGAATTAAGTCTCCATCCCTGCTGAGCAACAGCCTTCGTACGTGTGTATGAGACTTGAGAGACAGCAGAAAAGCTGTCAAGAATCTTGCATTAATACACAGTGGCACAGTATATGTTTCATTTTGTGCATATAATGTGCATACACTGTACTAATAAGAAAAATAAATGAAATTACCAAAAACCTAAGAATATTACAAACAAGGATTAAAGGCATTAAATAAATTTAGTGCATCAGGCCAAATGTCACAGTTACTTTAATAAATGCATTAAAGAGGAACCCAGGATTGCACTTCAACCCAATCAGTAGCTGATACCCCATTTCCCATGAGAAATCTTTACCTTTTATCAAATACATTATCAGGGGGATCTGTATGGCTGATATTGTGGTGAAACCCCTCTCTTAGTGTGATGTCAGGACCTAGGTCATGATAGTTTCCTGTCTGTGAGCCTTGTTGCATTGTGGGAAATAAAGGCTGTCTCCAACTGCCAAGCAATCAGTATCTCCCTCTGTGCATGTGTATATCTATAAAAACAAACAAACAACCATTTAGCCTATTCCATTGTTGGGGGGGGGGGGGGGGAGGGTTATAGATAATGGTGTTGCCTTTTTTGCATTTCTGCCAGTAATGAAGATGATTACTTGCAAGCTGATTGTAGATCAAACAATATGAACACATTATATGGCGAATATCAATCATTTCTTGATCTCTAACTTCTCACTTTGCAATGCATTGATTTATTTGTGTCCTCTTTTCGTTAAAGTTCCTCATTAAGTATGCATTAAACAGTGACTTGCTTTATAGAAGCGCTCATAAAATAGTTTTAAAACAGTAAAAATCACATTTAGTAAAAATAGCATCGTTCTCACAGAAGACAATGCTGCACATCACTGTGCTTATTTGCCAGTAACTATGGTATCCCGTTCCCTGACTCTGCCTATTAAAGGTCAAGTACCATTATTTTCCCTTGGCATCTGTTTATGTGTTCCATAGGGAGAAGGATTTTAGGAACTGTCATGTTGTTTGAATGGAAGTGAAAAGTATTCCGTGATATCCTTTAATCTTCTAAGTTGCCACTGCCCTGGTATAGGGGCTCCAGTCTGGGCTTTAAACAACCCATAGCCATGTGTTCGTTACCTGCACACACTGAGAATGTGGAGTATTCGCTGCAGGAATTTCTACATTCCCAGTCTTACCTCCAGACACCATCTTAGGGGATGGTGGGGAGGGGCAGGTTAATGAGAACCAGGTCCTGATATCGCTGTTCAAAGTCATATGTCATATCAATGTGATGCCATTTTAAGCAAAAGTAGTAGATTCCTTACTGTCTATGTCTATAGTGTGACGCTGTAAATGGACATTGTTAATAATAATAATTACTCTGCTTCCCTCATCTGAAAAAGTTGACAAACTCCCAGTGGCGTAACTAGAACTCATTGGGCCCCCCTGCGAAACTTTGGATGGGGGCCCCCCCTTGACCCTACTGAACACTGAATAGGGACTGTCAGCAAATCTGTGTCTGCAAAACTTTGTACGATTCCTTATCAGTGACTGAGCAGATGCAGTCATTAGAAAAAATGTGTAGAGAGCAGAATGTTTTTTTTCTCCATACCCTTAGTTGTCAGTCTCTAAGGACAGGGAAAGAAACTCCTCCCCTCTACGGGGCCCCCTGCAGCTTCTGGGACCCCTTGCAGCTGCCTCCCTTGCAGGGTCTATTGTTACGCCCCTGAAAACTCCTACAAAGTTCTGGTTCTCAATCTCATTTTGATCACCTCTGAAAGCTCTCCACCAGAAAGCATTAGGGTTGGAGTGCCATGAAGAAGTGCTTGTTTGCCTTTTCAGGCTGTGTTTTGAGCAGGGGCGTATCTGCCAGATAGTATCTGGGTAACACAGAGCCTATGGCAAACACTGAGATTGCACCATACGCCTCTGATTTTGTGGGTTACACAAACATCTCAGCCAGAGCAACTCATGCACTTCGGGCCCAACCAAAAATATGAATATTTCATGAAAGGTTACTAAAAAACATTTTGATGCGACCCTCAGACCTTCCCCTACCCCATGGATAATAATAATATTCCGAGCATTTGTATAGCGCTTTTTTCTTGTTGGACTCTAAAGCGCTGAAGAGCTGCAGCAACTGGGACATGCTCAAGAGGCCACCCTGCAGTGTTATTCTTAGTACACACCATACAATATTCTGTTAGATTTTTCTGTTAGATTTTCTGTTCGATTATTTTTTGTAAAGTACTGGTAGAGTCTGGTCATTATCTCTGGTTCATTGTCTTCTGGTAATCTCCTGCTGAGTAGAACAATGCATTATTGCTAGGCAGATAGATGGTTAGATAGATAATTTCCAACATGTTGGAAATTATCTTTCTGGCAACTAAATCTACATGCTGGGAATACACGTTACGTTTTTCGAGTTCGATTCTCAGCGCGATCTATTAGCCATTCGATTCTCTGCTCGATTCTCTTAACTTCTGCTCGTTTTTCTTATCTTTTTTCCATTTACTTCTATGAGAAATTGAGCGGAACAGAATCGAGCGGAGAATCGGACCTGTCGGAATTTTATCATCGAAGGCATCTATCGGAACGATTCTCCGCAAAAAACGTAACGTGTATTCTCAGCATAACAGAAAATCTAACAGACAATTGTATGGTTTGTACCTAGCATTAGGGAGTCTTGCCTTGAACTCCTTACTGAATAGGAACTGAGATAGCCGAGATTGATACCCTTGTCTCCCAAGTCAAAGGCGGTGCCAGCACAATATCCAGACAGAAGTGGACAAGGAAACTTACACTCATGGACAAATATATTGGTTCCTTTCCATGAAAATAGAAGTCTTTCAGGTCACTGTACCGCTGCCCCCTCCAAAAGATCAAGGCTACTGCGCATGGGTGGCCTTGTTTGTGCACATCTTTAATCATGGCTAGGAGCATTCTGTTGAGTTACAAGTCTACAAACTGTGCATGGGACACTCCTGGCCACAAGGACATGATCGTGGAGGAATGCAGATGGTACTGCGCATGTGCTGTTGTTGTGACTAAAGTTCCAGTCCCAGATCATGTGAAGGAGGCAGCAGCACAATGGAGGGGAACCAGAGCACACTGATGGTCCTGAAAAACTATGGTGGGCTCGAACCAGTCACCCGAGGTAGTGGTGGGCCTCAAAATTTCACATTTACGCATTGTAATCGTAATGCGAAATTTCGGGAAAAAAACGTAATGAATTTATATGTAATAGTAATATTTCATAATTTTGCTTAATTTTCGCACAATTTTGTGAAATTTTGTGCCAACTTCAGTAATAGCACAGCCCCCATACATGCTATTGCTACCAAAATTGTTACATACTGTATGTTAAGGAGAATATTGGGTACAAGTCAAAAAATTTTTTTTTCAAAAAGACATGTAGTTTTTGAGAAAATCGGTTTTAAATATGCAAAGAATAATGGTTTTTAAACTGTCATTTTTTTAGTTTAAAAAACATCTTTTCTTTGCATATTCAAAATCAATTTTTTCAAAAACTACAAGGTCTTTTTTTGTTTTGTACCCAATATTCTCCTTAACATATGTATATAATTTTGGTGTCCCTATCATGTACGGGGGGCTCTGCTATTTAATGCCAAAGTCGGCACGAAATTAGGCAAAAATTACGCGAAATTTTAGGCAAAATTACTAATGACTATACGAAAGCAATTGAATTTACAAATCGTAATTACGTATGAGCGTGAATTTACGCAAAATTTTGTGCAATCATAATTGGCTGATTACGATCATGATTTCACTGACTCGAGGTGTAACTTGGGTCAAAAAGGAAATACTTATCATACTTATCAAAGAAAATGGAATCCTCTGGATCCTATAGAGGCTCTCCGGTCCTCCTTGCTCATGCCACCGCTCTTCAGGAAGATCCAGGCAGCACACTTCTTTAAAGGGAACCAGAGACGAAGCACCCTTGTGTATTTTACCATATATATCAGTAAGAACATGAGAGAAAACACTTACCATGCTCTCTGTTTCATCCTCACTGCTAAAGGTGTCTGTTACCAGCTGTGATAAGAATTCCGGACTGAGCATTCAGTCTGGCTTTGCAGGGAATAATTATAGCTGAGTCATTGTAGCAAAGCCACAAGGGGGCAGGCTTGGGCTTGAAAAGACACCAGAGAAGACAGACTCAGCTATAATCATTCCGTAGCAAAGCCAGACTGAATGCTCAGTCGGGGATTCTTATCAGAGGTGATAACAGTCAGATTAAACAGAGAACAATGAAACAAAGAGCAGATTAGGTGTTTACTGTCATGTTCCCACTATTTTATAAGGTAAAATGCAAGAGGGGGTTTCATCTCTGGTTCTCTTTAAAGGGACACTTAAGTCAAACAAAAAAAATTAGTTTTACTCACCTAGGGCTTCCAATAGCCCCCTGCAGCTGTCCGGTACCCTCACCGTCTCCCTCCGATACTCCTGGCCCCGCCGGCAGCCACTTCCTGTTTCGGTGACAGGAGCTGACAGGCTGGGGACGCAAGTGATTCTTCGCGTTCCCAGACACATTAGTACCCTCTATGCTGCTATATGGTATATGATATATGCTATAGCAGCATAGATGGCGCTATTGTGGCCAGGAACGCGAAGAATCACTCGCGTCCCGAGCCTGTCAGCTCCTGTCACCGAAACAGGAAGTGGCTGCCGGCGGGGCCAGGAGGATCGGAGGGAGACGGCGAGGGCACCGGACAGCTGCGGGGGGCTATTGGAAGCCCCAGGTGAGTAAAACTCTTTTTTTTGTTTGACTTAAGTGTCCCTTTAAGCACAAGCACAGCAATGCTGCACCAGCGTGACCACGGCTACGCCTGTGCAGGGGACCGGAGGACGCTGTTGAAAGCCTCTACAGGATCCAGAGGCTTCCCACTTTTTATATATTTCCTTTTTGACCTGAGCTTTGTCTCGGCTACACTTTAGAACTCCTTCTACTGTAGCAGCACAGAAAACTTCCTAAACACTTCTTTGTCCCTGCAGTGTTCTGCACACTGTGTGATTACATCTAAGAGAACATCTAAATGGTGGAATGGAATCACAACACAACTCTGTTCTTCCTGATTCTGTTCCAGGGCGAAGGAACACATTTACCTAATGAAGATATTAAGCGGATGAGTGAGGTCTGGCCATCCGTAACCGGAGACTGATAGATTATTGATCCAGTTATTTACACTCTTGCACAATGCTTGGTTCACAACAACACAAAAAACGATGCTTAGGAACAGGGGGATCTTGAGATTCATATCATGCCTATGAGCTGTCTGACGATAAGCTTCCATGTTACGATTTGTGGAGCAAATTCATCATCACCCCTCGTTCCCATTATTGTGAACTAGTATAGAGGTCATCTGGGTCCCTCTTAAACCATTAGCCACGCCAAACGAACATTTTTTATTTGAAAGCTGCTGGAGCGTTCGAAACCTCAGTGGGCATATCTTGTTTGGCTGCCTAGTGTGTGGAAGGGAGCAGCTCTTTTTACCTGTTCTGGATGGCTTCTTCTCTTCCTCTACCCATGGCTTTGAACTGCCGACAGGTCTTCTGGGTCCCAATCACATCCGAATTCATGATATGACATGTCATCGAGATCCAGGATACCGTGTCAGTGTTACAGCGCCACTCAGTGGTGGAAGAGGTGTGATGGAAGAGATGGAAGAAACTCTTCCATTACCCCTCTTTCACCACCGGGTGGTGCAGTAACACTGATATGGTCTCCTGGATCCCGGTCACATGTCATATCATGTGATAGGAACCAAGAAGATATGCCGGGATTACATTGCCGCTGCGGTGGAGGAAGAAGAAGCCGATTCAGCCGTCTGGACAGGTAATTATAAAAGCTCCCTGCCACCCGCATGTGCACACCCTGCCGACAGGGCTGGTTCAAGACTTCTTGCTGCCTGAGGTAAGCTTTTGAGAATGCGCCCCCCCCCCTCCCCATTTGGAATGATTGCACAGCACCCAACAATTTATCCTGCTTCATTTTATGTTCTCACATGACATGCTGCAACTTAACACAATAGTACCCTGGCTGGCTGTGAGTCTGTGACAAACTGCTCATCCTCAGCCACTCCATTCCTCATCAGGAAGGTACAGTATAAAAATGCTGTCCCTGAAATCTCTGCGCCTGATGCAAATGTTTCACCTTGCTTCATGAGAGAACCGACCCTGCCTGCTGAGCCTGCCAGGCAGGGGAAGGCACACTTCCCGAGTGGCAGGAAAAATGTGTCCCTGCAGTCAAAATGTTTTACTATTTGGATGCCAAAGGGTTAATATCTCACTGAAGGTAAGGATCACTCTCTAGTAAATTCAGCAAACTGGCAGATTCATCTCCAGGGAATAATTACTGAATACAGATCACCCTCATCTAATGTCAGTTTGGCTGAGACAGCCCAATCTGCAAAACATCAGCAAACAACTTATATGCTAGGAATTGGAGAGTAAAGGGTTGTTTATTGAATGGGCTTGTTGTCACAAAGTGGATATCCAGCTTTAGGGCCTATTATTGCTGCGCATGTTTCGGAATCTTGTTGCTGCAAAGCCGATTCACTATAGCCATGTCAGCGTATGAGGCTATAGAGATTCAGAAGAGTGCTATGGAAAACTGCAGCATGCCTTCCAGAATCTAAATCTATACACAAGTCCTGCCCGATCAACACCTCTGGCCTGGTCAGCAGATACATAGCTGGCTACCCACTCTGCTCCTCCAACAACCTTCTCCTAACCCCCCTACGCATCTCACACTCCCATGCACGACTACAGGACTTCTCTAGAGCTGCCCCCATCCTGTGGAACTCTCTCCCACTGCACTTCAGGCTCTTGATGCAGCCACCCGTCTTCTGTGTCCCCCCAGATTGTAATCCATTGGCAGGGCCCTCTCTCCTTGTGTATCATACTTGATTGTGCACTCTAGCCAAAGTAATGTGAACTTGTATTTTTAGGATAACGACACCAGTGTATGATCCAGTGTATGATCTGGCATTGTGCCATTGCCAGCAACTCTCTATTTGCAATGCGTTTGCATTTTTGCTTGCGTTCTTCAATGTGTTTGCATTTTTTTTTGTTGCAATGTCTCCTGGGATTTGACCTCAAAATTGCATCACATCACATTTTTGGATGTGATTTTTAAAACGCAGCGCTCAAAGCTGCCGCTGCAGTCACGGCAATTGCAATTCACAGTTCATCATGATTTTCATTATTCTTAAAAAAGCTTTACGACTGAAAAAAACACATGCGATTATAAAAATACAGCGCAATGCAGCCAGTGTGTACAGGCCCGAAGAGTTAAACACCTAAATTGTTATCTATGCAAAAGAGCTTCTCTAAACTATTTGACCAACTTGGTTGAACTCAGTCCTGTTTTCTGAAGAGCTTAAAGGGGAACTGAAGAGAGAGGTATATGGAGGCTGCCATGCTTATTTCCTTTTAAGCAATACCACTTGCCTGGCAGCCCTGCTGATCCTCTGCCTCTAATACTATTAGCCATAGACCCTGAACAAGTATGCAGCAGATCTGACAAGTCTAGCTGCATGCTTGTTTCTGGTGCTATTCAAATACTCAGTTAAATAGCTGTCACAATTGGCGCTAAGCAATCCAACTCCTGAGCTGCACGTTATATGAGGGAATCCCTCCACCCTCAGACAAGTAAAAGATTAAATCATAAAAACGTTAATAACATGCGCTAATCGAGAAAAATACCATGTCAGGATTTATTCAAAATTTGTTAAAATCACAGTGCACCAAGTGCCGATTGTTGTGCAAATGCGCAAATAAATCACTCTTTCATACACCCACACATACATAGAAGGGCCCTTCTATCAACTAAATTCAGTTTCCCCTATTAAAATCAGATCAATTTCTGACAAAAAGTGTCCCTTCCTAGAGGATTAATGCTCCTGTATGGTTCTTCCGTAGTGGCATACACGGTTGTAACTTAAAGTTCCTTTTGTGAAGAAAGCTATAGTGCAAGCTTCCAAGTTCAAGTATATATTTCAACTTGTTTGATTTATCTTAAAGTGTGTCCACATAGACTCACGTGACCAGTATTGTGGATAGTCCGCAGTGGTTCCTCACAGAGATTTGTTCGTGTCCATAGATACTCTCGCTGTGACCTTTCCTCACTCGTATAAGCTCCTTCTGCCCGCTGCCTTCCTCAGCGTCTCTTCGGCGTCCTGTTGCGGCATACGTGGGTTCCGTCTGTGAGACTCAGAACCCCGCTCGTCGCACTTCCGCTCAGCTGATCCGGCTTGCGTGTCGGGTTGGGTGACGTCACCTCTCAGCCTCTGGACCTTCGTTCGCAAGCGGCTGCTGCGCGCTTACACAGCCTGCTCAGTCCTGGGGCTCCTTGGCAGATTATTTTTGCATTAAAACGACCGAGGTCGTTTTAATGCAAAAATAATCTGCCAAGGGTGCATCTAGAGCGATCAGATCGCCCCCCTTTTTCCCCCACTATGGGGATGATGTGCTGGGGGGGTCTGATCGCTCCTGCCTGCCGGTGTTGCGGGGGGGGGGGCACCTCAAAGCCCCCCTCCGCGGCGAAATCCCCCCCCCCTCCCTCTCCTACCTGGCCCCCCTGGTGTTCCGGGCTGCACAGGACGCTATCCGTCCTGTGCAGCCAGTGACAGGACGTCCTCTGTCACATGGTGGCGATCCCCGGCCGCTGATTGGCTGGGGATCGCCGATCTGCCTTACGGCGCTGCTGCGCAGCAGCGCCGTACAATGTAAACAAAGCGGATTATTTCCGCTTGTGTTTACATTTAGCCTGCGAGCCGCCATCGGCGGCCCGCAGGCTATTCACGGAGCCCCCCGCCGTGATTTGACAGGAAGCAGCCGCTCGCGCGAGCGGATGCTTCCTGATTAATCAGCCTGCAGCTGGCGACGCAATACTGCGTCGCTGGTCCTGCAGCTGCCACTTTGCCGACGCGCGGTATGAGTGCGCGGTCGGCAAGTGGTTAAGATAAATCAAACAAGTTGAAATATATACTTGAACTTGGAAGCTTGCACTATAGCTATTCAAATACTACTGCAGAGAAATAGACCAGCAGGGCTGCCAGGCAACTGGTATTGATTAAAAGGAAATAAATATGGCAGCCTCCGTATACCTCGTACTTCAGTTCCCCTTTAAAGTGAACCCCTAGATAAGAGTGATATGGAGGCTGCCATATTTATTTCCTTTTAAGCAATACCAGGTGCCTGGCTGACCTGCTGATCCGCATCCTTTAATACTTTTAGCCATAGACCCTGAACAAGTATATGCAGATCAGGTGAATTTTGACAATAAGAACTGACAAGATTAGCTGCATGCTTGTTTCTGGTTTAATTCAGACTGCAATCAATAAATCAGCAGGGCTGCCAGGCAACTGCTATTGTTTAAAATGAAATAAATATGGCAGCCTCCATAACACCCTCACCTCGGGTTTACTGTAAAAAGCCCAAAAAAAAGTGATAGACAGCTTGAGATAAGTTTTACTGCAGGTCATTAGCTCTGTGTTGTATTACAGCTTAAAATACAGAGTGTGGTTTCTGAACTGCAAATATGACAGAAGGATGAAATGTTATATACCTATATATATAAAATCGGATGTATGTGTGTGTGTGTGTGTATATGTGCCGTGATCACGCAAGAACGGCTTGACCGATTTGAACGAAACTTGGTACACAGATCCCTTACTACCTGGGATGATACGTTCTGGGGGGTCTCGCTACAAACAGCAAATCAGATTCCACCCATTTAAGTCAATGGTAAAAAATGTAAAAGGCTGCCATTCTCACAGTAATCAAGCCAGAGTCCCCACACATGGCACAGTTGGTCACTTGGTGACGAGGTTACAAATCCAGGAAAAGTGGGTGGAGCATAAAACAGCCAATCAAATTTCAGCCATTCATTTTAAATGGGAAAATCTCAACTGCAGCCATTCTTACACACACAGGGTTTTCAAACTTGGCACACTTGGTCACTGGGTGACTGGGATTAAGATTCAGGAAAGTGGGTGGAGCCTACAACAGCCAATCAAAATTCACCTATTGATTTTCAAGGGGGATATTTAAACTGCTGCTATTTTTACACTTTTAATGGCAGAGGCTTCAAACTTGGTACAGTCGGTCATTGGGTGACTGGGGTCCAAATTCACTACAGGGGAGGGGCCACATACAGCCAATCAGATTTCCTTGGTGGATAAACTGCTTTCATTCACACAAATTTGATGTCAGGAACCTGGCAGCTCACAAACTTGGTCATTGAGTGACTGTGGGTCAAGGTTACAAAAAGTGGGCGGAGCCAAAACAACTTTTACTGGGAAAATATAAACTGCAGCCATTCTTACACCGTTAATGGCAGGGTTCTCAAACTTTGCACAGTTAGTCATTGGGTGACAGATTAAGATTTTGGAAGGTGGGTGGAGCCTACAACAGCCAATAAAAATTCACCTTTTGATTTTCAAAGGGAATATTTCATCTGCTACCATTCTCTTAGGGCCCTTTTCCACCTGCAGTCGCTAGCATTCACGCTGAACGCTAGCGATTGCTGAATCGCAAAACCGGCGATTCCCCGACGTGTTGCGGCCGCGATTTTGCTATGCTATGCACTGCATAGCAAAATCGCGGCAAATATCACTCCGCCCCGCGTTTTGCGTTCGGGTAAAAAACGAATCGCGGTAGTGGAAATGACCTACCACGATTCCTATGTTAAAAAGCAAACCGTAGCGATTGTAAAATCGCTAGCGGTTTGCGACTTTGCGATTCAGCCAGCGCAAACGCGCTGGTGGAAAAGGGCCCTTATACTGGTAATAGCAGATGCCTCAAACCTGGTACAGTTGGTCACTGGGTGACTAGGGTCCAAATTCAGGAAGGGGGCAGAGCCACAAACAGCCAGATTTGTTTATTTTTCAATGGGAATATAGAAAGTATTGATACCAAGGACCCCAAAGCTGATAAACTTGATAATTGAGTGACTGTATTTCAAGGTTAGAAAAAGTGGGCGGTGCCAACAACTTCATTTTTTACATTGCAGGGTTTCCAAACTTTTGCCAATTGGCCACTGGGTGACTGGGATGAATATTCAGAAATGTGGGTGGAGCCTACAACAGCCAATCAAAATGTACATATTGATTTTCAAGGGGAATATTCACATTGCTACCATTCTTACACTGTTAGTGGCAGAGGCCTCAGACCGGATACAGTCAGTCATTGGGTGACAGGGGTCCAAATTCCCTAAAGGGGTGGAGCCACAAACAGCCAATCAGATTTGTTAGATTGATTTCAGCCATTCTGTTATTGGCAGGGTTCTCAAACGTGACACAGTTGGCCACTGGGTGACTGGGACTAATATTCAGAAAAGTGGGTGGAGCCTACAGCAGCCAATCAAAATTCACCTTTTGATTTTCAAGGGGAATATTTACATTGCTGCCATTCATGCACTCTTAATGGCAGAGGCCTAACATCTGCTACAGTCAGTCACTGGGAGACTGGGGTTTAAATTCTGAAGGGAGCGGACCAAAAACAGCCAATCAGATTTGTTTAATTTCAATGGTAAAATGCAACTTATTGATGCCAAAGACCCCAAAGCTCATAAACTTGGTTATTAAGTGACTGTATGTCAAGATTAGAAATAGTGGGCGGAGCCAAAAACAACAAACTTTTTACATGGGGAAATGTAAACTGCAGCTTTTCTTACACTGTTAATGGCAGGGTTCTCAAACTTCACACAGCTGGTCACTGGGTGACTAGGATTAATATTCGGAAAAGTAGGTGGAGCCTACAAGAGCCAATCAAAATTCACCTATTGATTTTCAAGGGGAATATTGAAACTGCAGCCATTCTCACACTGTTAATAGCAGAGGCCTCAAACCTGCTACAGTCGGCCGTTAAGTGTTTGGGGTTCAAATTCAGTAAAGGGGCCAAAAACAGCCAGATTTCTTTGCTGGATAAACTGCTTCCATTAGCACAATTTTGATGCCAGGAACCCAAAAGCTCACAAACTTGGTCAGTGAGTAGTGACTGTGTGTCAAGGTTACAAAAAGTGGGTGGAGTTAAAAACAGATTTTTCTGGGAAATTGTAAACTGCAGCCCTTCTTCACTGTTAATGTAAACTGCAGCCCTTCTTCACTGTTAATGGCATAGCTGGTTACTGGGTGACTGGGATTAATATTCAGAAAAGTGGGTGGAGCCTAAAATGCCAATCAAAAATCACATGTCACTTTTCAAGGAGAATATAAAATTGCTGCCACTCTTGCACTGTTAATGGCACAAGCCTCAAACCTGGTACAGTTGGTCATTGGGTCACTGGGGTTCAAATTCAGAAAAGGGGACAGAGCCACAAACAGTGAATTAAATTTGTTTCATTTCATGGGAAAATACAAATTATTGATGCCAAGGACCCCAAAACTCACAAACTTGGGCATTGAGTAGTGACTTTGTGTCCAGGTTACAAAAAGTGGGCGGAGCCAAAAACAATTTTCACTGGGAAAGTGTAAACTGCAGCCTTTCTTCCACTGTTTATTTCAGGGTTCCCAAACTTTGCCCAGATGGTCACTGAGTGACTGAGATTAATATTTAGGGAAGTGGGTGGAGCCTATAATAGCCAATCAAAATTCACCTGTTGATTTTCAAGTGGAATATTTAAATTGCTGCCATTTTTACACTGTTAATAGCAGATGCCTCAAATCTGCTACAGTTGGTCATTGGGTGACTGGGGTGCAAATGCTGGAGAGGGGCAGAGCCACAAACAGCCTATCTGATTTGTTTAATTTCTATGGGAATATACAAATTATTGATGCCAAGGACCCCAAAGCTCACAAACTTGGCTATTGAGTGTTTGTGTGTTAGGGTTAGAAAGTGAGCGGAGCCAACACCAGTCAAATACATACCCGGGCAACGCCGGGTCATCAGTGGGTGGAGACAAATACAAATTTCACTGGGTAAATGTAAACTGCAGCCATTCTTACACTGTTAATGGCAGGGTTTTTAAACTTTGCACAGTTGGTCACTGGGTGACTGGGATTAATATTCAGAAAAGTGGGTGGAGCCTACAAAAGTGAATCAAACTTCACCTGTAACTTTTCAAGGGGAATATTTAATTGCTACCATTCTTGAACTGTTAATGGCACAGGCCTCAAACCTGGTACAGTTGGTTATTGGGTGACTGGGGTTCAAATTCAGAAAAGGGGGTGGAGCCACACACAGCCAATCATATTTGTTTCATTTCACTGCAGATTATTGATACGAAAGACCGCAAAGCTCACAAACTTGGTCACTGAGTGTTTGTGCGTTAGGGTTAGAAAAAGTAGGCGGAGCCAACACCAGCCAAATACATACCCGGGCAACGCCGGGCAATCAGCTAGTAAAGCTATACAACTGAAGATAAAAACGTGAGGCTCTTTTCTTTGCTACTAATGTTCCAGTAACCCATCAGCAGCTTCAATGGAGTTTAAGATAAGTGCATTGCTTTTGACCTCAGTCGGCAGAACTCCTTGTGCTGTAAATTCTTGGAATGCTTTGATCTTTCCCTGCTAACAGAAAATACTGAAACTGAAAGCAGAAGTCCTCTATTATTGTATTCCACTGCCCCCTAGTGACAAGTGGTCATAAATACACACTACAGCAGTACTATTTAGTAGCATGCAAATGTAACAAATAAGAAAGAAAAAAAAATGTGCTCAATTAAATTGGCCTGGAGCGCTTGCAAGCTTCTACATAAATTGGCTGCTAAAGGGTTACTTATCCTAAGCTACACATACAATCCATTATCTCATGATACATGATATAGATATATGACTATGGCAGGGACAAGATTGTGAGCCCCTCTGAGGGACAGTTAGTGACAAGACTATGTGCTGCGTAGTATGTCGGCTCTATATACAGACCTAAATAAATAAAATAAATTGTAACGCTTGGTGGTGTATTCTCCACAGTCAGCATGCAACGCATGAGCTGGCGTGGAGGAGGTACACACACTAGCACCAGGAAACAGGCTATCCCTAGTGTAGTGGAGGGGAGGACTGACTGCAATAGGAGATTGTGGCGCACAGAGCCGGTGCAGATCTGACAGCCACAAACAATGCTTTCGTTATAACGTCTCAGCGCAAAGTAGCGCTGAGCGCACAAACCAGAACTGAGGAGATCAGGACAGGTAGACAGAATGAACACTTGTTAGCTAGCGGCTACTTAGCGACAGCAAGCGTCCAAAACCAGACAGACTGGAATGAGACAGCCAATGCGATGCGGCGATGGCGTGCCTCACAAAGACAGGACAGGACAGTCAGAAAATAGCAGGATTAAGATAGATGAACGTAACACAGATAAATATACAATAAGTATGTTTTCCTAGCGTATTACAATTACAGCTATCAATGAAACTATTTGTAACGTCTGACTAACATATGTATATATCGGCAATGAACCGATATATGACATAAGCAGGAACGCTGACTAGGAATGGAGTAACACAGGGAACAGGACTCAGAAGGATTCGCTATCTCTTCGCAGAGATGAACGCAATCCACAAACGGTAACAGAACAGGATTCAGAAGGATTCGTTATCTCTTCGCAGAGATGAATGCAATCCACAAACAGTAACAGAACAGGATTCAGAAGGATTCGTTATCTCTTCGCAGAGATGAACGCAATCCACAAACAGAACCAGGAGCAGGGTAACTACCTCAGCACGGGTGGTCACGGTACGCGCAACCTACCAAAACGTGCTGGAAAGCTGACTAACTGCACACAGGATATAAACAGTTCGTGTACGTATACATCAGCGACACTGATGTATTAACGTAACACAAATACAAGAAAAATAATAAACGTGCTGGTATGCATATATATTGGCAATGAACCAATATATGATGCAAAGACCAGCAAAGTATCTTTATAACAAGAAACACGATCGGGGGCTAAAGCGACAGCAAGACTGGCTTAAGCTGAAGCTATGAAAACCCAAGGAAACCCTGCAGGAAGCAGATCTTTATACAGAGGTCATCCAATGGGAGCAGACATGCAGATTCCCACACAGGTGAATGATAATCAGTCACAAGCTGACAGCAGGGAAAGACAGACAAAGCTATGCAACTTGCATGGAAATAGATCAGAACTGCCTGAGCTGCAGCACTAATACTTCCAGTAATAGCTGCTGCAGCAGCGATCATTACAGTACCCCCGCCTTTAAAAGCGGATTCCAGACGCTTTTCAAAACCGAAATTCCCAACAAAACAGTCTGACTGATAATTCATGATGACCGGGACAGCCCGGCAAGACCGAATTCCAGAATCAGTCTCCACAAGACTGGACCCATCAGAACCAGAACCTACAGAACCACGCCCATCAGTACCACAAGCCCCAGTGTGACACCCATCAGAACCATGATTTCCAGAAGAAAGCCCTCCGAAATTCCCTGAGCGATACCCACCGCCTTCCAGGAACCGTTCAGAAACGCCAAAGCCTTTGCAATGCCCACCGGTACTGTCTTTACCAACACAAAACCCACTGTTGAACCAGTCCAAGGTACCAGGACAGGTTTTCTCAGAGACCTCCCAGAACACCTTGAAGCTCCAAAGAGATCCCCATAGGTCAGAACGCCCCTTAGGCTCACATGGAGAACTATCAAGAACCCCTATGGAACCTAGGGCAATTCCCGAGTCAGGGCCACAAGGACAAACATCAATATCAGGGCTTTCAGGGACCAGAACCATCTCTGGGCATGCAGGCAGACTGGCAACATCAGAACGTGTTCCCACTAAGGAAGCATCAGAGCACGCTAACACCTTAGACACACTTGGGCATTCTGGCACACAAAGAACATCTGGGCACACCGGCACAAGAGAAACCTCTGGGCATGTCAAGGAACTGTGAGCCTCCGGGTCAGCCAAGACAGGACCAAAACCAGGACTGGCCAAAAAAAAATCATCATGACTAAACTTCGCAACCACTGGACTTTTACACGAGAATGCTGGATCAGACTTAGATGTCGCTGATTCCAGCAAAGTCAGTAACAAATCAGATTCAGGGGCACCAACAAAACAGGACAAATCTTCTGATGTATGCACTGAACCAGATAGGGACTCCACAACTACCTCTGGACTGGACAGAGACTCATTTAATACACTGGATTGGAGCTCATGAGGCGCTGCAGAACAAGTCAGTATTGCAGCAGCCCCCACTGGACTAGGCAAAACTTAGGAATTCCCTGGACAGGAAGGGGACTCTGGAACCTCTGCCACAGCGGCCAGAGAACTAGAATCTTTCAGGATACAGGGCTGGGTTTCAGAAACACTCATCAGACCGGACTGAAATTCTGAGATTTCTATTATTTTGACCAGAGAATCAGAATTATCCATGTTACAGGGCAAGACTTCTGAAACATTCAGAGGACAGGGCTGGAGTTCCTCGGCTGTTACAACACTGGAGAGGGACTCAACATTGGTTAAATCAGACTGTGTACAGGGCAAGGTATCTAACACACTTGCTGACGAGGACAATATTTCAATGGCTTCTGCTTTGCTGGGCAGAAATTCATCAAGTTTTATTAGAGCAGACTGTAATTCCAAAACAGCTGCTAAACAAGTGAATATTACTGCAACACCAACTGAGGTAAGCAGTGCTTCAGCCTCCTCTGCTAGAGGGTTTAAAGTATCCAAAGTACTGGGTGAAGCATAAGACTCTGCGACCACAGCTTCACTGGACAGGATCACTGAACAGTCCACATTGCAGGGCAAAACCATGGAAGCACCTGCTGGACAGCATAATGATTCTGTGACCTGAGTTTCATTGGAGAGATCTACTGCACAATTCATGGTACAGGGCAAATTTATTGGAAAATTTTCTGAACAAGGTAATAATTCTGCGATTTCAGGTTCACATAGCAGATGCTCTGAGCTATTCACGAAACTAGAGCGAGGTGTAGAAACAGGAAGATCAAGACACAATGTTTGCGCATCTGAATCACCATTCATTTGTAAAATTGGAAAATTCAGATGCTGGGGTTCTGAGTCTACTAGACAGGATTGCTGGGACTCGGAAACTGATGTAGTGCATCTATTGGCATCTGCTGGATCAGACAGGAGTTGAACTTTATTAACACAAGTAATTTCTGCAGAAGTGTTTGCAGAGACAGGCAAGATTTTTCTGGTGTCTGTTTCACTAAACAAAGAGTCATGAGTACTGGCTAGGCTGGACTCGGAAGTCAGCAGGACCTCTGGATTCTCTGCTGAGAAATTTGCGCAGGGCAAGGTTAAGAATGTATCAGTGGCTTCTGTTTTACTGGGAAGTAACCCTGAGTTATCCATGGTACAGGGTGGAATTGCAGGAACTTCAATTTCACACAAAAAGAGCTCCGAATCACCTGCTGAATCAGCCAAAGGTGCTGAAGCAGGCGGGTCAGAACGCCAAATTTGCGAATTCGGAGTCACATAAAAATCATCCAAAATCAGTTCCCACACATCAATCAATGGAGCCACAAAGTCATACTCACACACACCAGTTTTTATTAGGTTATAGGCAGACTTAATGCATGCATTCAATACCAATTCACTTTTTGCACTGTAAAATTGACAAAATGAACTTGAATCATTCTTCCATTCATTGACCAGAGCTTCCATCTCTCCTTTCTCAAATGGAGGATTCCAAGCATACTTAACAGGCAGATCATGGTTTGCAGATATGATTGTAGCAGGGACATATATTGGGTTAATTAGCAGGTGATTGGCAGATTCCTTATTCCTAAGAATCTCCAATACCTGTAGCAAGTGCTGAACTGTAGTGTATGCAAACTTTCCTTGCTTTACAAATAAGTTGATTTGTTCAATACTCTGTAATATCTCCTCATAATCATACTCAGATAATTCTTTTAAACAAAAATCTTTATTTTCCCTAGCCAGGGAGGAAAGTTCATTAGTAGTTTCATAAGTCCATTTAACTCCCCTGAAAGACAATTGTATTTCATTATCTGTTAATGGCAGAATCTCATTATAGGTCTCAGTCGCTAAGGATAACGATTCTGCAGATTGGACACGTTTCTTAGAACGTTTGCGTTTTGCCTTTGACCTTGCGGTTTTTGGTGATTTATTCAAAGCTGCAGGAAAATTATCAGTAACACTTTCTGCTTGCTGCTCATTCTTGCAAGCAATTGAAGGAGCAGCTGATTGGCCTGCTGCCAGGAGTTCATTAAGAGGAAAAGGCAATGGATCTATGCGCAACCAGTTATGGATCACAAACGCTAGAAATTCCAGTGGTCTCTCTTTCAAATCGGAATGATTGAGAACATCAAATGCCCACTGGAATAATTCCCCTTTAAACAAAATATAACTTAGTTGGAGTGCCCAGGTTGAAACAGGAGTCGCTTGGAGATCAGGATTGGTCAGGAACCTGGCACATTCAGAGAAAAACTCATTTTCTGTTTCAGAGCTAAGTTCTTCAAATTTCTTAAAGGAACAGGAACCATAATTAACAGTGTCATACTTTCTGGGAATCCCCCCCACAATGGGGATTGGTAATGGGGTTTTCATAATGTAACGCTTGGTGGTGTATTCTCCACAGTCAGCATGCAACGCATGAGCTGGCGTGGAGGAGGTACACACACTAGCACCAGGAAACAGGCTATCCCTAGTGTAGTGGAGGGGAGGACTGACTGCAATAGGAGATTGTGGCGCACAGAGCCGGTGCAGATCTGACAGCCACAAACAATGCTTTCGTTATAACGTCTCAGCGCAAAGTAGCGCTGAGCGCACAAACCAGAACTGAGGAGATCAGGACAGGTAGACAGAATGAACACTTGTTAGCTAGCGGCTACTTAGCGACAGCAAGCGTCCAAAACCAGACAGACTGGAATGAGACAGCCAATGCGATGCGGCGATGGCGTGCCTCACAAAGACAGGACAGGACAGTCAGAAAATAGCAGGATTAAGATAGATGAACGTAACACAGATAAATATACAATAAGTATGTTTTCCTAGCGTATTACAATTACAGCTATCAATGAAACTATTTGTAACGTCTGACTAACATATGTATATATCGGCAATGAACCGATATATGACATAAGCAGGAACGCTGACTAGGAATGGAGTAACACAGGGAACAGGACTCAGAAGGATTCGCTATCTCTTCGCAGAGATGAACGCAATCCACAAACGGTAACAGAACAGGATTCAGAAGGATTCGTTATCTCTTCGCAGAGATGAACGCAATCCACAAACAGTAACAGAACAGGATTCAGAAGGATTCGTTATCTCTTCGCAGAGATGAACGCAATCCACAAACAGAACCAGGAGCAGGGTAACTACCTCAGCACGGGTGGTCACGGTACGCGCAACCTACCAAAACGTGCTGGAAAGCTGACTAACTGCACACAGGATATAAACAGTTCGTGTACGTATACATCAGCGACACTGATGTATTAACGTAACACAAATACAAGAAAAATAATAAACGTGCTGGTATGCATATATATTGGCAATGAACCAATATATGATGCAAAGACCAGCAAAGTATCTTTATAACAAGAAACACGATCGGGGGCTAAAGCGACAGCAAGACTGGCTTAAGCTGAAGCTATGAAAACCCAAGGAAACCCTGCAGGAAGCAGATCTTTATACAGAGGTCATCCAATGGGAGCAGACATGCAGATTCCCACACAGGTGAATGATAATCAGTCACAAGCTGACAGCAGGGAAAGACAGACAAAGCTATGCAACTTGCATGGAAATAGATCAGAACTGCCTGAGCTGCAGCACTAATACTTCCAGCTGCTGCAGCAGCGATCATTACATAAATCTTATACGTTTATTTTTGCTTCCGAGTCACATTAAATAATTAGAAATATTCTGTTTATATTACATTTATATATTACATTTTACTCAGTGTCCCAACTTTTTTCTTATCAGGTTGAATATTATATGGATTCTTGTACTAAAGTACTAAAGTGGAGCCACCCTTTTAGCCTGTAGAGTTTTGTTCTCATATCCACGGGATGTAATTAGGTGAGTTGTTTTTCCATACACTGCAGAGGATGCCAGGCAGTGTTTCCCTTCTCAGGTTGTCGTGCCTGTAACAGTTACCTAACTTTCCTGTAAGTGAAACACAAGACTTGTTTGTAAATTCCATGAATCAGTCATTAAGTCATCATGGCCGTGTACACACATGGTATCCGATGATAACTCTTCAGCTCCGATGGAGTCACTAATTCCAGCCACAGAAGACATTCACTTCTGAAGCACTCACAGAAATCTATGTAACGTATGATCTAAATACCAGCATTGTAATAAATGCAACCACTAGGGGGCCCCAAGTCCAGATTTATACTTTATGCGCCCCTAGGCCAACTTTCTTGTTACTTTCCCTCCATGTGCAGCAGCGCCTCCCCCTGGCATGTGCAGCCTCCCGATTCCATGTGTACTATCCATGTACAACAGCATCCCTCTGCTCTCTTGGGCAGCAGCACCCCTTTTATGTCCAGCTGCCCCCTTGGCTGCAGGCGCCCAAGACCCAGGCCTTTGATGGCTTTCCAGACATCTGGCCTTAGGTGGCCCTTGGGCAATGAAAGCTCCGGATTGGGGACAGTCAAAGACATGCAGATTATTCCATCTTGCATGCAGCTTTTGTGCCAGCATGGAAATTGTAAGCAGTTTGGAAACGTGTCAATAAAATGTACTTCCTGAAGGATTCTGATTGGCTCAGTCCCAATCTGTGTCCAATTTGCATTAACTAAGTGCTGTAACCATTGTACACTTCACCACTAAGGGTTTTTTCCCCTTAAGGACCAGAGAAATTTTCACCTTTCAGCACTTCCATTCATTTGCCAATAACTTTATCACTGCTTATCACAACAAAATGATCTATAGCTTGTTTTTTTTTGCCACTAATTAGGCTTTCTTTGGGTGGTAAGTTTTGCTAACAATTATTTTATTCTAAATGCATTTTAATGGGAATAATAAGAAAAAATGGAAAACATCATTATTTCTCAGATTTTGGCCATTATAGTTTTACAATAAAATGTGCTACTGTGGATAAAACCCACATAGTTTATTTGCCCATTTGTCCTGATTATTACAAACACTTAAAATATGTTTCCAGTACAATGTATGGCGACAATATTTTATTTGAAAATAATGTTGTATTTTTTTTTCAGTTTTATATCCGTCACCAATTATAAGCCCTTATTTGCAAACATAACAGTAACATACCCTCATGACATACATTTTAAAAACTCTGAGCCCCTAAAGTAACTATTGATGTATTTATTTTACATGTCTTTTATTTATATATATATATATATATATATATATATATTTACATATATATATATATATATATATATATATATATATATATATGTATATGTATATACAAATGTTTTATTTTGTTAACTATGGAAGAGAGGGAGAGGTAATGGGTTAATTGTAATGGGGGATTTATGTATTTTTATTTAATTTTAATTTGGCCACTAGATGCCCCCCTCCCCCTCCAGTTTAACCCAGTGTATTGTGAACAGTACACAGGAAATTGTGTGTATGCTTTTACTTTATCAATGACCACTGGCATTTCATTAATGCAGGTGATCATTGATCACAGGCACTTTGATCGGTGTATGGTAACTGTGTTTACATTCACTGATCGGTGTGCTAATGGGTGGGGGCTAGAACGTGCACGGCGGGAGATCGCGGCGTGGTACCTATATCTACACCCCTGGAATAATTAATAGCCACCAGTGTGGCGTAAATATACTGCCTTCGCAGCAGTGAGCAGTTAAAGTGGCAGATTTCTGCTCTGTTCAGTCAAAAGAAGTGTCAGCTCTCCAGGGTCGACCAATACTTCTCATCAGAGAAAAAGCAGTGGCACATGGCCCATCATGCATTGTGACTTTTGGTGACCGCGGCAACATGTCAAGCCGTATCATTAAAACAAACCCCATTGTTCTCCAGTGTAGCCTTTGGTGGTCTCTATTTTGAAAGTGGTGAAAGCCTATATGGTGATCTATAAAGTAGTGATCAGGCTGACTGCAGCATTATAATTGTGGCAATTATAACTAAAGTGCTATTAAATACTGGTGAGAGATGCAGCTGCTGAAAAATGGTGACAATTCTAGCTGCCTGCAAACACACAACTTTTGTGGGGAGAACTCAGGGACCGCAGTACCCTTTATTTTTGAATACTCACCTATGGCCAAAAAAATGCAAACTTTTATCCACCAAAACTGGAGTGACCTTAGAGGGAATTCGAGTTATGGAAAGATTTTAACTCAAAAACCATTGATTACTTTTCGCAGAGCCCAAACCTTTGGGGATATGTTGGTACGCAGTGAATGCAGGGGCATTAAACAGAAAGACTGGCTAACACTTGCACGACCGACTGGGTGTTTTAAATGTGGAACCACTGCACCAATTTTATACCGGGTAAGAAAATCATACTCGGTGGTGTAATAATCCCAATTAAGGATTTCATCCATTGTCGGTCAAAATATGTAGTGTATGCAGTCTTGTGTCCCTGCAATCGATATTATATCGGAATGACAACTAGACAAATGTGTACACGTTTTCAAGAACATGTTAACTCCCTCAGTACGGGTAAGGGAGTGGGTCGTTTAATTCAACATATCCTAGATGAACATAGTGATGCAACTGTACCTTTAAGATTTACCGGTCTCAAAGTTGTTGATTTTCCAAGAAGGGGAGGAGACTGGGAAAAAAATTTAAGACAGGAGGAGGCAAAATTAATCTCACGCACGAAAGCATGCGGCCGTCTCGGCCTCAATGAAAGAAACAAATTATGGTGTTTTTTGGAGCGATATTGAGAATTGTTTATTTCTTAATATATTGTATTATCTTGATATGACTCTCAATGATAAAAATCTAATTGTCAGTTGTTTTGTATTGAATTGCCTCACCTGAGACCTGCCTCGTTGTATTTGTATATTGCTTTTAACATAGTTTTAACTGTTTGTTTTTTCTTGTTTGTTTATTGTTCTTTAGGGGGATACAGAAAACTCCTTGCAGATGACCAGGCTATTATTTCGTGACAATGGTGAAGTGGTAAGCAGTTGCAACCACTAAATGCTGCATATTGTTGTGTTAGCATATTGTATTGTCATGATGACGTGAGACTCTGCTTTTGTGAACTGTATTGTTCTATGTTATTTCAGCACGGAGCGGGGATATGTTTGTGAGAGATGGCAGCCGATGTAAATAGCGAAAGCTAGAACCCTGATTGGCTATTAGGCCATATGACGTACCAGGATGGACGTTTTTAGGGGGATCTTTATGTCGCAGCTGCAGGTTCTCCCATTTTCTGATGCCCTGTGTCCCTGCTGTATAATGTCTACTTGAGGGATCCATGGGAGGACGGATGTACTTGTTTGCAACCTATACAGATAATTGTATGCTATGGACGCGCTGTTTTAGGAATCGCGCCCAGCGCGTCCTGGTTGCTATGACATTTAGGAAGTCCGCCTCTCTACTCCTCCCTTTTCGTCATAGAGTACGCGGCCACACATGACTGAGGACTCTCAGCCGTGATTGGCTAGTCTAACTCCCCGTTTGGCAGCGGCGGCGAGAGGGAGTACCCGGAAGGGGCGTGTTCCATACTGCCGCTGCGAACAGGGATGAGTACAGATGAGATGGGGGTGAGTTCATGGTCCTTTATACAGTATATATACTAGGAGTTCTGTATATGCACTCCACTATTTGGCCTCTGACGAAGCAGGGGGACCTGCAAAACGGCTGTCAGGCCGTCCTTTTGTACCCTCATGTAACCTTATTGTACCTATTGGAATAAATATTCTCACTGAAGCATCGACGACTGGTGCTGGACTTGCTTTTTTTCTGAAGTTTAACAATTGTGATACTCTCATCAGGTAGAGAGCACAGTCGGCTCGGTAAAATTATTCCAAGTGCTTTTCCAGGACACATTGAGTGCCAGTCACCTGTTTCTTCTTTGACATTTACACAACTTTTGGATTTCAGCAGCATGTGGTCGGTGGGGTTGACTTGAAATGGATTCTGCTGCATTGCAGAGCACAGGACGGCGTTCCCTGTGTAGATAAACTGATCCCTCTGGGAGAGGCGTAACTATAAATCATGGGGATCCACAGCAAAACCTTGATGCGGCACCCCAATGTTCATACACCTTGCCATAACCCTTTGTGGGGATGCTCCCCTGTAGTTACACCCCTGCCCCCAGGCCAACATTGTCAGTATTTTATGCCAACATACTGTATAACACAGGTTACTGTATAACCTTGCGTATAAGCCTCATTTTTCGGCATAAAAAATGTGCTGAAAAGTTACCCCCTCGGCTTATATGCGAGTCAGTGGAGCAAAACAGATGGTGGAGCAGGTTTTGTTACTGGCAGAGGAGTGTAAGGATTGTGCACTAGTGATCCTGCTCTTACCAGCTTGCGCCCTGCTGTGCTTGTGCTCCCCATACCCTGCAACATGGTGTGCAGAGTGCGCTGCTCAAGACTAACTGTGTCCCCTGGCTTGTGGAGCGGATCGTGCAAGCAACGTGTCAGCGGTGCATTGATCAGGGATACTTCCTGTGTGGCAATCACTGTATCTCATATCTATGACCCCATCTAGTGGCTTCTTGAGACACAGCTGTATCATCCCTGGGGCACATCTGGCTATGGAGACTGACTTGTACTGGGGGCACATCTGGCTACTTTGGAGGGGGCTATGTTAGGGAGGGGGCTTATATGCAAGTCAATCACTTTTTTCTGGTTTCTGAGGGAAAAGCGGGTACCTCGGCTAATACACGGGTCAGCTTATATGCGAGTATATACGGTAATTACATACTTTTTTTTTTTTTTTTTTAAAAAGCTTTTTTTTAATGTGAGTGTTTATGATAAATATAATACAGGTTATTAAGGCTCTGTTTACACTGCTGCGATTCCCGTTTAAATGTTGCCGTGCAGGTAGCATGCACATTCAGGTGCAATTTGTCAGCCTATTGAAGTCGATAGGTTACGTACGAATTTGCATGTGGGGATAAAACAGATGGCATGCAGCATTAAATCGTGTTATGGATCTGAATTCCATAGCATGGCACAGCTAGAGAGATTGGGATGCGATCTCACATCACAGCAAGTGCCAACATCGCATCTCGCAGACGTATTCCGACACAGTGGAAGCTTAACCTAAGGCTATGGCCCCAGTGGTGCGGAATAACCATGTGTGACATTGTAACACACTGCATGCGTTAACCCAAAATGCGTGTTAAAAAAATGTGTGGAGAAAAGACATACCGTATATAAATACTTGTTCTACTCACATAACATACAGTATGCATTGTACTGCCCACATTTTGATTTCAGTTAATTCTATATAGTAAAGAGAAAACTGTTTCAGGCATTTTCCACCTTTGGTGCCTCTGACTGTGCATTGAGGCACCGATAATTACTCTGAGGGTGGGTTAAAGGGGTATCCTAAAGTGAACATGGAATAGGACCCTCACTTGTTAAATACAGTGGCTTGCAAAAGTATTCAGCCCCCTTGAAGTTTTCCACATTTTGTCATATTACTGCCACAAACATGAATCCATTTTATTGGAATTCCACATGAAAGACCAACACAAAGTGGTGTACACATGAGAAGTGGAACGAAAATCATACATGATTCCAAACATTTTTTACAAATAAATAACTGCAAAGTGGTGTGTGCATAATTATTCGGCAGTCAGTTGCCTATAGACATTGCCTGATGAGTGCTAATGGCTAAATGGAGGGCACCTGTGTGTAATCTAATGTCAGTACAAATACAGCTGCTCTGTGCGGGCCTCGGAGGTTGTCTAAGAGAATATTGGGAGCAACAACACCGTGAAGTCCAAAGAACACACAAGACAGGTCAGGGATCAAGTTATTGAGAAATTTAAAGCAGGCTTAGGCTACAAAAAAAATCCCAAACCCTTGAACATCCCAAAGAGCACTGTTCAAGCGATCATTCAGAAATGGAAGGAGTATGGCACAACTGTACACCTACCAAGACAAGGCCGTCCACCTAAACTCACAGGCCAAACAAGTAGAGCGCTGATCAGAAATGCAGTCAAGAGGCCCATGGTGACTCTGGACGAGCTGCAGAGATCTACAGCTCAGGTGGGAGACTCTGTCCATAGGACAACTATTAGTCATGCACTGTACAAAGTTGGCCTTTATGGAAGAGTGGCAAGAAGAAAGGCATTGTTAATAGAAAGCATAAGAAGTCCCGTTTGCAGTTTGCCACAAGCCATGTGGGGGACACAGCAACCATGTGGAAGAAGGTGCACTGGTCAGATGAGACCAAAATGGAACTTTTTGGCCAAAATACAAAAGCTATGTGTGGCGGAAAACTAACACTGCACATCACTCTGAACACACCATCCCCACTGTCAAATATGGTGGTGGCAGCATCATACTCGGGGGGTGCACCTCTTCAGCAGGGAGAGGCAAGCTGGTCAGAGTTGATGGGAAGGTGGATGGAGCCAAATACAGGGCAAACTTGGAAGAAAACCTCTTGGAGTCTGCAAAAGACTTGAGACTGGGGCGGAGGTTCACCTTCCAGCAGGACAATGACCCTAAACATAAAGCCAGGGCAACAATGGAATGGTTTACAACAAAACATATCTGAGTTAGAATGGCTCAGTCAAAGATCCAGGTCCAGATCTAAATCCAATCAAGAATCTGTGGCAAGTTCTGAAAACTGCTGTTCACAAACGCTGTCCATCTAATCTGACTGAGCTGGAGCTGTTTTGCAAAGAAGAATGGGCAAGGATTTCAGTCTCTAGATGTGAAAAGCTGGTAGAGACATACCCTAAAACAGGGGTCCCCAACCACCGGGCCGCGGCCCACTGCCGGTCTGTTGGCAGTTTCCAGCTGGGCCGCGGCGGGTCTGTCATCTCGCCCCTCTCCCCCCGCGGCCGCCACTCATGTTACCTTATGAGCGGGCGGCCGCTTCCAGATTCCCCCAGGCGCTGCTCTCCTTCATGCAGTACTATCTCCTCCTATAACAGCAGCGCGTCTTGCGTCTGCTGTAAGGAGGGAAGGAGGCGGGGCATCGGTTCCCATGGTAGCGGCGATGCATATCGCCGCTACAGGAAGCCGCTGCCCCGCCTCTTTCCCTCCTTACAGCAGACACAAGACCCACTGCTGTTATAGGAGGAGATAGTACTGCATGAAGGAGAGCGGCGCCTGGGGGAATCCGGAAGCGGCCGCCCGCTCATAAGGTAACATGAGTGGCGGCCACTGGGGCACCACCTACCTATACTGGGCACTTTACTAGCCATGCTGGGGCACTATACTAGCTATACTGGGGCACTATACTAGCCATGCTGGGCACTATACTAGCCATGCTGGGCACTATACTAGCCATCCTGGGGCACTATACTAGCCATGCTGGGCACTATACTAGCTATACTGGGGCACTATACTAGCCATGCTGGGCACTATACTAGCTATACTGGGGCACTATACTAGCCATGCTGGGCACTATACTAGCCATCCTGGGGCACTATACTAGCCATGCTGGGCACTATACCAACCAATGCGGAGCACTATACTAGCCATGCTGGGCACTATACTATCCATGCTGGGGCACTATACTAGCCATCCTGGGGCACTATACTAGCCATGCTGGGCACTATACTAGCCATGCTGGGCACTATACTAGCCATACTGGGGCACTATACTAGCCATGCTGGGCACTATACTAGCCATGCTGGGGCACTATACTAGCCATGCTGGGGCACTATACTAGCCATGCTGGGGCACTATTAGCCATGCTGGGCACTATACTAGCCATACTGGGGCACTATACTGGGCACTTTACTAGCTATACTGGGGAACTACCTACCCATACTGGACACTATATTAGCTATACTGGGCGCTATACTAGGGCACTACCTACCCATACTGGTCACAATACTAGCTATACTGGTCACAATAATAGCTATACTGGGGCACTATACTAGCTACACTGGGGTAACTATACTAGCCATACTGGGGCAACTAAACTCCCTATACTGGGGCAACTATGCTGGCTATGCCGCCGCACCCCACCCCCTCCCCCCATAACCCGCTGCGCACGACACTGTCCACTAGGTCGTGCGTGCAATAACCCGCCCCCACCCCACCCCCCGGGCCCCGCAGAAAAATTTGGTCAGTAAGTGGTCCCCGGGCCGGAAAAGGTTGGGGACCCCTGCCTTAAAGACTGGCAGCTGTAATTGCAGCAAAAGGTGTTTCTACAAAGTATTGACTCAGGGGGCCGAATAATTACGCACACCCCACTTTGCAGTTATTTATTTGTAAAAAATGTTTGGAATGATGTATGATTTTCGATCCACTTCTCACATGTACACCACTTTGTATTGGTCTTTCAAGTCGAATTCCAATAAAATTGATGCATGTTTGTGGCAGTAATGTGACAAAATATGGAAAACTTCAAGGGGGCCGAATACTTTTGCAACCCACTGTAGATACTGGCAGCAGCCCTGGGTGGACACTGAATGAGTCTATACTGAATGGGGGTCCCAAAGGCTGTCAGGACTGACTGTTTCTCCCTGTCATACAGAACAAGTAGGAGATAGTAAATGATCAGTGGATACAGTGACTGAGTCACGTCAGGACAAGGGTCGTATACTGTTTATGTCTTCTCACTGTTTCTTCCTCCTTATCCAAACACAGAGACTGGCGGAACCAATATCTTATATACTAAATCTGCACAGCTGCAATGCAGGGAGTGGACAGGTGTCATAAACAGTCTTTATTTGTGGATTACGCTGCATATAGCAGAATGGGCTTTATGGTGTTTGCGTTTACAGAACTAAAGGGAACCTGTCACTGATACTAGCCCTAAAAAATTCCACTGCATGACACCACTGCAAATATCAACTTTTCTTCAAATGGGAGGTCAGGATGGCTGGGCTAGCCTCTTAATACAATACACATGTCTTAATGGCATTGTCATGGTGGCTGCATGCATGACACTTAAAGAGACTCTGTAACTTTAAAAAGATCCCCTGGCGGGTACTCACCTCGGGTGGGGGAAGCCTCCGGATCCTAATGAGGCTTCCCACGCCGTCCTCTGTCCCACGGGGGTCTTGCTGCAGCCCTCTGAACAGCCGGCGACAGGCCCGACTGTAATTTCAATATTTACCTTTGCTGGCTCCAGCGGGGGCGCTGTGGCTGCATTCGGCTCGGAAACAGACGGAAATACCCGATCTCCGCCGAGTCCGCTCTACTGCGCAGGCGCCGGAGATTTGCGCCTGCGCAATAGAGCGGACCCGACGGCGATCGGGTATTTCCGCCTACTTCGGAGCCGACAGCCATCAGAGCGCCTGCGCAGGAGCCAGGAAGGTAAATATTACGTCACGGCTGTACGGAGGGCTGCAGCGAGACCCCCGTGGGACAGAGGACGGCGTGGGAAGCCTCATTAGGATCCGGAGGCTTCCCCCACCCGAGGTGAGTACCCCCCAGGGGACGTTTTGCCGTTACAGTTCCTCTTTAAGGGAGCCCATACACTGGTCGATTTCAGCCATTGGTCGATCGAGCGCAAATCGATGGCTGTTCGATCGGCCAATTGATTGATTTGCGGTCGATTTCGATCGATTTGATCTATCTGACAGAATGGGAAATCTAGATTGATCTGCTGCTGGCAGCAGATCGCTGGCCCATAGAGTTGCATTGGATCTAATGGTGCAATAAGGCATTTAGATCTATTTTCAATAGATTTCCAATAGATTTCATTCTGAAATCTATTGGAAATCTGCTCCTAGTGTGTGGCACACATCAGATAGATTCCTGTAAGATTCGACCTCTGTATCTGACAGAAATCTATCTGATGTTCGAATCTGCTGCAAATCTATCAGTGTATGGCCACTTTACACTGGTGTATCCAGTGCAAAAAATGAGGGGAGGAGGGCAGTGATGGGGAGCTAAGCAACTGCTAGTCTGCAGCGAGGAGGAGTCTAGCAACAATAAACTGCTGCAACAGGTCATTGACATTGTTTTAACTGCAAAGTCTAAAATACCTTTGATAAAATGTTATGTGCATTAAAGTTCTAGGGTTGTTTTTCTATGCATGTTGTGTAGAATATACTGTATCATGATTTGCAATGCACAACATTTTGTGCATTGTACATAAACCAGTGGTGTGGGATAGATTGCCAATTTCGTGCGTTAAAGACCCAAGCAATTTTGGGGAGTTTTCAATCATTTTTTTTTCATTCATTCATTTGAAAAAATGAACACACATACTTTGGGCAGATTTTCAAAAAGCAATTGATAGTTTATGAAGCAATTGATAGATTCTCAAAAAGAAGAAAAAAGTATAAAACATTATATGCATGTGGCCACCTATAGGGTAGGAACACACTAGGCAGAATCACATATGCGTTTTCCACTATGTGCTATGGGGAAAACTCGTGTGTTCCTACCCTTAGGGCTCAGCCACACTATTAGCGCTTTTCGGAGCGCCTGTGATTGATTAGTGCTTTCTGAGCACTTTTTAAAAATCACTCTTATTCACTTTCATTAAAATTGCAGTAAAAATCACCTCGATTTTTCCCGTACGTGATTGCACGATCGAGGCGATTTTTATGCAACCTTTAGCGCGATTTTAACCAGTTTGCATCCCGCATACAGTATAATCACGTCATTGCAAGTGGCTCCTGAAAGCCACATGACGTGATTATAAGTTGCTGTCATTTAATGAGCACAGCGGGCGTGCTAGCACGCTCCTGGGCTCATTAACCCCCCTCCCCCTAACTACACTACTCTGGCATCCCTTCCCGTGTCTCCGATTCCCCCACCCCCCGCCCGATCCTCTGTAATACCCCCCTCCCCCTCCATGCTGCGATCGGGCAGCATGGAGGATTACAATGTAACAATATTTACCTTACCTTGTTCCAGCGCCGATCGCGATCCTCTCCCTGTAGTCCCGTTGTCAGCCTCACTATGCTGAGTGAATCGGGTCCCGGCTTGATGACGTCATCAAGCCGGGACCCGATCCGGTCAGCATACTGAGGCTGCCAGCGGTACTGCAAGGAGGAGATCGTGATCGCCGGTGGAACAAGGTCAGGTGAGAGATTCTTGCTTCCCTGCGCCTAGCTCTGCAGAGGGGGTGGAGGGGACACCTGGCATTTGGGGAGAAAAAATATCTTAAAGGGCCAACTCCTGGCTATCCATGGGGGGGGGGGGGGGGGAGGAGATAAAAATTAAAAGGGGCACACAGCCGGCCACAAATGGGGGAGGGGGAGGCATAAAGGGCATACACCTGGCTATGAATGGGGGGAGGAGGGTAATAAAAAACACATCTGGCTAACTATGGGGGGGGAGATAAACAGGCACGTCTGGTTCACTGAAGTGGGGGGGGGGGGGTTTACAGAGGCACATCAGGGGCTGGGGAAGGGTGACGGGGCACATCTGGCCAAGTATGGGGGAGGGGGGGGTATAAAGGAGCACATCTTGATAACTAGGGAGCGGGGAGGATTAAAAAGTGCCACGACAATTAAAGAAAAATCCAAAGCCGCAAAATGGAAAAAAATGCACCTTTATTTCCAAATAATATATTGTCGCCATACATTGTACTAGGATCATACTTTAAACCCTGTAATAACCAGGACAAACAGGCAAATCAAATGTGTAGGTTTAATCTACAGTACCACTTACTATTTTCAAATTATAATTGCTGAAAACTGAGAAATAATTCCTTTTTTCATTTTTTTCCCCTTATTACCATTAAAATCTGTACAAAATTAAATAATTCTAAGCTAAATGTACCACCCAAAAAAAAGCCTAATTGGTGGCGAAAAAAACAAGGTATAGATCATTTATGTGTGATAAGTAGTGATAAAGTTATTGGCTAATGAATGGGAAGAGTGTGAAATGTAGAAAATTGTTCTGGTTTTTTAGGGGGAAAACCCCAGGGACACGAACTGGTTAATGAAAGTGAACGGGAGCGATTGGCTGAGCAACTGGTTAATACTTCGTAAACTGTCCAAATCCTCCCCCCATCCCCTCGCCACTCACTGGTGGTAATTCAGGGAGGAGCTGAGTGTGAGCTCCAGCCAATCTTTCCTTGGGAACCCAGAGCTGACCTTGCCCAACTCTTTAGGACCAGCACTGCAGCAGCTCTGCCGAGTCTCACTATTCGTTTCCTCTATATATCCTCCCTGCTCTGTGTGTAATACAATTTATCCTTCCCAAACCCTCCTCAATGTGATTATAACAAATAGTAAAGTAACCCATGCAGTGTTTTCGATTTTTCTCCTTTTAAAAAAACGAACCTTCCCGTAAGAGAAGTTTGTATTGGTGTGTTTTGCTGTAATCTCATCTCCCTGACTACATCTCCCAGCATGCATTACTGTGTGTGCGCTCATGTGACCCCCGTAGGAATTACAAGTGCTGACAAAAGCTGTGCTCGGCTTGAGAAGATGGAGAATGCTGAACAGGCCAAGGGCCAGAGGAGCAGCACCACATAGGTGAGTAATGGTGTGCTCCTCAACCCCCACTCCCCCAGCAAAATGTACCATTGCAAACCTTCCTTATGGCGAGGTTCATTTTTTAAAATAAGAAAAAATCTACACTGTTCTCTTTAAGGATGAGTGGGAAATAGTTTATTATATCAGGCAAGTTTGCTGGGTGATGAGAAGTACATGTAGCTTTCATCCACACTGGTGTGGTAAGGAGTGCTGTGGTGCTGCAGTGAGCGGAGGTGGACTGGGTCAGGTGATCTGCTGTGTGCTGGGGAGAGAACTCTCACTGTACTGGCAAAAAGGAGCTACTAGATGTTGCCAGGGAGGGACGTTCAACAACAACAAATAACATTTGTAAAGCGATTTTCTCCTATCGGACTCAAAGCGTATATGCATGGCTCAGACCAGTGTTTAGTTGATTGGTAAATTGTGGTACAGAGGAACAATTCTATGAGTCTGCAAATGTCAGGCTAAACAGGTGGCTTTTCAGTCTGGATTTGATTAGCTCCAGGGATGGGGCTGTCTTTACTGAGTGTGGCAGGGAATTCCAAATGGTAAGGGCAGTATGACAGAAAGCTTTGGCTCCAAAGGTTTTGAGGTGCACTCTGGGACTTTCAATCAGGGACGGATCTAGGGGGGGCAGACTTGCCCCAGGCGCAGTTTGTTGAATTCTTAAAAAGGCGGCAAAATTTGGATGGGGAATGGCAGTTTAGGTGCCAAAACCTGATCTTTAGGCACCAAAACTTGACCATTAGGCGCCAAAAGTGGATGGGGAATGGCAGTTTAGGTGCCAAAACCTGACCTTTAGTAGAGATATAGTGGAGCACTCCTCTTGTGAACAGTGCGATGTGCCTCGGTTAAGCCAGCCACACTCTGGCTTGTAACAGATTTCCAATGGATGAAACCGGCACCATCAGGTAAGTATAAGCTCTTTTATTTCCAAAAGGCAGCTATTACAGCGACGTTTCAGGGCAACCGCCCCTTTATCAAGCTAAGCTGTCTGCAGTATAACACATTCTGACATTAACAACGCTTTTATACACAGCATGTTGGCAAAATCACCAATAACGTGCATGTACATATTGTATCCAATCATATGGTCCGTCCTCCTCAGAGCGGACCTGATAGGGAACTTTTCTGGTAGTTTCCAATAGGTACGTTTGAATATGTGTACACCCCTCTCCCACACTCACCATCTTACGGGCAACAAGGGACAGCCTCTGAGTCCAGGACCGTCTTGCAGCACCTCCCACCAGGACGCCGAACCGGCGGACCTGATGGGGAACTCACAAGCGTGACGTGTGCGGAGGCAGCGTCATGCGTCCCCGCCCACGTATCCTGGGCAACGGCATACACAGGCGGTGAGAATATCACCGCTCTGTGTTGCTGATGTAATGGGGCATGTCCCTGTGGCCCGCACCAATGGGAGAGACTCACGTCATACCTGCAACTTATGTAAACACTTCATATAAACAGTGCAGCCGATCGTAACATATATATAGTGGTAACCTGAGGCAAAAACTAAACTAACGGAACGGACAGAGGAAAAGGGGGCAGGTAAGGGAAAGAGCAGAAAAATATCCGCAAAAATATTATCAAAGTGGCCAAGTTATACACAACATTGGAACTCCATGCCAAAACTTTGGCAGAATACCACCGAGTAAAGCGCATACCTCGGGGTATGCGGTCAAATGTTGCACCAATTATGTTTCCAGCCGATAAGTCATTCTGTCATAAATGGTCCTTGATTTGGAATAAAGCATCCTTTGATGCCATGACGCTGACTATAGAAAAGATTCAAGATGAACTCCCAAAACTGACAGTACAACGTATTGCACTGAAAGACAAACTTAAGATGTTGACATCTGGGGAGGCATATGAACAATTTTCTTCAGAATTGGTGACAATCATAGATGCCCACCAGCCACAAATTGAGGCCATTAAACGAGAGAAATTTTTGCGTGATGAGAATGATTATAATCTAGGCTATGTATACTCGTGGCAAAGGCCTGCATACAAACCAAGACCACCACGCCGACCAAAACAGGGTGGTCCAATAGAAAGGAAGCCACGAGAGAACCGAGATTCATCTGACGTTTATACTAGCTCCTCCCAGGAGGGTTTTTCAGACATAGCAACAGGCCAGGAAGGACGAGGAGGGGGGGCAGAAAGAGGAGAGGAAGGAGGAGGCATCAGAGATCGCCTGAGATCACAACAACCGAGGCAACCCAAAAAATGACTGTCGTTAACATCTCTTCTGTTGTCCTGACCCCACCTCAGTTATCAGCACTAAACTATGGTTTGTCCTTTTCACCGACTAATTTTCCAGACCCATTAGAATTGGACATTGAATTACAACGCTTCTTCCGTGCAATTAAGTTGAAATATTTCTTCTCAGTACCTCGACCTTTCAATCGAGCACAAGTGGTGGACTCTGATTCCAATGCTTTGACACTGAGGGATACAGATTTACACAATAAAAGCAGATTCCAACCGTTATCATGTCAAATAATCGATATATACATCAAGAAAGTTCAAGAGGAAATCGATGTACTGATTAGGAAATCCAACATGACAGGATGGAAAATAGGATCTAATATCAGTAGAGCTGTAAGAGATGCCATCAAAGAACTATCGTCCAATTCAAGTATTACCATTAAACCCGCCGATAAAGGCGGAGCGGTAGTGGTTATGGACACCATTATGTATCGCAATGAGATCTTGCGACAACTAGCGGACAATACAACATGCTTACCAATACCATCTGATCCTGTGTTGGACATACAGGCCAGGATAGGGGACATTATATCGGAGGCCAGGACTGCCAATTTAATCGATGAAAAACTTGCTCAATTCTTGGTGCAGATGCACCCTATGACACCAGTTATTTACGTGTGCCCTAAAATCCATAAAAGCCTAAGTAATCCACCATGTCAACCAATAGTGGCGGGGATAGATTCTGTCCTCGCTCCTATAGCCAAATATCTTGATCAAATTCTTAGGCCATATGTGGTATCTTTGAAATCGTATTTGAAGGACACTCAAATGTTTCTTAATATTTTGCAGAATATGCCTCTGGTAGCTGACGAGTGTATTCTTGTTACTATGGATGTTGAGAGCTTGTACACCTCCATCCCGCATATCGGTGGGATGGAGGCAGTACAATACATGTTGGAGACAGCATTGGATATGTCTCCACAGCAAATTAATTTCATCTGTAGGCTATTGGAAACTGTATTGAAATGTAACTATTTTAGATTTGAGGAACAGTTTTATATGCAGGTCCGAGGCACAGCTATGGGGTCGAATGTGGCCCCGTCCTACGCAAATATCTATATGGGAGTTTATGAGGAGATGTTCGTTTATTCGGACCCCTCTTTCCAGAAATATGCAATACAATGGTTTAGATATATTGATGATATATTTTGCGTGTGGGCGGGGCCACATTCGACCCTACTTGAGTTTGTGGATACTCTGATGTCTAAATGTGCAGATATCAAATTGACATTACATACTTCCACAGAGCAGGTTAACTTTCTTGATACAATGGTTAAGAAACAGGAAGGCAGACTGGTCACTGACCTCTATACCAAGCCCACGGATGTAAACTCCCTGTTACACTTTGGGAGTTTCCATCCGTGGGCTACTAGGAGGTCCGTTCCAATGGGACAATTTCAGAGAGTGCAGAGGATAGTTGAGGACAAGGGAGTCAGGACACAGAGATATGACGAAATGTATGCAAGATTATTGATAGGGGATATCCAGAGGAAATTGTTACAGCTGCAAGGAATAGAGTGAAACATGGCAACAATAGTGGTAGATGCAGAAGGGATAATAGTCAGAGAATACCCTTTGTTACCAAATTTAATACGCAGAGTGAAAATATAGCAAAAATTATTAAAGGGAAGGTTCAGGGACGCTGTGAAAAAAACAAAAATCCAAATCCACTTACCTGGGACTTCCTCCAGCCCGTGGCAGGCAGGAGGTGCCCTCGTCATCGGACGTCCTCCGGGCTGTTCTGCGCAGGCTCAGTAGTTCTGAGCCTGCGCAGTACAGCCCGGAGGACGTCCGATGACGTCAGCGCGCACCAGTGAGCCGCACATTGGAGCGCAGAAGAGCCCGACCTGGCAGCCGGCCTGGCCAGGTCGGGCGCGCCACCGGAGGAGACCGGGAGCCTGCGGAGCCGCGACGAAGGCACCTCCTGCCTGCCATGGGCTGGAGGAAGTCCCAGGTAAGTGGATTTGGATTTTTATTTTTTTCACAGCATCCCTGAACCTTCCCTTTAAACGTCATTGGTATCTGCTGACAGACAGTTTTCACCATATTGAACATTACAGGAATCCGCCAATTATTGCCTACAAAAGAGCGCCAAATTTGAGAGACCGATTGGTCCGCGCTGATATGGGGAGTGATACCAAAGGTCGGTCAAAATCTAATCGCATTGGAACTTTTCCGTGTATGAATTGTGTGCACTGCAGTTCAGTAATTAAGGGAGATTACATTACCCACCCTCATAGTGGCACTAAATTTCAGTTGAAAGATTGTTTCACATGTGATTCGACATATGTTATATATGCACTAACATGCCCATGTGGTTTACTGTATATTGGCCAGACGACTCAAAAAATTAAAAACCGATTATCATCGCACAAACACGCGATTAGAGAATCTTTGACCGACCAAGCTGTTGCTTTCCATTTCAAACAGGCCAATCATCAAGTTAGCCAGTTAAGATATATGGTGATTGAACAAGTGGGGCTCCTTAGGAGAGGGGGAGATAGAGTAAGGAGACTGCTATACAGGGAGGCATACTGGATCAGAAAACTGGATACCATGGAACCCCGGGGATTGAACCGGGAATTAGATTTGGTGCCATTTATTTAGTATGATACCTTTGATGTGTAATTGCTCCATGTATGCCTCCTTGTATGCAATCCGAGATGGGACTATCTGTATGTGCTATCTTACTTTAAGAGAAAAGCAGCAAATGTTTCATGCGAAATATAGTGAATGTGATCCTTATTAGTAGATATAGTGCAGAATTATATGACTGTAGCTCTGCAATCTGTCTCTCTATACAGTATGTATATTTGATAAGGGGTACATCATGATGAATTGCCCACAACATTGGCGCGCAGTTAGAATAATGAAATGCTCTTTCCCTTACCTGCCCCCTTTTCCTCTGTCCATTCCGTTAGTTTAGTTTTTGCCTCAGGTTACCACTATATATATGTTACGATCGGCTGCACTGTTTATATGAAGTGTTTACATAAGTTGCAGGTATGACGTGAGTCTCCCTCATTGGTGCGGGCCGCAGGGACATGCCCCATTACATCAGCAACACAGAGCGGCGATATTCTCACCGCCTGTGTATGCCGTTGCCCAGGATACGTGGGCGGGGACGCATGACGCTGCCTCCGCACACGTCACGCTTGTGAGTTCCCCATCAGGTCCGCCGGTTCGGCGTCCTGGTGGGAGGTGCTGCAAGACGGTCCTGGACTCAGAGGCTGTCCCTTGTTGCCCGTAAGATGGTGAGTGTGGGAGAGGGGTGTACACATATTCAAACGCACCTATTGGAAACTACCAGAAAAGTTCCCTATCAGGTCCGCTCTGAGGACGGACCATATGATTGGATACAATATGTACATGCACGTTATTGGTGATTTTGCCAACATGCTGTGCATAAAAGCGTTGCTAATGTCAGAATGTGTTATACTGCAGACAGCTTAGCTTGATAAAGGGGCGGTTGCCCTGAAACATCGCTGTAATAGCTGCCTTTTGGAAATAAAAGAGCTTATACTTACCTGATGGTGCCGGTTTCATCCATTGAAAACCTGACCTTTAGGCGCCAAAACTGGATGGGGAATGGCAGTTTAGGCGCCAAAACCTGACCTTTAGGCGTCAAAACCTGACCTTGCCCCAGGCGCAACTTGGTCTAGATCCGTCCCTGCTTTCAATATAATTATTGTAAAAGTACTCATGTGCAATGAACAACAGTATACAGCACCATGCATTGCTAATTGATGCTAATTTTCTATCCTGTGCATTAAAGAATGGACAGCCAAACTTTAAAATTAAATACTCAGCTTTAAAATGACAATACAATACAGAGAAGCAGTCCCTGAAATTGGGGCTTTGATGACAAGATATGATGGCTCTATTATCAGCCATTGCTGCAGCAGCAGCACTGATCTGGCTGTTAACTGTTAGAAAGTACCAGGAATAATATTGGTTTTGGGGGGAGATGTAATCCTCTCGGCTTTACAGATTACAATGAAAAGCCCTTTTAGGACATTTTGGACTTACCGTATGTCTAGAGCTAATGCCCAGCAGGAACAATGAATTAGCCGTGTTATTCTTGAACAGACCCCTCTATTTGTATTGGAAGTTTGAGCTAAACTGCTGGATTACACCACAGAAGACGGAGGAGAAGAATGTGTAATAATCCGCAATGATGAAGATAAGCATGTGTGCAAATATCTGCGGCCAAACACTATTCTTCTCCCATCTCATTCCTTTCATAACCTCTGTGAATGGATGTCACAGCGGCGGCCTATAATAATATATTTTCTCTTACTTATTTTAGAGTCTGTTGTAGCATAGTATGGAAAACACCGAACCAGTCCATGAGGCAGATTCATTCACTGTCAGAGTGCACACATACATTCTACCAGCATTTATCGGTACATTATTTTTCTTATAATTTACATAAGTTTTACCAGTGGTTAGTGAATCTGCCTTATTGTCTCAAATTAACTCAAAAGGTGGTCATACGCTGGCAGATGGCCAGCCAATTTTGCCATCAGACAGATCCCTCTCTGATCGAAATCTGACAGAGAGGCATCCATTATTGCTACACACTGCAAATAGATTTTTAATAGCTTTCAGCTTGAAATCGATGAAAAATTGATGGAACTGCTGCCGCAGTACTGGGCTGACTGTCAGGACCACCAGGTCTACCCACATCTAGTGCTCCCCTGGGGTCCCTGCAGAGTGTTGGCAATGGAGCACACTCACCTGTACGCTGGGCTGGCCCTCGCTCTGTTCTGTGTCCTGTCTCCATCCCTGTTGGCCAACTGTTCCCTGTGACCCAGTGGCATGTATGTAGTCATGTAGCACACATGCTGGTGGGTCACTGGCAGGGACGGATTTAAAATTAGGCTCTGTAGGCAAGTGCCTACAGGCGGCTAGTTAGCATTGCAAGAGGCAGGGGGTTCACTGGCTGCCCAAAGTGCCCCCTTCTCTTGCCCTCCATTCATACTGGAAATCCTTTTGCAGAGTGGCGAGAGGATTGGTTTGAATCATTTCACGCGTTCACTTTAACGGCGGTTGATCATGAATGGTTCATGAGCGTTTGTTTGCACTGTTCGCCCAACACTACTTCCTGCTAAACCAAGTGGCTTCCTTACATCAAACCACTTTGAATTTTGAAATCCAGCGTCGTGTTTCTTTTATTTTACATACAAGTATATGTTAGGCTATCAAGTTGTTTGCCTCTGTCAAAACTATCTGCAGTGAGTAGAGAGGAAAACCCCCAGAGTGAATCTTGCAGGAAAAAGAGATTAGTGCGGCCCTGAGGGGTCGGATGTTGTGGATGTTGGACGTGTTGTGTAAACACAGGATTAAGCGTGTACCAGTAGACATTGTCATTAGAAGAACAGACAAAACAACTTGATGCTTGTGTTTCCACATACAACAATCAACCAACGCTCAGAAACCTTTACCCAGCACATTACAGGACATCAGTCCAACTTAGAGGGAATGGCGAGTTTGATTATACAGGTGAAACATGAACAATGTGAGTATTGTGCACAAGTCAGTTTATTTCAATAATTCATCTTAAAGAGAATCTGTACTGTCCGATTTGTACAGTAAAAAACATACCAATTTAGGCCCCGTTCACACTTGCGGTTTTTTAAAAACCGGAACGGATGTCCGGACCGCACCAGATCCGGACTGGACCTGATCCGTACGGTTCCTATCCGGATCCGTTCCGGATCCGGTCCGTTTGCATCCGTTTTCCGTACGGTATGAACACGGTTGCGGTCCGGATTCGTTTGAGATAACAAGCTATATAATACCTGGGGTCTGGGAGGTCGGCAGAAGCTCTGGGGTCGTTGTAGGGCCTCACCTCCTCGTTATCAGACGTATCGGACATGTTGCGGCCGGGGAGCTCCAGCGTGAGGTCGCTGCTGCTCCACTCTGTGGGCGCTGGGCCCATGTGTCCCCGTCCAGGATGGCCGCTGTAGCATGGAGGAAGCATGGGAGGTGGGGTGGAGCGTCCGTTTTTTACGGCCAGTGTGTTGTGCGCTCTCCGGTTCTCATTGGTTTGTATTGGCCGGATGCAACAGTCCGGCTCCGCTCCGGATACGTCTGCCGGAGGAGCCGGACCAAAAAATAGCGCATGTTGGATCTTACGCCGGAGTCCGGATCCGGTCCGGCTCCGGTCCGGACGGAACGGACGCATAGACTTTCATTGCTGTGCCGTGCGTCCGTTCCGTCCATTCCGCATGCGGTCCGGCTCCGGCACGGCGATTCCGGACGGCGACCGCCAATGTGAACCGGGCCTTAGTCATTGTGATCTCCTGGATCCCACTTTGCCGTTTCCGTCACTCCCCGCCGCAGTTCTGGCTTTTAATCACCAGTTTTAGGCAGTGTTTACAAACAAAAAAACATGGCCGCTAACCAGGAAGTGATGTATGTGTATATATATATATATATATATATATATATATATATATATCATGTTACAGTATACTACAAATTTTTATTACAAAGTGAATTATCTGCACTCCTGTCAGGGATTCACACAGTTTCTCAGCATGACAAGCTGAAACTGAGAGCAGAGACGCTGTCTGTGAGAGATAAACAAAGGACACACACAGAGCCTGCAGGGGGCATGCAGAGGGCATGCATAACTTATCCCTATCACAGCAGAGCAGTGCATTCCTCTCTATGTCGAGAAAGCTTGACAAAGGAAAAAAGATAAGATATATTACAGAGACAGTGCAACTAGAAAAAGCTGCAGTAATCCAGACCACATTAGAACAGGTATAGGAACTTATAGGATAGAAGAAATAAGGCTGACAATTTTGTTACAGAGTCTCTTTGACAGGTGAAACTAATATATGAAATAGACTCATTACAGGCAAAGTGAGATGTTTCAAGCCCGTATTTGTTATAATTTTGATGGCTTACAGCTTTTGAGAACCCCAAAATCAAAATCTCAGGCCATTAGAATATTGTGAAAATGTTCAATATTCTAGGTTAAAAGTGTCAGACTCTAATCAGCTAATTCATCCAAAATACCTGCAGAGTTCCTATTTCATATATTAGTTCCACCTTTTAAGTTGAAATTAATGGACTGAAATACTACTGAAATAAATGGACTTTGCATGATATTCTAATTTTTCGAGTTTCTCCTGTAATTACAAATTCCCAGGTAGAAAAAAAAAACTTTTGGTCTCCTAATGCATGCCTCCCGACTTTTTAAGATAAAAAAGAGGAAGACTTTAAGACACCCCCCTGCCACACGCCTAACTACGCCCCCTACACACTCCTAGTCACTAATAGCACAAACAATTCAGAAACAAAAGACGTAGTTTTATAATTCAGACTACACTGGTCCTCTCTATCATCATTAGTTCTCATTCATTTTAACATTTAAAAATCAAAAATAGATCAATTTAAATGATAGAACTGAAGGGCACTTTTCCACTAGCAATCGCAACCACAAATCACAAACGCCAGCGATTGCAATTGCGAATTTTCATTTGCATTGCATTATCCCTCTTAAAATCGCTCCAGAAAGCGATTGCGATTTGTGATTTACAAATCTAATCACTATAGTGGAAAATATTTCTCATGATTTCTATGATAAAGTAAGAACCCTAGCAATTTAAAAATCACTAGCGATTTCCGATTTTGCGATTCAGCTGTGCAGTTGAAAAAGTCCCTTAGAGTATATTAAACACATTTTTTAGTAGAAAAATACATATATTTACATAGATCTGTACATCAATCCTGAATAGGGACTGTCCCTCCAAAAGAGGGACAGCTGGGAGCTGTGTCTTCAAATGCATTTCAGGTATTTTAAGAAACTGATTTTCACAGACATGCCTGTGACTTGACTGCTCTAAAGCTACTGGTGGTATAACTATAGCCCCTGCCTTGCTGGGTGACCTGGGGGCTACGAGGCCCTTCCTCTCCTGCAGACTAGCGCAGGTAGTAATACTTAACTGTAGTATACTGTATTTTGTACTTTGTACTGGTTGAACTCGATGGACGTATGTCTTTTTTCAACCAAAATAACTATGTAACTATGTAACTATGTAATGGGAGAGCAATAATAATACACAGATTTCAAAGGCCCATTTTAAAGCACACCTGAACTGAGAGGGATACGGAGGCTGCCATATTTATTTACTTTTAAACAATGCAGATTGCCTAGCTGTTGAACGGCCACAGACCCTGAACAAGCATGCAGATAAGATGTTTCTGACTGAAGTCTGACTAGATTAGCTGCATGATTGTTTCTAGTATGTTATTCAGACACCATTGCAACCAAAGAGATCAGCAGGTAGAGAGTTGTTACCAATTTAAGCACAGGTGGGTGAGTACATTTTTTTTATAATAGCCATTTATGCTTTATCTTGACATAAGGTACTCAGTCAATTGATTGATACACATGCTGGAGGTACTCTTGAAAGAAGTACACAGGGACAAAGAACCAATGAAGGAAGCTTGTGCTGCCTGGCCCTCACTCACGATAGCGCTCCAGGCAACGGCCTGGAGTATCTGTTTAGGAAATGGCCCTGCCTAAAACAAAAAAATCAAGAGTCTGCAGACCTTCTTGATCTGTGTGCAGGAGATAGTGGGTAAAAATGGATAAAAGGGGAAGGTGTAAACAAATTTGCAATGTTTTCTATGTTTCTTCCGGCATTTTAAGCACAAATCTTACAGTTGCTCTTTACAGATGACAATACACACTGCTATTCATGGGACTGTAGTGTGAGTGAATGGATAACACATTTCTGCTCCCTAAAAAGGACTTGAGAGTTTTGATGTTTATGTGTTGTTGTTGCTCGATCATTGTTATAGCGTCACACTATATTTAGATCTTCTATGTAATGACTCTCGCCATAGCTCATAGTGAAGCTGAAACAGCTGCCTGCCAGTTGGAGTCTGCATATTTGCCGGTATCTATGGCGTGGGGACTGTTAGGTCTGCCTACACAGAACTCTCATAGACATGGTAATCTTCATTAATCTTCCAGTCACTGGTGCTACATTGGAAGTCATACATTGGATTGGACCATGGGATTTGCAACCCAGAGCGGACGTCTGGGCCCAGAGATGTGTGTGTAGGAAAAGCTTATGTAATTTACAGCGTGTAGATAAATGGATCACTAGTTATATGTAGATAAATATACGGTCTTCTATGAGTATTTCTAACCCTGTAAATGTGTATATACTGACATATGCACAGAGAAACATATACACATAAAAATGCATTATAACACACACCTATGCAGAATTTGTTTATAAATATTAGTGGCTGGTGAGGGGGGAAAAACTGGGACACTACATAAAATGTGAATAATAGAATCCAACAATTTGCAAACCATGTAAATGCTAAATTGAAACAACCTAACCTTGTAAATGACTAGAGGGATAGTTTCCAACTTTGCCTCAGTCTACTACAAATAAACTTGGGCCCAGAGAAGGCAGCATAGTTTCTGCATCACATTTATAGATGGTGTCTTATATTAATGGTTGAGTTTTAATTTCATTTGTGGATGTAGTGGTAAACTGTGTTGGCAGACAATGGTTTTTTTTGGAAGAGTTCTTGAGCCCATATAGTGATTTCTACTAAGGAATTGTGACTCTCTTTCTTAACCCATTATTGTCGGATTAAGGTTCTGAACATCACGGCCTTCCAATATTGGCTTTCAGCCCTTTTCCGACAATCATACACTCTAACTTATGCAATTACCCATTCAACCTCTGGCAAAGTTATACTCCTTACTAGATAACCTAAAAACACACTGCCTCTACATGTATGCATATTGTTTGCTACATCACATCTTTTCTCACCTCACCCTTTTGTGTCTTGGAATTTGGTATTAATTTTGTGTCTTGGAATTTGTTACACATTTTATTCATCATGTTACATGTGTCAATGTCATTTCACACTATTTTTAAGATTACACAGCCTTTCCATTCCCCACAATTGTATGTACCATGTCAAGCCAATCAGCAAATGCACTGGTTTACAAAACAACATAAGCCAGCAAGTCCATTGGTCAGAGTATCAAGACCAGGCAAGAAACCTGGGTGCCACCTACCAATTTCACGTACTAGCCCATCAAGGTCATTCACCAAACCCATCATTTAGGCCATGATGGTTGTCCAAGTTGCTTTGTCAGCTGCTTAAGGAAAGTTCTTACATACCTTGATGTACACACACTTTTTACTGTTACCATTGCTTGACTAACACTTGTTATACACTGCAGTGGATCAAGTACATGACTAAGGAAAGGCTCTCACCATCCATATGATAAATGGCTATTTATCCCATCTATCATACAACTTAAATGATGCCTCTCCTACAATGTATGTTATAATCAGAAAAAAAACTGTGCAGTAGAAATCTTGAACACCCAGTGCTTGATCAGTATGGTGCTCCTCACAATCAAAATAACTGAAGACTTCGCAGCTGTTGCCAACCCAATTTACAGTATAAGGTTGCAACAATAGCACAGGCAGTAGTAGCACCTCATTGGTGAAGAATGTAATCAGGTCGCCTTTCTCATATATGATATTGCCAGGTCTAAATGAAAGATACTTGTCTGGTCAACCTGGTAACACTCAACAACTTGGGCTCTGACTTGGGCTGTTAGCATGTCACTATGTTGTAGCACAACCACTTAAGGACCGGGCTCACTTTCAGAGATCTGTGCTGAGTGGGCTCTCCAGCCCACAGCACAGATCGTGTTTGACTCAGGGCGACCAGACTTCCCCCCCCTTTTTTCCCCACTAGGGGAAATAAAGTGACACGCCACTGACATGCAGTGGTGAAGAAGGCATATTAGGTTAAAATTAAAAGGCTGGAGATTATTTACGGTTTTTCCATTGATACCAAATAAGGTGAAATTGAGGGATTCGACCCCTGTGTGTATAGACCAATTTTTTATAGGTCAACCCATCATCCAAGCGTTTAATCCAACTAGAAAGAGGCGACGCCACAGAAGACAGCCAACGTAGGGCTATCTCCTGGCGCGCTGCAAATAGGGTTTCACGAACAAATGCCTTAGTGCAAGGTTGTAAACCCTCATCCTGGATGACACCCAACACACACAACATTGGGTCAAGGGTTACTGGGGAACCCATCTTATCGTGTCAAAATTGTATTACTTGCTTTCAGAAAGCGGTTATTTGAGGGCAGCTCCAGATTAGATAAAAAAATGAGGGGGAGTCGAATCCACATTTTGGACATAGTTTGCTGCAGTAGCATTGTACTTGACCACTCGAGACGGGGAAAGATATGCCTGATGTAAAATATATAGCTGGGTGGCACGGTCCTTAATGCACACCGAGACTCTTTTAACTGCCTCCAAGGCCTCATCCCAGTCGTCATCTTCTAAGACCAGTCCCTCATTGAGCCATTTCTCCTTAGATGCTAGAGTGTGATCACAGGCTCCATTTTCTATTAATTCTTTGTAGATGTCTCCTATTTGGTGCTTAGTGGGACCTTTTTCAATTAATTGTAGTATGTTGTGAGATTCAATGTAAATGGGTAGATTCTTAAACTGCACTTGGAAAGCAAGTTTTAATTGCAGGTATCTAAAATAGTGAGATACAATTGTGGGATGGCGTTCCAGCAGGGTATCAAAGGAAGCAAGGTTCTGTCCATTTACTATGTGGCCTAAGAATACGACTCCAGCCCTTTCCCAAAAAACTGGGTCAGGGATGGAGTTGAACTCAGGGAGCTGTGGGTTATGCCAAAGAGGGGTGTGGTAGTCATACTTAGTTGAGGAGTAAAGACCCCCCCACTCTTTTCCAAACTGTACAGGCTTGTATTAGAATTGTATTTTGTGATTTGTTTGAAGGAATGTGTTCACGTAAAATATCCAGAGCGACACTCTCCTTTGTCAGGTCATTATCACATCCCAGGGCTTCACGGTTATATAGGTTTTCGTTGGAAAACCAGGTAGCTATATGCTGAATCTGTGCAGCGAAGTAGTAATGCTAAATAGATGGAAGGGCTAAACCACCTAGGCCATTTGGGTTTATCAAAAGAGAATATTTAACGGGGGGCGTGTCCGCCGGAAGTAGAGACTGGACGCTTGAATCCCTCGCTCCGTACTCCCCGATCTAACAAAGCGACTCTCCGCAATGCCACCCAAGCCTAATCCTCATGCTGAAGTGGAGGAAGAAGGGATGGACACAGACAGCATCCGAAAACGAAAGAAAACCACTTCTGTGCCCCGTAAACTCACAGAGTTCTTCTCCGGCTCCCGCAGAAGCACGAGCGGCTCCAATGATGGCGGTGGCTCAGACTCCACGAGGCGGAACAAGGGATCTTCCGCATCACTTCAGGAACCCTCGTTCCCTGCAGAGCACAGAGGAAACAAAACAGGCTCAGGTACCTCAACTCCAGACTCTGTCTCCCCTGACCTTAGAAGCCCTCTGAAAGCCAGACCACGGCTTGCACAGCCCCCACAGGAGACACACACTGACGACCTGTCAGAGCATGAGGCCCTGCAGGCAGGGCCGGCCCGCTCATGAGGCGGGGTGAAACATTTGCCTCAGGCGGCAAATCTGCGGGGGCGGCACCCGCCTCTCCATGGACGCTGGGGCCGCCCGCCGAGCTGGAGGGGTAGCGGGCAGAAAGGGGGTATTGGGCCTAGCGGCGGGGAGGGGGGTCGGACCCCTCCCTCGTCTGGGTCCCTCGATCTGCGCTCCTCCTCCAGCGTAAAGTACCAGCCAGCGTGCATATGACGAAGAGGCAACGGGCGGGGGAATCACTCACCTCTTCCGCGTTCCATCGCGTGCTCCACTGACGTCACTTCCGGCAACGGTAAGTGGACGGCCTTGCAGGAAGTGACGTCAGTGGAGCGCACGATGGAACGCGGAAAAGGTAAGTGATTCCTCCGCCCGTTGCCTCTTCAACATATGCGTGCAGGCTGGTACTTTACGCTGGAGGAGGAGTGCAGATCGGGGGACCCAGGTGAGGGAGGGGGGGTCCGACCCCCCTCCCCGCCGCTAGGCCCAATTCCCCCTTTCTGCTAGCTACCCCTCCAGCTCGGCACCCCCCCACGGCTGGGGGGGGGGGCGATTTTTCTAATTTTGCCTCAGGCGGCAAAAAGTCTAGGGCCGGCCCTGCCTGCAGGACACCGATCCTGTACTAAACATAGAAGCCTTTCCAGCCTCAGACATAGCTCTCACGCAATCCTTAATGAAAGAAATGCTGATTGCTTTCAAACGCTCCTTGCTTTCAGAAATCCTCCCTATAACGACCAATCTGCAAAAATCAGTAGATGACTTAGGAGAGAGAGTATCCCACACAGAAACACGTATGGAGGAGCTCATCACAGAGCACAATAAAACAGTCGACTCAATCTCTGATCACAACAATGACATTGGATGGCTGAAAGCCAAGCTTGCTGACTCAGAGGATAGAAATAGGCGCTCCAACTTAAAATTCAGGGGTATAAACGAAAAGGTAACTCCGACTGAACTAAAACCCCTCCTGACTAAAATAATTAAAGCCACAATACCAGGCCTGGCTGACTATCAGCTAATGATTGAAAGAGCCCACAGACTTCCTAGGCCTGCCGCTATCCCAGAAAACCTACCCCGAGATGTAATAGCCAAATTCCTATGCTTCACCACTAAGGAGAACCTCCTAGAAGCAATCAGGAAAAACGGATCTCTCCCAGACCCTTACAAGAACATACAAGTTTATCCTGACCTTTCGCAGGCCACTTTATCAGCCAGAAGAGCCCTTCAACCAATCACAAGAGCCCTCAGAAGCAATAGCATACAATATCGATGGGGCTTCCCAACTAAGCTGCTAATTAATAAAGATGGCTCCACCCACATTATTAAATCACTGGAAGAAGGTCTGAAGTTACTTCAAAGCTGGAATATTACTCCACCACATCCACAACTCAAGTCCATCACAAAGTCCCCAGCCCAAAAGCTTGCCTTGGAATGGCACACAGTTCATTAAAACAGGGGAGTACATTGTCATTTTCTCTTTGTCCCTCTTGTAGCGCTCTTTGCGCTAGCCCCCAATATGAGACGTAAGATCTCTCAGTCCTTCCTCACAGTCCCAGTTCTGTGGTTACCTTTAATATTAAAGTTCATAGTTGGTCACTTTGTTCCCTGTTTTCAGGTCCTTGTCTGGTTAACATGCTTCCTCCATCAGGTCAACCCCACAATCCTTGAAGACTCCGCTACACCTGCAGCCCTCTTCCTACTCCTTTATGAAACTTAACATTCTCTCCATTAACGCCCACGGGCTGAACTCCCCTCAAAAGAGGGCCTTCCTCTGGTCTGAAGCAGTCAGATCCAACTCTGATATTGTAATGGCCCAAGAAACTCATTTTGCCGAAGGGAAAGTCCCCAAATGTTCCCACAAGAACTTTTCGTCTCCTCTTTTGAGCTGCTTTAGAAAGAAGAAGAGAGGGGTCCTTATTGCATTTCACAACAGACTGTCACCCTCCATCGACAAAATAATTAGAGACCCGCAAGGCAGATTTCTAGTGGTTGTTTGCTCTATTCTTGGAGTTAAGTATACATTGGCGTGCATTTATGCTCCCAACTCAGCGCAAGTCCCCTTCCTTAACAAATGCCTGGATAAAATAAATGCCATCAAAGTTGGTCACCTAATAATAGGAGGAGACTTTAATACATGTCTATTCCCCTCCCTGGACTCTTCCTACTCTGGTGGACGTAAAATACCTTCACTGCTCAATTGGTCACACAAAGAACAGTTGTTTGATCCATGGAGAGCTCTTCATAGTAATGAACGGGACTATACCTTCTATTCCCTAGTCCATAAAACCTACAGTAGAATTGACTTTTTTCTTCTCAACTCCTTTACTTTACAATATGCTTCCAACTGCTCAATAGGTCCGATATCCTGGTCTGATCATGCCCCCATTTTTCTATCCCTGGATATCCCTGATCGTCACATCAAGCACACGTCTTGGAAACTTAATAACTCTCTTATTAACAATCCTGCTAATAGTGACCTCCTACAAAACCAACTGTCAGAATTTTTCCTCTTCAATGAAGTTGATCAAGCTAACCCCTCCAGTGTTTGGAATGCACATAAAGCATACACGAGAGGTTTACTGATCAAGCTGGGAGCCAGACACAAACAAAATATTTACAAACAAACTGAAGACCTCTTACTCCAAATTAAAGAAAAAGAAAAGGCAAATATTAACAACCCTTCTACCTCAATCCAATTAGCCCTTTTCAACCTAAGACAGGAGCTAAGATTATTACTCTTGACTAAATATGAATGGTCAATAACCTGTAAGGCTTGGTGGTGTATTCTCCACAGTCAGCATGCAACTCATGAGTTGACGTGGAGTAGGTACACACACTAGCACAAGGAAACAGGCTATCCCTAGTATAGTGGAGGGGAGGACTGACTCCAAAAGGAGATTGTGGCGCACAGAGCCGGTGCAGATCCGACAGCCACAAACAATACTTTGCGATAACGTCTCAGCGCAAGGTAGCGCTGAGCGCATAAACCAGAACTGAGGAGATCAGGACAGGTAGACAGAATGAACGCTTGCTAGCTAGCCGCTACTTAGTGACAGCAAGCGTCCACAACAAGACAGACTGGAATGAGGCAGCCAATGCGTTTGCAGCGATGGCGTGCCTCACAAAGACAGGACAGGATAGTCAGGAAATAGCAGGATCAAGATAGATGAACGTAACACATACAAAAATACAATAAGTATGTTTTCCTAGCGTATTACAATTACAGCTATCAATGAAACTATTTGAAACGTCTGACTAACATATGTATATATCGGCAATGAACCGATATATGACATAAGCAGGAACACTGACTTAGACTGGAGCAATACAGGGAACAGGACTCAGAAGGATTCGCTATCTCTTCGCAGAGATGAACGCAATCCACAAATGGTAACAGAACAGGATTCAGAAGGATTCGTTATCTCTTTGCAGAGATGAACGCAATCCACAAACGGTAACAGAACAGGATTCAGAAGGATTCGTTATCTCTTCGCAGAGATGAACACAATCCACAAACAGAACCAGGAGCAGGGTAACTACCTCAGCACGGGTGATCACGGTACGCGCAACCTACCAAAACGTGCTGGAAAGCTGACTAACTGCACACAGGATATAAACAGTTCGTGTACGTATACATCAGCGACACTGATGTATCAACGTAACACGAATACAAGGAAAATAATAAACGTGCTGGTATGCATATATATTGGCAATGAACCAATATATGATGCAAAGACCAGCAAAGTATCTTTAGAACAAGAAACACGATCGGGGGCTGAAGCGACAGCAAGACAGGCTTAAACTGAAGCTATGAAAACCCGAGGAGTCCTGCAGGAAGCAGATCTTTATACTGAGGTCATCCAATGGGAGCAGACATGCAGATTCCCACACAGGTGAATGATAATCAGTCACAAGCTGACAGCAGGGAAAGGCAGACAAAGCTATGCAGCTTGCATGGAAAGAGATCAGAACTGCCTGAGCTGCAGCACTACTACTTCCAGCAATACCTGCTGCAGCAGCGATCATGACATAACCCAATCTAAATCCCTCTTTTACTCTCAAAACAATAAAGCAGGGAAATTATTAGCCCAAAAAATCAAAAACAAAAGAGCTAATCGCAACATTAAGTCGATCCTGCACTCCACCTCTGGCAAACTTATCACCAACCCTAAACTAATTGCAGATGCTTTCAGCGACTACTATAGTTCACTCTACAATCTAGCTAACGATCCCAAAACCCTCCAACCCACAACACAGACAATCAACGCCTTTTTAGAACCTCTCTCCCTACCCAAAATCTCAAACTCCCAATTAAACCATCTCAATACCCCCATTTCCCTCGAAGAAGTCTTCTCAGTGATAAAAAACCTCAAAAGCAATAAAGCCCCTGGCCCTGACGGTTTTACAAACGAATATTATCGTTCCTTTCGCAAAGTCTTGGCTCCCAGGCTGGTCAGCATGTTCAACGACATTATCAACACCAACACTACACCCAATGAATTTCTAGCCGCCTCAATCTTGATTATCCCTAAACCAGGGAAGGACCCTACCTGTGTAACCAATTATAGACCCATCTCCCTCCTAAATTCCGGCACGAAAATATATGCCAAAATTTTGGCCAACCGACTATTTAACATTCTCCCCGAAATTATAGGGCCAGAACAAGTAGGTTTCGTCAAGGGCCGCCAAACTCTTGATGGTACAAGAAGGGTGATCGACCTAATGAGGCTGGCCGAAATCAAGCAAGTGCCTTCTCTGTATCTTACTTTGGATGCAGAGAAGGCATTTGATAGGGTGCACTGGTCCTTTCTACACCACACATTAAGCGCATTTGGTATTACCGGTACCTTTGCCTCTGCCATATTAGCGTTATACAAAAACCCCTCTGCATCGGTCAACCACGCGGGGTTTAACTCTCAGCCATTCAACATATCCAATGGCACCCGCCAGGGATGCCTTCTATCCCCCATTATATTTGTATTAATAATGGAGACCCTGGCGGAGGCCATTAGATCGAACCCAGACATTTCTGGATTACAAGTTGGAAGTCACAACCACAAAATTGGCCTATTTGCCGATGATGTTATTTTAACAATAACAGACCCTCTTCACTCATTAGAGCATATCATCTCCACTCTCAACACATTTGCCCAAGCCTCTTACTACAAGATTAACGAAGGAAAATCGCTGCTATTAGGGAAACATCTTGACACTCAAACAATTAGCACCTTATCAGAAAAATTTCCCTTCCCATGGACCAAAAATAACTTACCTTACCTAGGAATCACACTACCCAACCAGACAAAGGACCTCTATAAAACCAATTACCTTCCACTCATCTCCATGATCTCAAATGAAATATCCAAAATCACCAGAACAGAACTATCGCATGTAGGGCGAGCAAATGCCTTTAAAATGATCATCCTACCCAAAATTCTTTATATCTTCAGAACAATACACATCCCGGTCCCGAAATCCTTTTTTAATAAAATTCAATCCTTATTAGCCTCCTTCTTCTGGAAAAAGAAAAAACATAGAATAGCTATTAACACTCTATATACACCAAAAAAAGACGGAGGCTTTGGCCTTCCCAACATTTATCTATACTATCAAGCTTCTCTACTAGAAACCTCTAAGCAATGGTGGTCCCCCTCCTCACACAATCTCTGGGTTAAAGTAGAACAAGAACATCATAAAATGGAGCTCAGAGCCCTCCTCTCAGCAGTCGCATTAAACCTACCCTATTCTTTACCCCAACTTCCCTCTATGACCGCCACCATAAAAGTATGGAAAACCGTCTGCTCCACCCAATCCCCTAATCCTGATCACATCCAACTAAAAATTCCAATCTCCTTACTCCAGTACTATATCCCCAATCTCTCCACCAAAACTTGGTCCAAAGCAGGCATCAATCTCATTAACAACCTGCTGGAAGATAATACTATCAAATCATTTCCAAAACTAGAGTCCCAATATAAACTCCCAAAAGAGGACTTCTTTAAATACGCCCAACTCTCGCACCTCTTCCCCAAGAAACAGATCACAATCCCCTCTCTGCCCAGATCACAGATTCACAAGATGGCGCTGGATCAGCTGCCACGGCGCATAGCTCCTGCTTTTTCTGCTACTTTTTCTGCTACTTTAGCCGACTTAGTTTTTTACCTTTTAGTTTGTTTGTTTTTGTTTTAGCTTATTTAGTTAGCCACTTAGTTTTAGTCTAATTTCCAGACCAGTGTGTCGCTCTGCTCTGCCCCGTGTGGACCCCGCTTACCTCCAAGCTCTTGCCCGGATCATCGCTGGCCGCAGGACTCCTCTCCTGGCGCCTGAGGCCTGCCCAGCCACCCACAGACAAACCCGGACAGACCTGCGGGCCGGACCCTCTCTCCCGGAGCCTCCATCCTGCGGCTCCTGGAACCAGGCGCACGTGCTGAGGCCGCCAGCACCTCCGCCGGCAATAAGAACATCCACTGGCCGCAGAACTCCTCTCCTGGTGCCTGCAGCCCGCCCGGCCACCCACAGACAAGCCCGGACAGACCTGCGGGCTGGACCCTCTCTCCCGGAGCCTCCATCCTGCGGCTTCCGGAATCGGGCGCACGTGCTGAGGCCGCCAGCACCTCCGCCAGCAGCAAGACCGGCCGCTGGCCGCAGGAACACCACTCCTGATGCTCGTAGCCCACCAGCCGCCAGATACATCTCCGGGCGCTCGAACAGACCCGCGGGACATATCCTCTCTCCCGGAGCCTCCATCCTCCTGCTCCCTGTACCAGCCCACACGCATTGAGGCCGCCGGCAGCTCTAGGGAGCCGCATCTACGGACCAGGACCTCCTCCTCCACGAGGACAGCATCGGCAGCACCACCAGGAACCAGGACCAGCCTGAGGCCACATCGGGTCCCTGCTCTGGAAGCCAGCTGAAGCATCCACAGCGGGCAGCCATCCTCCGCCACTGCAGGCCGCTGCATGAGACCACTCTGGACGGCTAGGCCCTCCACGTGGCCTTCAGCACACTACAGCCAACCTCAAGGCTGCTCCCCCTGCAAGCCTGCCAGACGCTTGGACCCCCGGAGCCCGGATACTGCAGCTGCGGCAGGACAAAGAAGCCGAACCCACATTACAGACTGCACTCATCAGGGGTAAGACTTCGCCCTTTGACGCCTTCTACCCTGCCTGTCTGTGAGCCTGCCTGCTTGCCTGCTCACCCACTGTTGCCTTGCTTCGCTGTTTCTCTGCCCTGTCCTGCTTTGCTGCTTCTCTGCCCTCCAACCCGGGGCCTATCCTGCCTGTGCCTAACAGGTGTGCACTCCAGCTGACCCACAGCGGTCCTGCTCCTCTGCCCTCAAACCCCTGCCAGTCCCTGGGCCTATCCTGCCAGTCCCAGTCACTGTGCCTATCCTGCCGCGCACTCCTGCTGATCCACAGCGGCCCTGCCCTTCTGCTCCTTCCGATCGTCCTGTCCTGCTAAGCCTGCCCCACGACCTATGTGAGTGCCATGCTAGACTTTTGGGCCGCTGCGGCTAACTGGCGACTAGCCTGTATGCACTCCTGCTGAAGCGAACTGAAGGCACGAGAATGCCATGCTCCTTCACCCCCCGCTGGCCCCCTACCATCCCTCGCGCCGGCTGCCATAGCCTGCCCATGCCGCCCACCGCCACCTGCACCACCTACACCAGGGAACAGCTTCTAGGGTGGGAACCACATGGCCCCCCACCCCCTGAAGCCAGGCTCCTGACTAGTCTAGTCTGGGACCACATTCAGCAAGTCCTGGATCCAGCCCTGAGACTCCGGCCTGGCCAGCGGCGAAGAGGATGCCGTGCTGGAGCCCGGGTGAGGCTATGGAAGAAAGGCCTACGTTCAGCCATCCCCTCAGTCCTCCTGGCAAATGTCCAATCCCTCCCTAACAAAATGGATGAGCTGTGCCTCCTCTGCGACAGGAGAGACCTCAGCAGTAACACTCCGGCCCTCTGCTTCACGGAAACATGGCTACACGAGGACATCCCCGAGAACGCCCTCCTTCTCCCAGGCTTCAGCATCATCCGAGCAGACAGGGACCCTGTCCTCTCAGGGAAAAAAAGAGGGGGTGGCATCTGCTTTTACATCAGCTCTTCATGGAGCCCTACCCCCACGATACTCGATAGGAAGTGTTCTCCGGACCTGGAGCTACTACTAATCAACTGTAGGCCGCCATACTCACCACGGGAGTTTTCCTCTTACGTCCTTGCTGGAGTTTACATCCCCCCCGATGCCGACGTCAAATCTGCGCTACTGGTCCTTAGCGACACCATCTCGCAGTGGGAGACATCCCTTCCGGACTCACTGTTCATCGTAGCGGGCGACTTTAACAAGGCCAACCTGCGCCAGGAGATGCCACGCTATCATCAGCATGTAGCCTGCCCCACCAGGGGCCGAAATACCCTTGACCACTGCTACACGGCATTGAAGGAGGCATACAAAGCAGTCCCACGGGCAGCCCTGGGCTCCTCTGACCATTGTCTCATACATCTTATCCCTACCTACAGGAGGCACCTAGAATCAGCTAAACCGATCGTTAAGTCTGCCAAGGTGTGGTCGGACGAGGCCAAACTGAGACTTCAAGCCTGTTTTGAATGCACCGACTGGAAGTCCCTGGAAACGCAGAACCTGGACGAATGGGCGGACAACATCGCCTCATACATCAGTTTCTGTGAGGACTCGTGTGTACCAACAAAATCCTTCAAGGTGTATCCGAACAACAAGCCGTGGTTCACCAACAAGCTACGCCAACTGCGGAGACGCAAGGAGGCTGCACACAAGTCTGGGAACCAGGAGGACTACAGAAGGGCAAGAAATGACCTTAATCGAGAGCTGAGAACTGCCAAAAAAGAGTACGCTGAGAGAATAAGAATTAACCTATGCTCAAACAACTCACGAGCTGTATGGAAGGGACTGAAGGCCGCCACTAACTACAAGCCCCAACCCCAGCATGCAACACCCAGCCTGGCACTAGCAAAAGAACTCAGCAGATTCTACTGCAGGTTTGAGAACCAGGTAACACCGGAGGGAAACCTGGCACCGGCCTCCCCTCCTCTGTGCCCTGCAAACATCCAGAGCCTGTCCCCTCCCTCGGTGGTGGGTGAGGCAGAGGTCATGCGCCTCTTATCAACACTAAATGCCAGGAAAGCCTCCGGCCCCGACGGAGTATCTCCAGCCTGCCTAAAAACCTGCTGTCGGCAACTTGCTCCCATCCTCTCTGCCATATTTACCAAGTCCCTAGAGGTAGGCAAGGTCCCAGTATGCTTTAAGAGGTCCACCATCATACCTGTCCCCAAGAAACAAGGGGTCTCCGAACTTAATAACTTTAGGCCTGTGGCCCTGACGTCCGTCATCATGAAAACCATGGAGCGGGCGGTCCTAGCCCACCTTAAGCACTCTACCTCGCCCCACCTAGACCCCTACCAGTTTGCCTACAGGGCGAACAGGTCCACCGATGATGCAATCAACATCTGTCTGGAACTCATCAACGACCACCTTGACAGGCCAGACACGTACGCTAGGATACTACTCCTGGACTTCAGCTCGGCCTTCAATACCATCTGCCCACGCATCCTCCAACGGGACCTGGCCGCACTTGAAGTCCACTCAAGCCTACAACTCTGGATCACGGACTTTCTCACCAACAGGTCCCAAGTCGTCAGATTGGGCGATATCCACTCCCAAGCTGCAACCACGAACACAGGTGCTCCCCAAGGCTGCGTCCTGTCACCACTGCTGTTCTCCCTCTACACGAACAGTTGCAGATCTGAGGCGGACTCTGTCAAGGTCATCAAGTTCGCTGACGACACCACCATCATTGGCCTTGTCACCAAGGATAATGTTCAGGAGTACCGTCAGCAGGTAGAGAGAATCTGCAACTGGAGCAAGGAGAACAGGCTGGTGCTTAACACTGCAAAAACAGTTGAACTAATCATCGACTTCAGGAAGTCTGCCCACACCCCACCTCCAATTTATATTGACGGAACTGAGGTAGCCAGGGTGCCCTGTGCCCGGCTCCTGGGTACTACCATCTCCAGTGACCTAAGATGGAAGCCTAACATCACTACCACCCAACGGAAAGCCCAGCAGAGACTTTACTTCCTCCGTCAGCTGAGGAAGTTCGGCATGACTCAAGTAATTCTAACTAGCTTCTACTCCGCCACCATCGAGTCGATCCTCTGCTCTTCCATCTTGGTCTGGTATGCCGGCGCCACCACCAACGACAAGGACATACTACAGAGGGTCATCAGGTCAGCGGAGAGGATCATTGGGTGCCCCCTCCCTTCACTTGCCCTACTACACAACAATAGGCTGAAATCCAGGGCACTGAAGATTGCCAACGATCCCTCACACCCAGGCCACCGCTACTTCAGCCTGCTGCCACTGGCCCGGAGGCTACGGGCTATCTCCACAAAAACCACGAGACATAGGAATTCTTTCTTCCCCTCAGCGGTCAACCTCCTAAATTCTCTCCACATACTACCGTCAATTCAAGCCCCAACAGACTGCGGTGCCGGCTGCGCTATGACCAAACCAACCAGTCCAATAGACTAACTGCCAGGCTCCTCAGGTCACACTGGGGACTGTGATGCATATACTGGAATGTTGTAATGTAATTTAATGTGTACTTGATGCCTTTGCTGTCGTTGCTATCTATTTATGTCTCTTTCCATCTATGTCTCTCCCTGAGCTATATGTACTGTGCCAAAAATAATTCCGGGCATGACCCAGTCATGCTTGGCGAAATAAACGATTCTGATTCTGATTCTGATTCTGATTCTGATCACTGCATGCTCATCTCCACTCCGACCTGCAGCTCAAAAAAGGTATTTCACTTTGGTATGATTTCCTCATACACACTAACCCCACCCCCCCCTTCAAAAGTACGCAACTCACTGGTCAAAAGAAATAGGTTATGACATAGACATCAACCAAATAACTAAAGCCAACCACACCATCACTAAGACTTCCTCCAATATCCTACACTGGGAAACTCTCCAAAAAATCACCCTGAATTGGTACTTAACTCCAATCTCCCTCTCCAAATTTGCTCCCCAAAACTCTAACCTATGCTGGAGGAACTGCAAATCCCCAGGTTCTCTCTTACACATATTATGGGAGTGTCCCCCAGCGCAAATTTTATGGGGTAAAATAAGGAAATTAATAGAACAAATTCTGGGATATGAATTTATAATCCCCCCTGAGCTTGCATTGCTCCACATAGGAATTAACTCATTCCCAGCAACTTCCCGCACCTCAATCTCCCACTTAATCTGTGCTACTAGACAAGCTCTCCTACAACAATGGGGCACCCCCATAATCCCTCCCCTCTCAAAAATAAGGGCACTCGCCCTCAACAATTTAAAGCTTGAACTCATCTTCAAGAAAAATCAAGATACAAACAAATCCCTTCACACAATATCTCATTTAGACCTATCAAACCTATAAAGGCAAAACAAAACAACAGTAAAGCCTACTACAACAGACAGACCTGAAATACAGGAGGCCAGGTTATTTTATACATGGTGACTACTTCCAACTGAAATCTCTTGTTAATGTTGCTAAAAATTTCTTTCGTTTCTGTTCTCTTTTAAACTTTAGTTACTATATACAGTCGTTTAAAACCCCTTCCCCTGGTTCCCTTCCCCTTCCCTTACCCTTCTCATGTCTACCCATGGGTATACCTAGTCCTACTTCCCTGGTATACCACCAAGACACCTCATCATCCTCAACCAGCTCTATCAAACGACCGAGTAATTCCTTACTCACTTTCAAAGCCCACTGTGAGCCAATCAACTGTCTAAAGCCCCCTCCCTCCCTTAGACCAAGCTGCAGGTAGATGGCTTTGCCCCTGCAGCCAACAATAATAACCCCCTCTACAAACTATCATTACTAAGGTCTGACAGTCAGGTCACACCTTTCCCTCTCACCGTACACCATTACTCAAACTACTAAAACCCCTCATTAGTCCCCCAGCAACCCCAGACCCTGGTTGAGAACAATCAAAGGTTATCTCTCCAACCAAATCATTATTACCTTACTTTAATAATCCACTGTCATACTCTGTTATATTATTAGATTCTGTTACAATGTTATACCACATGCTAATTATCAGTTGTTTCAAATCTACGATTGTTATCTAAACTGTAATTACTCACAACGATAAGCTGTACTGTTATAAAATTCAATAAAAATTTATTGGGGAAAAAAAAAAAAAAAAAGAGAATATTTAACACGAGGCCTCTTATAATTCCACACAAAAGACATGATAATAACCCTGAATTTGACCAGTTTTACTTTACATTGAATAAATATTATGAATATATTGAAGTTATATTTTAGGTTTACTACACCTATACTTAACATTGAGGCTGAATCGCCTCAGAAATCAGCAGAAATGCTGCAGGTCCTGCGTTTGTGTTTGGGAGAAAATCACATCGCTCTTGTGTGATCCATCCCATTCAAATACATTAGCCAATCGCTTTTCACTGGCGTTTTTAAAAGCGCTCAGAAGCGTGCTTGGTGTGCACCAGCCCTAAGTGCAAACCGTTTAATAATCCCAAATGGGGAAATCTAATCAAATCAGAGTTTAAGGATAAATAAAAAAAAACACATACGGGGACCTGTGGCCAAAGTTACCCCAATATGAGAATGCACGTGACAAAGACATTTGGATCTGGTACAGCTATTCTCCCACCCGTGGGGAGATTTTATTGGAATTTACCATTTGGGCTTATTAATCTGTTTGCACTTTGAGGCATTTGTTTGCTTGCTTTATTCCCTGGATTAATTCCTGGTGGTTGTTGAGTGCTTCCGGGTTGGCTAGAAGAATATCTTTCATGTGAACCTCTCAATATCGTCTTGTGCTGAGATATGAGAAGAGTGACCTGATGACATTCTTCACCACCAATGAGGCCTTACTACTGCCTGTACGATTGTTGCAACCTTGTACTGGAAACAGAATTTGCAGCAGCTGGTAAGCCCTCAGTTATTCTGATTGTTGGGAGCACGGTGATGATCAAGCACGGGGTGCTCAAGATTACTACTGTGCTGCTTTTTTTTCTCATTATAACACTGACATAGTGGACTTGTTTATTCGGGCTGCAATTTTGTTTTGTTTATTGTAAGTGCGCTGTTGGTGAACTTTGTTTATACGATGTATGTTGACAGGATTCTATTTTAAAATAAAGGTATAGGTTTAGATGCAAAGTGGTTAAAGTGTCCTCCCATTTATAGCATCCCCAAAAGTGCTCCTGTGTTTTGCTCCCATACAGTGCCCCCCTTGTTATGGTAGTCCTGTGCTGTGCCCTGTTACTTTCCCTACAAACAATAAGTAACCCACTGCAGTCAGAACACAGTCATATCAAACTGGAAGTCAAGTAGCAATGAAAACAGCTAGGTTGCAACATTGTATTTGATTTGAAAAATGAAGGACCTTAGCTTTCAAAATACACTTTAACTATGCAAGTCAGAAAGCAAGTAATTAGCAAAAACTTCATCCTCTTGAACTTGAAATTCCAGCTGAAGCAATATCAGGTTCTACATTTTTTTTTAATTCTTTTTAATTTAATTTTCAGAAAAGAAAACAGAACTCAGGTTCTACATTTAAAGGCAAGAAATGCATGCACATACATCAGTCTAATTTTCTCTTTATTTTCCCTGGTAGTCTAGTGGCACATGTTGAGTCTGGATGCGCTCGTCCATGTCTGGCAGGGCAGCCAGGAGAAACCTATTCAACTATGCGCTGAGTCAAATAGGTAGAAGTTCCTTGCGCTAGATTGGTGGATTGCAGGAGGCTCTGGGAGATCATGAACTGACTGACAATCAGCCTGCATGTCATCATCTTTCCTACTGGCAGACAGGGAAAAAACAGACCGCACCAACTGCCATTATCTATAACCACACCCACTAACAATGCGATATTCCAAAAGGTTTTTTTTTTTTTGTTTTTTTTTTTAATAAATATACATATGCATAGAGGGAGATACTGGTTACTTGGCAGTTGGAAACGGCTATTATTTCCCACAATTCAACAAGGATCACAAAGTGTGATGTCAGGACCTAGGTCATGACATATGAAATACAATGACATGTGAAATACAATGTATGTATTCATTAAAGCGCTTGGAAAATCGCAATTCAAAGTGCCTTTTCAAGCACTTTGCGATTTCCCTGTACTTTCTATTGAACACAAATGTTCAGAAAATGGTACAGGAGCCGCGTTCGAATCGAATAGAAAGCAGCACACTTCGCCAGGGTTGCTCGTAAAGTACGCCAGTGCAAATCTACGCGTCGTAGTCCGCAACTATGCATCGTAGTTCATAGACAAAGTTTAAAAACTTTGCGTATGTATTTCCGCGTAGTCGTAGTACCGCCATTTGAAGCTTCGCCAGCTACACGTAGTTGATGTATGTATTGCGAAGTCAACTACGCGTGCGGTAACTGCGTCTATAGGGATTATTGTGCATGCGCAGAAATATTATTGCCCTTCTTTATGTATACAATTCCGCATTAGAAGGTGGAATGTACGCATATATTAGTTCACCCATGCGCATCTTTAGCGGATTATTGTGGAAATATTTCCGCATAAGGGCATAAGCGTCCGCATACACTACGCTTCGCACTACGCGAAGTTTCCGTATTTTAACACATAGCCTACGGAATGCAAACGTAGCGAAGTTTCTGATTTCGAAACCGTAGTTTGTGAAGTGTAATTGCGTAGAACTAAGCGTAGTTCCAGCGTAGCGAAATTGTCTGACTACGACCATCCCTGATTATCGCACAAGCGCTTTTAGAGCGATTTACAAAATCGCCAGCGCTTAAAAAAATCCCCACAAATGCTCATAGTATGAACAAGCCCTAAGTGTGCAGCAAGCAGGATTTTGCTGTTCCCTGTAGACAGAGGAAAGGATTTGGAATATAGCAAAGGCACCTTTTGTACATGCATGTCACCTGTCGCATTCATTCACAAACAATTAGTTTGCTTAAATTAAAAATATTTATAATGTCTTTTTAAAGCTTAATTGCACCAATTACCAGGGTGGTAAGAACTTTAGCTCATTAAGTTCTATATTTGACTGAATCACTTTGTATTGTTCCGTACAGAGCCTAGACAGCATTTGTGCTTCATCCTGAGTTTAGTACTTGATGCCTTTTGGATTATCACGGTCTACTGCTGTCCCCATTGTAAATGCTCTGGTCTTATCAGTGGAACTCCCAGTGAGGTGTATCTCAAAGGGACACACTGTTCTGAAAGCAAGTTCTTCTGTCAATGTGAATGCATTGGTTTGTTTTTTTTTTAAACATTTTATTCTTCTTTTAAATTTTCTTTTCTTTTTTTTTTTTAAGAAGTAACTTAATATTAACCTACTATGTGATGTCAGGAAGCAGGGGCGCCTCTAGCCATTTTGTCACTCCAGGCGAGAAAATCTGTGGCGCCCCACCCCCATGGCGCCCTTCCATGAAAATAATTGTAATGCAGCAGCGTTTCACCAGGAAATAATCATAATGCGGCAGCGTTTTTCATCAGAAAATTCGCAATACGTGCAGTGTTTCACCAGAAAGTACATGTAATTTAAGGCTGCAGAAGTGAGCTTAAAGAGACACTGAAGCGAAAAAAAAAACATGATATAGTGAATTGGTTGTGTACTATGAATAATTACTAGAAGATTAGCAGCAAAGAAAATATTCTCATACTTTTATTTTCAGGTATATAGTGTTTTTTCTAACATTGCATTATTCTATAATATGTGCAGATTACACAACACTCAGCATTCAAAATGAGTCTTTCAGAGCAGTCTGTGAAGTAATGACCTCTCCTCCAGCAGAGGAAAAGTAAACAGTTCACTTACAGTTGAGATAATAAAAGTCAGATAACAGCCCTCTCCACGACTAACTTAGTCGGAGAGCTTAATGGATTGTTTGCATAGAGATAACAACTGGAGTTTCTCAACTCTTCCTGTACTGGAAACAATTAGACTGATGTATCTGATCTTAATTAGCTGTACTACACATACAAATCATAATATCATAATTTTTTTTCCGCTTCAGTGTCTCTTTAAGGGCTGCAGGCCAGTGAACTGAAGCCTGTTCACCACCTGGGGACACAACATTTGGCGTGGGGGGGGGGGGGTGACCACTGTCCCCCCTGCACAGCGCTCATGACTGCCTGGTCGGCCTGGCACCCTCTACAATGGGTCAGAAGGAGGCACAAAGGGGGACAGAAGGAGTCACAGGGGAACAGAGGAAGGCGCAGGGGACTGAGGAGGCACATGGAGACAGAAGGAGGCACAGGAGGACAGAAGGAAGCAGAGTGGGACTACAGGAGGAACAGGAGGGCAGAGGTAGCACAAGGGGACAAATAAAGGCAAAGGAGACATGAGGCACAGGGGGACAGAAGGAGGCACAAAGGGCACAGAAGGAGGCAGAGATGGCACAAAGGATAAAAGAAGGATGCACAAGGCACAGAAGTGTCAGCCGCCTGCAACTTAGATGCAGCAGAAGCAAGTAATAGAACACCCACAGGGGTGTGGCTTAATTTGGGGTGAGGCTTAATTTGGGGGCGGGGCTTAATCCAGCAACATGGCGCCCCCCAGGACCAATGGCACTCCAGGCAATGGCCTGTACTGCCTATGCCTAGAGGCGCCCTTGTCAGGAAGTAGCAATTCAAACAGTCTGGGATAAAAACTACAAATCATGGGACCCCTAAGCAAATTTTAGATGGGGCTCCCCATCCAAAATGTACACCCTTTCCCCTGCCTACACCTCGTGGCCTTCACAGCTTTTGGGGGAGGGGAGGCATCTTGCAAGTATAAAACAAGTGTGGATATCATAATCTACACCAGGGGTGTTGCTAGGACCATAAAGAGATCCGGGGCACTTTGGGGACTCCAGGCGGAAAATGGGTGTGGCCAAACATCAGACTGTGGGTGTGGTCATGGGTGGAGCCAAATTTACATGAACGTAATAGCGGTCGAAGTAGGCCTGCCCAGCAAAATATTGGATGAAGCCCCCCCCCCTCTCCATTATTACAAAAAAATGTTTTGCAGCATATCACATACATAGGCAGTGCCACTTAAACATAACTAGGCAGAGTTACCCAGGATTCTGTACTGGCTAGTTTGGCTTTCTGTTGAGCAGGCTGGCAGTTCCCCCATAGCATTCCCTGACCTTCTAGTGGACCCCTTCCCATGCTCCCACAGGCCTCCCATTGAGGCACCACAACTCCCAGCATGCCCCCATAGAACAACTACAACTCCCCCATAAAGGCACCACAGAGCTCAGCTTGGAACCATAGCACCCAGTATGCCCACATAGAGGCACCACAGCACCCAGCATACCCCGATTGATGCACCACAGCTCCCAGCATGTCCACCATTGAGGCACCACAGCTCACTCTGCCTGGGGGACAACCGGGCACCCCAGAAAAGATTTGGGGCACGTGCCACTGATCTTTGGGGCTAGGAACGCCCCTGATCTACACACCTATAACAAGTGTCGCCACACATAAAACCTGATCTAAAGGATGGACCCCTTTATCAGATGGAGTGCTGTAGTAGTCGGGTCCCCCTTACATCATAAGCATTGCTTTTGTAATTCAGCTGGTCGGTTAAGTGTGTGATGTATGCTGATAATTTTACTTCCACGGGGTAAGTTTTCTCTTCTTCCATTCCAAACCGGTCCTTTTCCATTTCGTCACTATAGTTTTAAGAAGGCAAACTACACTGAGCATTGCTTTTCAGTTGGAGGGCTTTTCAGTCTCTTTTAGTCCCCTATACTCTCCTAGTAGTTTTGGGTCACCCCAAGCTGCTTGGTTACTCTGTTGTTCTGGTCCATGTCCTATCCCATAGAGCCATATCAATCCCTGCCATGCACTGAGTTGGACCAACAGTCCGAAACAGTCTGTCTACATGTGGGGTTGATGTGGCTCTGTAAATTTTAAAGCTATAAGTTTTCTATACACCAGCGGTTCTGAATGCAAGCCTGGCTTCAGGGTCATGAAGAGATAATTTGCATATTCCGTAGTGATGCATTGTGGGAGGCCACAGTTGCTCACATAAAGCTGAATTATCGTAAATACCTTCTGTTTTAAGAAGGAAAACTGCACTGAGCCTTGCTTTTTAGTAGGAGGGCCTTTCGGTCTCTTTTAGTCCCCTATACTTTCCTAGTGGTTCTGGGTCACCCCAAGCTTCTTGGGTATTCTGTTGTCACTATAGCAAGAAACTTATCCACGTCAAATTGAAGAATTTGATTGTATTGGTCAAGAAATGTGTCATACAACTAAGGCTTGGTTTCCACTTGTGCGTTTTCTGTCAGTTTTTTTGTCAGAAAATTCACATAGATTTTAAAACTGATGTAAGTCAATGCAGCCGTTTCCACTCCATGCAAATTTTCGTACGTGTTCATAAAAATCTGAGGTCCTGCATCATATTTTCAGACATCTCGTATGATTCGCATACAATGCTTTGTATAGGCAACGCAAATTTCCGCGCTATTTGTGTGAAAATTCGCATTACACCCATGGTTACAGGAAGTTGTCTGCAGTCATGACTAAGCTGTTACTAGGCTATATTTAACTAATGTGAATTTTCGAGTACGAAAATTCGCATAAAAACGCATACAAATTTACATGTGAATTCTCACCAAGCAGAAAAATCTTATACAATTTTTTGCAGGCGAAAATGTCACGATACAATGGAAACGTAGCCTAAAAAACCAAACAAACAAACAAAAAAAAAAGCAAAAAAACAAAGCAAATAAAAGCTTTCAGTTCAGAAAACTGTATTTTTTTTTTCTAATTTCTATGTCTTTTCAAAAGAAAAAAGTTTAATAAAAGAATAATAAGCTTACAAAATCATTCCTCCATCTCTGATAACCGACAAAAGTTCGATGTCTGCGGCAGACAGTGACTAAGATTTTGATGAAGTTGCAGTTTGATTTACTGCAGTGTGACCTGCCCTGGATTAAGCCTGTGAGGGAGGCAGAATCATGAACAAATATTACAGTTAAGGGATCACACTCCTTTCCTCCTAAGTACACTCTATTGATTTATTTTTCAAAGAAAGTAGAAAAAATGTCTAACAGTGTTCCAGCGTGTCGGACCTCCGGTGTAGCTGAGAATTCCCCTTCCCTCCTTCTTCTAAATATCTTCTCATGTTTGTTGTCTATCAGACTCAAGTCTCCAGTCCTCAAGGGATGGGATTCTCACACATTTTTAGTATACCGCTAACTGACAGATGAGAGGAAATAAAGAAAGTTGTCATTCAGTAAGTAAGAATGGCGCCGTCAATTGGCCTGGGTACGGCCCTTGAGGATTAGAGTTTGGCACCCTTGCTCTATTTAGGAAGAAATGTATGCTTTGTATATTCATTTCAATTAAAAAAAATGCAATACAATTTAAAATATATATTTATAATAATAACATTGTGAATGATAAATTAGAAAAAAAATCACAGAAATATATCACATTAAGCACTAACAACCAGTGGGTAAGTATACCGCTAACTGACAGATGGGTGAAAATGACGTTAGTTGTCATTCAGTAAGTAAGAATGCCGCCGTCCAGCCCAAAATAACTGGCCTGGGTACGGCCCCTGAGGAATAGAGTTTGGCATCCTTGGTGTATTTCAGAGGGAAATTATGCTTTGTATATTCATTAGAGTATTGTACCGTGTTAGCCATCAGTAAAAGCAAAAAGTTTTGATTGTAAGCTCACAAGGGCAGAGCTTTCTCACCCTTTCGTGTCTTGGAATCTGCTATACATTTTATTACTCATGTTATTTTTGTCACTGCAATTACCTATTCTGTATTTTGTACCAATTGCGTATTTTGTATATTGGTGTACACCATTGTCTGTATTATTTTGCACTCCATGTTTGTTTCTTACTTTGTACAGTCCTATGGAATTAGTTGCCTCTTCATAAATCAATAATAGAAATCAGGATGATACTATTTATTGGCTAACTTACTGTATTTTTTGGACTATAAGACGCATTTTTTTCTCACCCAAAAGTGGAGAGAAGAAGTCCCTGGCCCATATGCAATTAACTTTTCTCCTGAGTTTTCTCCTGGGAGAAATTTACAAACTTGTCAATAAAATGTCTTTCAAATCACCAGCAAGCCAGAAACTGTTCAAAATAATTTCGATAGTACTTTTTTAACACTTTTTTGTACTTTTTCAATTGCAAAATTCTGAAAAGTTATTTTAAATAAGAGATGAAAAATGATGTCCTAGGAGAAAACTCAGGTGAAAAAGAGAATTTCATATGGCTCCCTATGTCTTATAGTCCAAATACATAGATTATTTGTATATTTTTTGTTGATTGACTCTTAATTTTAAATTCCAGACATGTATTGATTATTTTTGTTGCACAAGAGATTGCTGGATATTGCATATTTGCACAGACAAAGCCCCATTGCTAATTTGCATAGACCACACCTCTGTACCTCCCCCCACTTCCTCCCCTTCCCCCTGCCTCCAGGAAGTTAATTAAGAATAACAATAACATTTCTATAGTGTGTTTCTCCCATAGGACTCAAAGCACTTAGGTTATCTCAGATTCAGTAATTGGTAGTAGGATGAAGTATTAACACAACAAAATTATATTCTGCACATGCCTGACAGAACAGGTGGGATTTCAGTCTGGTTTTAAACATGCCCAAAGATGGAGCTGTCCTGATCTGCTGAGGTAAAGAGTTCCATAATGTAGGAGCAGCATAACATAAGGCTCTGGGTCCAAAAGATTCCATGTGGACTCTGGGTATGACTAGATTATTAGAACCTGTGGTTCCAAGATTGCAGAGATTGCTACGCAGTTGCAACATTTCTTTCATGTATCCAGGGCCCAGATTATGCAGTGATTTAAATGTCAGTAGGCCGATCTTGAATAGGACCCTCCACTTTATAGGTAGCCAGTGAAGGGAGTGCAGGACTGGTGTAATGTGGCAGTGAAAAGGTTGGTTAGTTAACAGTCTGGCAGCAGTATTCTGTATCAGCTGTAGGTGGTACAAGTCCTTGTTTGTAAGGTCGATGTACAGGGTGGGCCATTTACATATATGGATACACCTTAATAAAATGGAAATGGTTGGTGATATTAACTTTCTGTTTGTAGCACATTAGTATATGTGAGGGGGGGGGGGGGGGGACTTTCAAGATGGGTGGTGACCATGACGGCCATTTTGAAGTCAGCCATTTTGAATCCAACTTTTGTTTTTTCAATAGGAAGAGGGTCATGTGACACATCAAACTTATTTAGAATTTCACAAGAAAAACAATGGTGCTTGGTTTTAACGTAACTTTATTCTTTCATGAGTTATTTACAAGTTTCTGATCACATTATAAAATGTGTTCAATGCGCTGCCCATTGTGTTGGATTGTCAATGCAACCCTCTTCTCCCACTCTTCACACACTGATATAGCAACACCGCAGGAGAAATGCTAGCACAGGCTTCCAGTATCCATAGTTTCAGATGCTGCACATCTCGTATCTTCACAGCATAGACAATTGCCTTCAGATGACCCCAAAGATAAAAGTCTAAGGGGGTCAGATTGGGAGACCTTGGGGGCCATTCAAGTGGCCCACGATGACCAATCCACTTTCCAGGAAACTGTTCATCTAGGAATGCTCGGACCTGACACCCATAATGTGGTGGTGCACCATCTTGCTGGAAAAACTCAGGGAACGTGCCAGCTTCAGTGTATAAAGAGGGAAACACATCATCATGTAGCAATTTCGCATATCCAGTGGCCTTGAGGTTTCCTTTGATGAAGAATGGCCCCACTATCTCTGTACCCCATACACCACACCATACCATCCATTTTTTTGTTCCAACAGTCTTGGAGGGATCAATCCAATGTGGGTTAGTGTCAGACCAATAGCTGTGGTTTTGTTTGTTAACTGCACCATTCACATAAAAGTTTGCCTCATCACTGAACAAAATCTACCGTGAAAACTGATGGTCCTGTTCCAATTTTTGTTTGGCCCATTCTGCAAATTCAGTGCGCCGATCTGGGTCATCCTCATTGAGATGCTGCAGTAGCTGGTGTTTGTAAGGGTGCCATTTGTGAGTAGCTAATATCCGCTGACGGGATGTTCGACTAATACCACTCTCCAGTGACATGCGGTGAGTGCTACGCTGTGGGCTCTTGCTGAATAAAGCTAGGACAGCCACTGATGTTTCTTCATTAGTGACAGATTTCATGCATTCACATTTTGGCAAATCTAACACTGAACCAGTTTCACGAAGCTTAGCAAGCAGTTTGCTAACTGTAGCATGGAAGATGGGTGGTCTCGTAGGGTGTCTTGCATTAAAATCTGCTGCAATGACCCGGTTACTGCGTTCACCAGACATCAACACAATTTGTATTCCCTCCTCACTTGTTAATCTCGGCGACATGTCAATGGCTGTAAACAAAGAGAAACTTGTTAATAACTCATGAAAGAATAAAGTTACGTACGGTACTACTGCTGAACCGCCCGCTGCCCGGCCTCCCTTAACGCGTCACTCTCCGGACTCCTCCTCCTCAGTCACTCACTTCACAGTGCCGTCCACTGCCAGCCACCCACTACCACCGGACCGGTACTTCCTGAAACTTTTGTATGGGGAAGCGGGCAGAGGGGGGAGCGCTAGCGGAGGGGGTGGGGGGAATTTCCGACCCCCCCCGCGATCGGGGCATGCTCCCCCCTTATGTGGGCCCCCAAAAGCGGGATGTTCGGGGAGTTCGGGGTTCGGCCCGAACATGCCGAACATTGCGGCCATGTTCGGCGAACTTTCCCGAACCCGAACATCCAGGTGTTCGCCCAACACTAATTGTCATCTCTATACAAATGTAATCCTTGTATGTTTTACTCTATCACCTAAAGACCTAAGGGATAGTTCTCTCATGAAACCGGTTGTGAAATAAATACTTTTATTACCTTGCAAGCGGTCCACAAAAATGATTACAAAATAAAGAAAGGCCTTAAAAAAAATGTACCACTTTTGGTGCAAAAATTACAGGGAAATTAAACGCTGGGGAGGTTAAAGAGAAACTGTAATGAAACTAAAGCAGTGAATAAAATTGATTATTTTTTTTACAATATTAATTTATACATGATTTAGTCAGTGTTTGCCCATTGTAAAATCTTTCCTCTCCCAGATTTACAGTCTGAAATGTATCCCTGGTGGTGACAACTTTAGTCCTGTCAGGTGATTTCAGCGGAATATTTGTTTCTGTGAATTCCTAAGCCATTGAAAATGATGCCTAATTTCCCAGAATTGGAGAATTCCTTAACCTCCCTGGCGGTAGGCAGTTTCGGTGGTTGCGTCCGCGGGATTTGGGAGTAATTTTTTGAATAAAACTTATTGTAAACCTTGTAGCTAGCACTAGGTTACCTGTGTCCCCCAAGTCCCCCTGCACCTCTCTGACCCCCCTGATCGCCAGCGCTTATATTTACCCAGACGCGATTCCGCAAGAGCCGCAGTCTCCCCAATCAGCTTCAGTTGTCGCTATGGCGACGATCGGACATGACGTCTGACGTCACCGACGTCATGCGCAGTCCCGATCCTTCCCATAGCGAAGAATGGAGGTGATTGGAGAGGCTGCGCTATCGTGGGATCCAGGGGGTGGTACGTATAACGCCGGCGATCGGGGGGATCGGAGCAGATTGGAGGGACTTGGGGGACACAGGTAGCTAGCCTAGTGCTAGCTACAAGGTTTACAAGTTTTATTAAAAAAATTCCTCCCGGCGCCATGTAATCCTCTGCGGCGGCTTCGCCGAGTGTGTTTCTGATGCTGAAACCAAGAAAATTGGGTAAAAGGTGGTACTCTGAATAATGTACTGCATAATCCTGCAGTGCCCTCCTTTATGATAATTACAATGGGCCCCTATGGCAGCGCCTGAAAATTGATGCATTTGGGGTGGGGGTAGTTTTTTTTTACCAGTGGGGGGGGGGGGGGGGCAGTTAAGGTTAGTCGGAGTAGGAAGTGTTAGTGGGGAATGGGGGTGTTGCAGTGAGGGAAGTTAAGTTTAGCTGTGGGGGAGGAAGGGTTAAGGTTAGCCATGGGGCACGAGGGTGCGAAGGTGGATAAAGTTAGCCAAGGGGCAGTAAGGGTAAAGTTCATGGGAGGGTTGCGGCAGTAGTTAAAGTTAGCCGTGGGTGAGGAAGGGTTAAGGTTAGTCGTGGGGCAGGAAAGGTAAAGGTTAGCCATGGGGGGGAGGTTGCGTCGGTGGTTAAAGTTAGCCGTGGGCGAGGAACGGGTAAAGTTAACTGTGGGGGTGCTGTTGGGGCGTTGAGGACCGTGGGCTTAAACCCCACTAGTGACCAGGCTATTTTTTACTATTTAGGCCACTGCAGCTTTAAGGCCTCGTTGCAGGACCGTACAACTCAGCACACAAGTGATTCCCCCCCCCCCACACTTTTCTGCCCACTAACAGAGATGGTGGGCTCTGATCGCTCCTAGTATGCTTTTTTTTTGTGTAAATATTGATTAGCTTTCTTTTCTTTTTTTTAATAAACTGAGCTTTTTTGTTAATTTTCCCTCCCTTTCCCCCCTCTGCCAGCCAATCACCGTGATCGGCTGTCATAGGCATCAGCCTATGACAACCGATCACTCCTGAGCCTGCCAGTGGGACAGCCATGTCACACAGCTGTCCCCAGTACAGCACTGCTGTAGATCGCAGAGCTGTACAACGTAAATAGATGGCAGTTTTGCTGTCTAATGGCCCATACTCACGGGCTACAATTGTCGCCGCAACACGCCCGTGAGTATGCGCCGTTGCACGGGCGCACACCCCGAACTGTCGCCCGTCGCTGATGTCGCCAGGCGATTGAACCGCTCAATCGCCTGGCGACAGTCGCCGCCGCAACTCCGCCGCAACTGTCGCTAGTCCGCGTGAGTACGCGGACTAGCGACAGCAACCTCCACTGAAGTATACGGAGCTTCCGGCGGGGGAAGGAGGAACGTTGGCGACAGCTTCCACCGCTGCTGGTCCCTCTTCCGCGTGTGTACGCGGAGGGACCTGGCGAGGAGCTGTCGCCGGCCTGTCGCCCACACGCTCACGTGTGCTGGCGACAGGCCCTAAAAGTTGCCCGTGAGTATGGGCCATAACAGTCTCCTAGCAGCGTGAGGCGGTCGTTAAATGGTTAAAATTAGCCATGAGGGGGTGGATAAACTTGGGCATCAGTAGTGGACAGGTTGAGTGTGACACTAGGCTTAGGTTTAGCTAAAGTAAAATATTGGTATTTAATACCGATATTTTAAGATCATTTTTTACACTTTAATAGTAGAATATCAATACTTTTACTCAGGGGCGTAACTAGAAATCACTGGGCCCCCCTGCGAATATTTGGATGGGGCCCCCCCATAGGTGCCAAATAATCGTAATGGGGCAGCGTTTCACTGTAAATTAATTGTAAAGTGGGCAGCATTTTACCAGACAATCGTAATGTGGGCCAGAAAATCGTAATGTGGGCAGAGTTCACCAGAAAATCGTAATGTGGGCACCAGTCACCAGAAAATAGTAACGTGAGCAGCAGTCACCAGAAAATTGTAACGTGGGCAGCATTCACCAGACAATCGTAATGTGGGCAGCGTTCACCAGAATATCGTAATGTGGGACAGAAAATCGTAATGTGGGCAGAGTTCACCAGAAAATTGTAACATGGACAGCATTCACCAGACAATCGTAACTTGGGCAGTGTTCACCAGAAAATCGTAATGTGGGCCAGAAAATCGTAATGTGGGCAGCGTTCACCAGAAAATCGTAACGTGGACAGCATTCACCAGACAATCGTAACGTGGGCAGTGTTCACCAGAAAATCGTAATGTGGGCCAGAAAATCGCAATGTGGGCAGCAGTCACCAGAAAATCGCCATGTGGGCAGCAGTCACCAGAAAATTGCAATGTGGGCATCAGTCACCAGAAAATCCTAATGTGGGCAGCAGTCACCAGAATATCGTAATGTGGGCAGCAGTCACCAGAAAATCCTAATGTGGGCAGCAGTCACCAGAAAATCCTAATGTGGGCAGCAGTCAGTCACCAGAATGTCGTAATGTGGGCAGCAGACACCAGAAAGTCGTAATGTGGGCAGCAGACACCAGAAAATCCTAATGTGGGCAGCAGTCACCAGAAAATCGCAATGTGGGCAGCAGTCACCAGAAAATCGCAATGTGGGCAGCAGTCACCAGAAAATCGCAATGTGGGCAGCAGTCACTAGAAAATCCTAATGTGGGCAGCATACACCAGAAAATCGTAATGTGGGCAGCAGACACCAGAAAATCGTAATGTGGGCAGCAGACACCTGAAAATCGTAATGTGGGCAGCAGACACCTGAAAATCGTAATGAGGGCAGCAGACACCTGAAAATCGCAATGTGGGCAGCAGTGACCAGAAAATCGCAATGTGGGCAGCAGTGACCAGAAAATCGTAATGTGGGCAGCAGACACCTGAAAATCGCAATGTGGGCAGCAGACACCTGAAAATCGCAATGTGGGCAGCAGACACCTGAAAATCGTAATGTGGGCAGCAGACACCAGAAAATCGCAATGTGGGCAGCAGACACCAGAAAATCATAATGTGGGCAGCAGACACCTGAAAATCGTAATGTGGGCAGCAGACACCTGAAAATCGTAATGTGGGCAGCAGACACCTGAAAATCGTAATGTGGGCAGCAGACACCAGAAAATCATAATGTGGGCAGCAGACACCAGAAAATCGCAATGTGGGCAGCAGTGACCAGAAAATCGCAATGTGGGCAGCAGTGACCAGAAAATCGTAATGTGGGCAGCAGACACCAGAAAATCATAATGTGGGCAGCAGACACCTGAAAATCACAATGTGGGCAGCAGTGACCAGAAAATCATAATGTGGGCAGCAGACACCTGAAAATCACAATGTGGGCAGCAGTGACCAGAAAATCACAATGTAGGCAGCAGACACTAGAAAAAAAATTTCACCTGTGAAAAAAAAACAATTCACTTACCTGACAGAAGTCTTCTCCTCTCCCGGCATCTGGCTCGCAGCTCCCCGAGTCCTCCTGCAGCACATCTCCCGCGCTGACAGGCAGAGTGCAGGGCTACAGCAAGATGGCTGCCGAAGCCCTGTACTAGAGACACAAATAGTCTCCAGTGCAGGGCTTCTTCGGCGGCCATCTTGCCGTAGCCCTGCTCTGCCTGCCTGAGACTATTAGAGATGGGAAGTTCGGATCTTTTCAATGATCCGGATGATTCGAATCGGATCATTGAAGAGATCCGGATCTTTGATCCGAATCTCGGATCATTTTACTACCGGAAGCATTCGGGGGTGAAATGAACAGCAGGACAGGTCTGTGGACAGGAGAAGGGGAGGGAGTGGACACAGAGAAGGGGAGAAGATGGACAGAGGGCAGGGAGTGGACAGAGAAGGGAGGAGGGACGAGCAGAGAGCAGAAATGTTTGCACGTAATACCCACATGCTGAAGTCATATGCTTTACATATATTTCACCTATATGTTCATCTGTACACTTTGAAAGAAAAGGTCGCACAGTGAAAGAAAGCATTCCCAGAAGATAAGTGCAGCTGTTTAGTGCCGAGTGCAGGAGGATTATATTGCCTTTCAATCACACTGTCTGCAAAGTTACTGAGCTGTGCTGAGCCAAAAGCTTCCAATGTGTTCACTGTGTACAACTAAGGAACAGACAGCCTATAATGAGCAGCACATTGCAGCCAGAATGTGTGCTCTACACATATCTGGCAGTGGCACCCATGTCCCCTCTCTCTCATCTACCTGTCTCCCTGCAAGGCTGCCTCCCTTCCAACAGAGCGATCCATCTCTGCTCTGCTTCCAAGACCCCGCTGCCCGCTGAGAGGGGGCGTGTCGCTCCTGGCCCCGCCCCTTTTGCGATCCGAATCACTCATTTTGATGATTCGGATGATCGACTCATAAAATAGATTCGGATCAAAGATCCGAATCGTTCATGATCCGGACAACACTAGAGACTATGCAGGCTGCTGAAGCGGGGCTGCGGGGAATTAACTGGCGCAGCGTCTATTAGACGCTGCGGCCAGTTGAGCACCTTGCTGGGGGGTCCAGAGCAGCGCTCCCCCCACGGACAGTGAGCGGGCCCCAGAGCAGCCCCGGGCGGCCGGGCCCCCCTGCGGCTGAGAGAGTCGCATCCCCGGTAGGTACGCCGGTGGTGACAGCCTTTCCTCCTCCGGGCCCCTGACTTGCTAGGGGCCCCCCTGCAACTGCAGGGGCTGCAGGGTCTATTCCTACGCCCCTGCTTTTACTGATGTTCTACTATCTGGTTTCCTGGGCACCCTTTTTTGATGTACGCAGGTGAAAGAGCTGTTTGGAGCAACCAATCAAAATCCTTGTTGGATGTAACAGCCAAACGTGTATTGGCTACTCTAGACCAGGGATTTTCAACCTGTGGTACGCATACCACCAGTGGTACTTTTGCTGTTGGCCAGGTGGTACACTATGGATTTGCCTGTCACTTAATTAGCAGCCTGCCTCTTGTCCTCGTACCGTCCAGCCTCCACACGATTCAGCTCCCCCTCCCCCTCTCTTGCTCCTCGCTGTGCTGCTATACGGCATACTTCAGACCTCAGATAAGCGGTGAGGAGACAGCCAGGCGAATGGTGCACAGTGAGTAAACTTACCAAATACAGGAAGAGACATCACTCCACCAATGCCTCCTGCTATTGCCCTCCCATATGTTCCCCCTTTTCTTAAAGTGTACCTGTAAGAAAAAAAGTCCCTTGGGGGTACTTACCTAGGGAGGGGGAAGGGATTCTAAAGAAGCTCCTTGTTGGTGTGAACGCAGGGGCGTAGCACTAGTGGTTGCAGAGGTTGCGACCGTATCGGTACCCTTGGGCCAGAGGGGCCCCGAAGGGCCCTCCCTCAACTGCAGTATTAGCTCTCTATTGGTCCTGTGCTCATACTAATCACATCTATAGATGCTTTGAATAGTGGTAATCACTAACAAACTGTTCCCCATCCCCTTCTTGCACAGCTGACACTATAGTTGCCATTGGCAGGTTTTGGTGCGCCGTATCAATTGTTCAATTGTTATGTATGCAGTGCTTGGGGGGGCCCCATTGTAAAACTTGCATCGGGGCCCACAGCTCCTTAGCTACGCCACTGCATGAACGCATGCGCAATAGTGGCTCTCCGCTTAGGCTTTGGCGGAAACAGCTGAGCCTGATCGGGTCCGATCTACTGCGCAGGCACACTGGTACTTTACATTTTCAATGCAATAAAAGTGGCACAATTAGTGATAAGGTTGAAAAGCCCTGATCTAGACAACTGCTTCAATTCCCTTCACTCCTGTTTGATAAATTGGCTATTTACTTTCCGAATTTCCCTCTGCCAGTTGTCAGCCCCTTAAATCATAGGAAAAGTCTTGAATTGCTTAGTATGGATATCTATACTCAATGCCATGGATGTATCCAGCTAAATGTTATTTCACGGTGACTGGTTCACTTTAAGGGCAGAGTGAGTGATGGGATGGCGTTGGATGGCGATTATATAGTGTGACCATCCTAAAGTGCAATGTGCAGCCTCAATGTCAGACATGAAACCACGCGGACTCGGTGGCTCCATGCTACATTCATATCTATCACACACGTCTTCAGAGCGGGATGTTAGCGGGATTATCCCGGCTGTATCACTTACGCTGAGATCTCCTGGCAGGGCCAGCCAGTGTCAATGAAATGTGACAAAGCAGAATGGCCGTATCTCTTACCTTCCACGCCGCAAGGCCAAACACATTACATGTCACACCAAATCTAAAGCTAACCGTCCATAATGTATTTTGATAAGAATAACCGCAAGGCAGTGAAAGGATGATTTTAAAAATACAACTTTTTTTAAAGTGGACCTGAACTCCTGCACAGGACAGAAGGAAAACATAAGGCGAATACTCACCATAGCTACGCAGGAAGATGGATCCAGCGACGTCCCTCAACTACGTGCATTCCCTTGTCCACCTTCCTGCCGGTGGTAAAGTGCGACATCACGTGACATTACACGACGGACACAAACGGGAAGTCAAGCAATCGTGTTGCTTTGTGCAGAGTCTTCGGGGATCTTAAAGATCTGATCCGCCGTGACAGTCATTATTGCTACACATCACTAAATATCATTGGCTTGACCGCGCACACTGTATCCATGTCGCAAGATCACAGAAACTATCACTTGTTGCTATTAAAAAAAAAATCCCCGGCCGTCAGAAAAATAAGTGGGAAAATCGTGTATTGGGTTGCGAAAACGCTGACAGAACGATCGATTTCCGTCCGAAATCAATCGTTCCCGTTGATTCTCGTCGACTCGTCCGTGTGGAAGATTTCGCTCGATCGCCGGCGGGTCGGGAGTGCGTCGATAACGGAGTTCGAATACCCGACGACCGACGCTAGCGGCAATACATTACCTGCTCCGGCCGGCGCGTGTCCCCTGGTCTCCGCTGTCCCTTCTCCGTGCTCGGCTCCTCCAGCTTCACTGAACTTCCTGTCCCAGCAGGAAGTTTAAACAGTAGAGCGCCCTCTACTGTTTAAACTTGCCTGGAAGGAAGTTCAGTGAAGGAGGTTGAGCACGGAGAAGACAGCGGAGACCAGGGGACACGTGCCGGTTGGAGCAGGTAATGTATACGGGGGGGGGGGGGGGGGGGGGGGGGTTCGTCAGCGGCAGCTTCTCAGATTGTGATCGGTTTCATGCTGAAATCGATTCACAATCTGTTTGCAGTAAAGGATAGATCCCTCTCAGATTCGATCAGAGAGGGATCTATCTGTTGGTCGGATCTGATGGCAAATCGACCAGTGTATGGCTACCTTTACATTTAAGACTTTTCATGAGCTTCACTGCTTCTTTAGAACACTCTTTCACACCTTGGCCTTGATTCACTAAAGCGTGATAACTGCTGTGCTATCACAGCAGTTATCACTTTATAAGTGCTATCACATATCATAGCACTTATCACGTGCTAACTGCTGTGATAGCACTTATCACGTGATAACTGCTGGTATAGCACTTATCATGTGATAACTGCTGTGAAAGCCCTTATCACATGATGGGCTTGATTCACAAAAGAGTGCTAAATGTTAGCACGGCCGTTTTTGTGCGAATTTTCGCGTTTGCGCGCGATCGCGAATTTTCGCGCGCAATGAAACGTTTTTTGCACGCAAAAGCGAATTTTCACGCGGAATTTAAAACGTTTCATCGCGCGCGAAAATTCGTGTGAAAACGCCCGTGCTAACAGTTAGCACTCTTTTGTGAATCAAGCCCGATAACTGCTGGGATAGCACTTATCATGATTCACTAAGCTACACTGCTCAAGCAGAGCAGCTTAGTGTGGCAGCGCAAATATTATTTTCAAAGTAGGCATGCTACTGCTGTAGCATGCACTACTAACTCGCGCTCCCGCCAAAACGAACGGCTGCTCCAATTGCCCCACTCTGGACCCTGTCAGGTCCAATGATGTTGTAGGACGAGATCCCCACACTTTGATTGGCCCAATAGGCTGCTTGTCACTTGACAGGCAGCCTATTGGGCCAAAGTGCGGGGATCTCGTCCTACAAAGTGAATCAACCCCCAAGTCAGCTAGCTAATTGTACAAGCTGTTAGTCGGTATTTCTCCTGTCTGGCTCTCTAGGAAATTGCTGATGTTGCTGAAACCCAAGAGAAACTGAAGACGTGTCTGACACTTACCCTGCCCAGCGGATTAACTGTATACACATCACCATGGCAACAGGAACATGAGCCCTACTGTCCCATTTTAAAATATGTGGCGTTTATGGCTCACTCAGCCAAAAAGGTTCCTGACCCCTGATATAACTGCATTGTTAGATGTTTTCATACCACTCATAAACTAAGTATCTCTTACCTGTGTTGCTGGACGCTCCAATAGCACTGCTTGTGAACTATTTTTGTATTTATATATGCCCACTACGTTATGGAGTTGGGGCTAAAAGTTTTCAAGACATAATTACAATTTCACTAAAAAAACATAAAATAGATTCCAAATACTTACATTTCCTGACCACTTCCGTAAGCTATTTTAACGGGTTATTATTGAGATGTCTGTGCCAGGGGCGTAACAATATCCCCCGAGACCACACAGTCATGGGGGGGCTGATGGGGCCTGTTTCTGGGATGTAGAGTAGCATGGCAGTGGAGCTTCAGATTTTACCTTGTTCTAGCAGCAGGACAGGTCCTCTTCACTTCCTGTTCAGTGTAGCCACCATGCAGTCTATTTCGTAGCAGATTTCAGTGCCAGGAACTGCTAGGTACTTAGCAGTATGATGGCAACACAGAACAGGAAGTGAAGGTACAATATGCCACACTACTCTGCAAAAATACCAATTAAAAAAATACAACACTACACTAGAGATTCTAGCCAACCTGGAACCCGATGAGCAGGCTGTTAACCAGCGGAAGAGACTCACAAAGCGTGTGGCACCTCCCTTCTAAGCCAACATGCTACATGACTTTCAACATTGGTGCCTGAAATGCAACCTCATTTCAATGCCAGTGGACGGTGGGCTTCTCTGACATCCCCCTGTGGCTACTAATAGCAGACCCTTCACCACTATTAGTAGCCGCAGTTTGCATAGCGGGTGCCACTGGTCAGAGGATGATTCCAATAAAAAAGTTATTAAAATATACTGGTATATTTTTTTTTAAAGTTAAAATTAATAGTAATTCAAGGTTATACAGTTATTTCAATTAAAGTACATATTTTTATTATTAAAATGAATGGTAATCTAATGTTACTCCATGCAATAGTAATATTATTTCCACGACTAGGTGGAGTGCTGCCACAAGCTCTGTTACCAGGCTTTTCTTTCCTCACTAAGAACTCATCCAATCAGCAGCCAGAAACAGCTCAGAGCAGAAGAGTGAAGATGGCCGCCGCTAAGGGACTTGCTGCACTCCGGGGCTTTTTTCAAGATTTCTGTAGCCAAAGGATTTGGCTACAACTTTATGTAATTTTTATTAAATGCAACACAATTTGTTGCGGAATTGTGTGTTTGGCGCTGGTCTATGGGGATTCCCGCTGGGTCCCATAAATAGATTAGCGCCCTGCAATCAAGCTACAAGATTACAGTTGAAAACACAAGGTTAGTGACAATACTCCTAATGTGCTAATTATCAATACGACAATTTAAAAAAATAAATTCTTAATTATGGTTTTGATCGCAATAGAAAAATCATAATTGCAAAGAATTACGCAAAATTTTGAGTAATAACAACTATGCATAATGTTCTTAATTGTGATCATTTCTGTAATTACGATTATTTTCCTGATAGCTAATTTGTAATTATGCACAATTTCACGTAATTATGATAAATTTTAGCATATGATGAAAAATTATGATTCATTTTTGAGTAATTACAAAAAAATGTGGTGAATTACGAGTAACACAAAATTACACACGAAATTACGATTCAATTTGAAATTACAATGCAACATTACAAATTATCAAATATGAATTACAAATTTCCAAAAATGATGAATTACGATTTTGTATCTCGTCGTTTTATTATATCATAAATATTGTTAAAATTTCCATTGCGCATCAGTCAAGACTCCGAGGATTTCATGTATCAATATCCACCATAACAACAACTATTGAAAATATTTGTTAAAAAGAAGGTGACATAAAAAAAAAATACATAAATAGTTATCTTAGGCACTCAACCCCAGCCCCACCCATGCTCTATACCAGCTATTTTCAACCGGGGGTTCTGCGGAACCTAGGGTTCCGTGAGAACCCTTCAGGGGTTCCTCCGATGCATTTTCACAACTTTTTCCCCATTCTTGTGGGACAAAATAGTCCCGGCCGGCGGATTAATCTAAGTCGTGGCGCATCAACCAAGCACGTACTTCAAACCTGTATGAAGCGCGCGAGTGACAGCTACAGAGCGACGGCAGCGCAGCGAGACGAGGGAAGACAGAGCGTGACAGCAAGGAGAGAAAGACGATTATGCAGAAGAACGGATGGTGAGTATTTTTCTTTCCTCACAGATCGCGGGTGGGCAGAGGTATGAAAAACAGCATTATAAAGCCCACCAACACTCATAGCGACAGTGGCTGCACTAGAAAACACGCTGCATGGGGGGCACACATTTAGCCCACCAACACTAATGAGGGGGCAGTGGCTGTACTGAGGGGCATATGCTGCATGGGTGGCACACATTTAGCCACCAAAATCTAATAAGGGGCATCGTGGCTGCACTTGGAGACATGTGCTGCATGGGGGGGGGCACACTTTTAGCCCACTGACACCAATGAGGAGGGCAGTGGCTGCATTGGGAGACATGTGCTGCATGGGAGACACACTTTTAGCCCACTGACACCAATGAGGAGGACAGTGGCTGCCTTGGGGGACGTGCTGCATGGAGGGCCCACTTTTATGTCACTGGCACTAATGAGGGGGCAGTGGCTGCACTGGGAGACGTGCTGCATTGGGGGCACACTTAGAACCTGAACTGAAAATTAAAATCAAAATAAACATAAACAGATCATACTTACCTCCTGTGTAGTCTACTCCTCAATCTCTTTTTCCTCTCCTGTGTCCTGTTTGTCCACTGTGATCAATGGAATTATCTGTCCTCCATTTTGAAAATGGCCATTACCCCATAACAGCTTCCTGGTCAGCACACTGTTAAACTGTAATATCACCTGTCACAGACGGTTGCGTGCCGGGCCAAGGCAGAGGCTGGAGAGGCTCCAGCCTCAGGGCGCAGTGTAGAAGGGGGCGCACAATTCATTCAGCTGTCATTCCCAATTGTTTTTGAAGCAGAAAGAAATAAGAAAAGGGGATACATGACAGTGACTGCAAGCCAGATAACTAGAGATTAAGGTGTTGGGGGGGTTGGGGGCCCTGGGGCACCTGTTAGTCTAATAGCAATCAGTGTGTGAAGGCTGGGGTGGGCGGGATGGAGGGGCGCACTTTGCTGTCTCAGCCTTGGGTGCTGAAGGACCTTGTCCCGCCTCTGGTTGCGTGGTCGCAGACGCACCCTAGAACCGCCCATGAAGAAAATGTGATCGCAATCGATTCTCTGCACGATTGCGATTCAGATCAATAGAATCTGGATTGGTTGTGTAGGGGCTAACTGTAGCAACCTGGAGTTTCTCTTTCTCCCAGCTGTCACGGAACAGCCGGGAGGAACGTAATCGATTTTTCCGATTTCTTGGTCAGATTTGCAAGTCATTGCAGCGTTTAGAAACTGACATTCCTGTTTTTTTAAAGCACAAGTTTTTCTCCTCTTCCTCTCAGCGGGGGACTGGCAGGGCCGGTTTAAGCAACAATGGGGCCCCAGGGCAAATTAAACCTGGGGGGCCCCCAACATATACCGCGGAACAAAAATCGGCATTAGGGGACCTTTTTTGCAGCTGGTATAGTCAGGGTGTGAAGTCCCAATCGGTCAGAGCTCCACATTCTGGCTATCCCAGCCTGCATGGGGGACAAGGGGTTAAAAAGTTTCAGGAGGGGGGACCCCACATAATTAAAAAAAAAAAAAATTCCCACACTCTAAACATAAAAAAAATTTGGGAAAATAGGAAAAAATGCCAGGGATCTTCATACAGCCATATTGCGGCTGTATAGCGATCCCTGGCCAAAGCGCTGCGGCTGCGTATAGACCCCCTGGAAACCCCGTTAGGAAATTTATTGCGCTTTCATTTGATGCATGTAAAATTACACTACCGTTAGGTTTGCTACTAAAAGTGACATTTACTTATTTATTTAAAGGTATACTTTTTTCCTTCGAAACTTTAAAATCGATTTTCTCAAAAACTATAAGGTATTTTTGAAACATTGTTTTTTCCTCTTATTCCTAATGATCTCCTTAACATATCCTGCAAAGTTAGGGTTTCTAGCATTTAAGGTGGATTTGCTATTAACCATTAAAGTCGGCAGGTTATTAAATGTGTTTTTTTTCCTTTGAACCTTTCAAATTGATTTTCTCAAGAACTATAAGGCCGATTTGAAAATTTTTTTTTCCTCTTGTAACCACTGGGGCCCCCTACAAGCTCTGGGGCCCTGGGGCAGCTGCCTCCCTTGCCTTAATGGTAGCGCCGGCCCTGGGGACTGGCAGTAACTTAGGTGCAGGATATCTTTTGATTTGCTAATCAGCTTGGACAATGCTTGTGTCCAAGGAGAATGTTTACTTTTAATTACCTCAGGGAGATGTCCATAGTCATCCATTTGGTGAGCCAGCAAAGGACACTTCCCTCACAGCAGGAGGCCAATTCAAAACCTGCTTTCCCACAGACTCCATGGCACCTATGGAGGGCAGATCTGAATGCATGTGTTGTATGATTTCTTGTCGGTATACGAAGACCGTATTTCGCACAACTATGAAATTCATATAGTCTTATTCGTTAAAGTCTGCCCAACATGCGGATATAAAATTCATGGCAATATCTCGTCCAGTTATTGCGGTATGAATCTTCTCAGGAACCTGAGAAGCTACCCTAGTCACGTTTGATATATTATTTATTTATTTATTTATTTGTTGTATTTATAAAGCGCCAACATATTACGCAGCGCTGGACATTAATTTAGGTTACAGACAATATTTAGGGGTGACAAACAGCAAAATGACAATACAGGAATACAAGAAAACCAGATCACACAGCACAGTATGAGTACAAGGTAATGCTTAGTCAGTCACTGGATGGGAGCATGGAGTTAGGCAAGTTAGGTTCACTCAAATGCATAGCATGGGTGCACAGTAATAGAGGTGCATGATCAGGTAGGACACAAAAGGAGTGAGGACCCTGCCCAAAGGCTTACAATCTAGAGGGAGAGGTAGGGACACGAGAGGTAGGGGACCAGAGTTCGGCTGTGGGTTTAGAGCAATTGTGAGGGGTGGTAGGCAAGAGTGAAAAGGTGAGTTTTGAGGGCCTTCTTGAAGGTGTTGAAGGAGGGGGCTGCCCTAATGGGTGGAGGTAGGGAGTTCCATAGTGTCGGAGCGGCTCTTGAGAAGTCTTGGAGGCGTGCATGGGACTGGGTGATGCAGGGGACGGTCAGGCGAAGTTCATTGGAGGAGCGGAGTGAGCGGCTTGGTGTGTATCTCTGAGTAAGATCAGAAATGTAGGTTGGACAGGTTTTGTGGATGGATTTGTAGGTCAGACACAATATCTTGAATCTGATTCTGGACTGGATAGGAAGCCAGTGGAGGGATTCACGGAGGGGAGCCGCCCTGGTGGAGCGATGGGAGGAGTGGATAATTCTGGCAGCCGCATTCATGATGGACTGCAGTGGGGCTATTCGGGTCTTAGGGAGTCCAGACAGAAGGGCATTGCAGTAGTCGAGGCGGGAAATTATGAGGGCATGGATGAGGAGTTTGGTGGTGGCAGGGGTCAGGAAAGGGCGAATCTTACAGATGTTACGAAGGTGGAAGTTGCAGGACTTTGTGAGGTTTTGGATGTGGGGAGTGAAGGAGAGTGCGGAGTCCAGGGTGACACCCAGACAGCGGGCTTGAGAGGTAGGGTGAATAGTAGTGTGGTTAACAGTGACCTGCACATCTGGGAGGTCCAGGGATGACCGGGGTGGGAAGATCATAAATTCCGTTTTGTCTAGATTTAGTTTTAGGAACCTAGCGGACATCCAGGAGGAGATGGCAGATAGGCAGGAGGAGACCTTGTCCATGGTAGTGGTGGATATGTCAGGGGTGTGGAGATAGATTTGGGTGTCATCTGCATACAGATGATAGTTAAAACCCATGGAGGAGATAACCTTGCCAATGGAGGATGTGTATAGGGAGAACAGTAGGGGGCCAAGGACCGAGCCTTGGGGGACTCCCACTGAGAGATGGTTGGGGGTGGACGAGGACTCATTGAAGGAGGTCGTGAAGGAGCGGTTGGAGAGGTAGGATGAAAGCCAGGTCAGGGCGAGATCGTGAATGCCCATGGATTGGAGGGACTGGAGGAGTAGGGGATGATCTACTGTATCAAAAGCTGCTGAAAGGTCAAGGAGGAGGAGAATGGTGTATTTACCTTCAGCTTTAGCTAAGGCAAGGTCATTGACCACTTTTGTGAGAGCCGTTTCGGTTGAGTGGGCAGGCCGAAATCCAGATTGCAGTGGGTCTAGTAGTGAGTTGGCATTGAGGTACTGGGTCAGGCGTTTGTGAACCAGACGCTCAAGGAGTTTTGAGGCGAAGGGGAGGAGGGAGATCGGGCGGTAGTTGGAGGGTAGCGAGGGGTCGAGGGAGGGTTTCTTGAGCAGAGGCAGTACAGTGGCCTGCTTGAAGTCTGAGGGGAAGGTGCCTGTGGATAGGGAGAGGTTAAACATGGTAGTGAGGACTGGGGCCAGATCCGTGAAGTGAGGCTGAAGTAGATCAGAAGGGATAGGGTCAAGGGGGGAGGTAGTGGTATGGGAAGTCTGCAGTAGGTGGTTGACCTCCTCAGTGGTAGTAGGAGTGAAGGAGGTGAGGGGAGGATAGGGTGGAGAAGGAGTAGGTTGTGAGCAGGTGGGAGGTGAAGATTGAAGATTGGATATTTCCTGACGGATGGAGACTATTTTGTTGGTGAAGTGGGTGGCTAAATCTGTGGCAGAGAGGGAGGAAACAGAAGGTGGGGGGGGGGGTGGGTTTAAGCAGGGAGTTGAAGGTGCTAAAAAGACGCCGGGGATTGGAAGCTTGTGCTCCGATGAGCTTGGTAAAGTATTCCTGCTTCGCATGAGCAAGGGCAGTGTGGAACTGCTGCAGGTTAGTTTTGTACTGTAGGAAATCCTGGTTTAGTCGAGTTTTCCGCCATTTTCGTTCAGTGGCGCGTGTTTCCCTCTGGAGGTTGCGAGTATGGGTAGTGCGCCAGGGCTGGGGGTTAGGGGGTCGGTTGCGGCGGAATATTGGTGGAGCAGCTTTCTCTAGGGCTGATGAGAGAATTTGGTGATACTGAGCTGCAGCAAGATTAGGACAGGTTAGGGTGGGGAGAGTGGAGGATAGGCCATGGAGGGAGTCAGCAAGGACGCCAGGGTTGAGCTTGCGTAGGTCTCGCTGCCATCGACCAGGTGGGTGGGCGGGTAGTTTGGAGGTGCCTTCCGTGAGGAGGTTGAAGGCGAGAAGGTAATGGTCTGAGGGTGGAAATGGTGCGATGTCGAGGTCTGCAATGGTGGTGGATTTAGTGAATATAAGGTCGAGAGTGTGACGTGCAGTGTGAGTGGGGGCGTTGGTGTGTTGTACTAGGCCATGTGAGTTGGCTATGGCGAGTAGCCGGGTCGCAACAGAGTTCTTGGGTTCATTGATGGGTATATTGAAATCCCCGAGGATGATGGTGGGGAGGTCAGAGGAGAGGATGTGTGGGAGCCAGGAGGCAAGGTTGTCGAGAAATTGTCGTGTGGAGCCCGGAGGGCGGTATAAGACTGCAACAATGGCTGGGAGGGGATTGTAGAGGCGGATAGTGTGGGCCTCAAATGATGTGAATTGTAGGGAGGAAGGTGGAGTGAGGACACGGAATGTGCAGGATGGGGAGAGGAGCAGACCCACCCCTCCCCCAGTCCTGTTGTCTGGTCTGGTGGTGTGACTGAGGTGAAGCCCCCCGTAGGAGAGGGCAGCCTCTGCGGCAGAGTCAGAGGGGGTGAGCCATGTCTCAGTGAGTGCGAGGATGGTGAGGGATTTGGAGAGGAAGAGGTTGTGGACCTCTGTAAGTTTATTGCGGACAGATCTGGCATTCCAGAGACCGCAGGGTAGGGGGAGCATGTGCTTGTGAGTGGGATGGATGGAAATGAGGTTGGGGCGAGGATGGGTGTTGAAGTTATTTGTGGACAGAGAGCTGTGAAGCGGGTCAGCAGGGGATGCTTGTCTGGCAGGAGGCTGTGGCCCAGGGTTAGGCGATATATCACCAGCAGCAAGTAAGAGTAGGAGGGAGAGAGTAAGCAAATGTGAATGGGATTTAAATGTTTGTGAGGTTTTTGAGCTGCTGGAGGGAGAGAGAGATTTCAGGAGAGCTAACAGTTCATGAGAAGCTGAGTAAGGTGAGCAAAGCAGAGCAGATGAAATGAATATGGAGTGAGGTACACTGGGAGGATGCATATTGCAATGCAACTTGTAGATGTTTGCAGACAGGCAGAACATGAGAAAAAGTGCAGTAAACATGGTAACTGTATTTTCCGACAAGTATGAATCTGCTATCCACCTAAATATGACATGTATCGTTTATGAGTTACGTCATTTTATAAGTTTAACCCTAAAATCTCTCAGAGGGAATAAACTGTCATTGGTGGGTAATTCAGAGGGGGGCAGGCACGGCTACACGCCCAAGCCAGCTTCATCAAATCACATGGCCAGCAGGCGTACCTCATTCCTCCATTTTCCACCTTCATGAGAGCTGCTGCCACTTTGAGGAACAGTGGCGGCCATTTTGTCTGAACTTTGCTACTGGACTGAAACAAAGCACATTTTCCATGTGCTCAGATTTTCCCAGAAAGGACATCTTTCCATGAACTTTAAGTATCCATTTTTTCTCCATTTTTATTTTCTATACTGTGTTATCCTTTGTCTCTATGATTGTTGATTTTAACGATTTTCTGTATATATTAATGATTTATATTGTATTTCAATAAACCAACGCTATCGTCAGTTGTTGTTCAGCTACCCTATTATTCAGCCACACAGAAACTGGACCCAGACTTCTGGAGAGACGCTACTTTTGTTGCTAGCTAGACAGAATAGAGTGTGTTTTAACCGTTTTATTTGCAGGTCGAGAAATAGCCAGTCAGTGAGTTCCTCTGTCTCAGAAAACAGAGGTGGTGGCAGTTATACCCTGAAATAGTGTGTAATTCGTAATTACCGTAACCTCACAGGCTCCCTTCTGGTCGGTCTGCTGCCCAAATTCCGACGGTTTCTGCGCATCGAATGTGACCACAGCTTGCATGGTCTGTGTGCTGAAACTGATTGGAAGGCAATTTGCAGGCTGGCCACGAGGGGTCCGGTGACATCATTCACTTGAGCCATAGGGAAACATGGACATTACCTTGCACATTCTGTAATAACTGCCCGCAGCTGATATATAACTGACTGCAACTGGTACAGGGGCGTAGGAATAGGCCCTGCAGCCCCTGCGCCCGCGGGGGGGCCCGGCCCCCCCCTGGGGCCCGCTCGGGGCCGTTTTGTGGGTGCTGGAGGGGTGGCAGCATGAGGGGAAAGCCTTGCCCACAGTCGGCGGGGAGAGGGGTAGTTCCCCCCTCTCCCTCACCTCGGGGCTCTCCCCTCTGCGCTCCCCTCCAGCTCGTAAGTGTGTGGGGCTGTGGTGGGCAGCGGGCAGCGGGCAGCGGCGGGCAGATACATACCTGCTTCCGTGCGTTCCATCGGAGACTTCTCCCTCTAGCGGCTGACGTCACTTCCGGAAGTGACGTCAGCCGCTAGAGGGAGAACTCTCCGATGGATGGCACGGAAGCAGGTATGTATCTGCCCGCCGCTGCCCGCTGCCCACCACAGCCCCACACACTTACGAGCTGGAGGGGAGCGCAGAGGGGAGAGCCCCGAGGTGAGGGAGAGGGGGGAACTACCCCTCTCCCCGCCGACTGTGGGCAAGGCTTTCCCCTCATGCTGCCACCCCTCCAGCACCCACAAAACGGCCGCGAGCGGGCCCCAGGGGAAGGGGGGGGGCCCCGCTCTGAAAATCTGCAGGGGGGGCCCGGTGGGGCCTAGTTACGCCCCTGAACTGGTATATTTCAGTTCTGACAAAATGTTGTCAGAACTGGAAGGGATCACTGTAAGAAGAAAATGGTGAGCTTCTGAGAGGAACGGACGGCGAGGTAAGTATGTAGTATTCATTTGCAGCTACATCATGTGTTTATTTTAAATAATTTTACTCAGTTAAGTTTCAATTTAAGCTAACAAACACAATTGAGGGGGGCAGTGGCTGCACTAAAGGACATATACTGCATGGGGGGGGGGGCTTACATTTAACCCACTGACACCAATAAGGAGGAAATAGACTGCATTGGGGGAACATGTGCTGCATGGGAGCAATTTCATATGTGGGTGTGATAGCTGAATTTCTTTTCTAGGACTGACTGCTGTATTTTATGTGTTGGTAACGGCTGCATTTGAAGTGTGGGTGAATTTCTTTATTTCAAATGTAGTGTAATTGCTTCATTTCAGTCCTAGTGTATCCGTTATGGCATTTGTAATGTGGGGTAGAAATGACTGATTCCATTTGTTATGTGGTGTACTTATTGCTGAATGTATAATATATGGCGGTAAAAAGACGTGTATAATAGTTAGAGTAGAAAACACATAAAAAGAAGTAGGTTAATGTTCTCCAAAATAAACATATTTTTAGCAACGATTTTATTTGTAGGTATAGAATACAACCATTGTTAAAGTGAACCTCCGGACTAAAAATTGACTCAGCAGCACTGAAAAGGCTTGGTGTTTCTTTAACAGTTTCACAGCATTAGAACTTTTTTTCTCTTATACAAGCCTCATTTTTAGCTGCACAGAGAAAAACTGCCCGGGCATTTTTCCCCTAATGCTGTGCAAAGCATGATGGGATTTCTGATGTTGTTGTTCTCGTTCTGCTGTTTTGGTGCATTTATTTATTTTTTTACATTTTGAATTTGACATTTGAAGCCTAGGGTGCGCAGCTGGGAGGGGTGATCAGGACACAGGACAGTTGGAACTGTGTCTCCTGCTCCCTGTCACCTCCTTTCAACCAAAAGGATGGCTGCCCTCATGACAAAGATGGCAGCCCCCATGAATCACAAACATTTGCCTGTTCTTTTAAAACCGGGTGGGTAAGAGATTATATTACCTATCTATTCTAATTAACATAACTAATGTAACTTAATGACATTATGTTTGTTTAGGCTGAAGTTCCCCTTTAAGGTATTTCAACTTGTCAATCAAAGTGGCGCGATTTGTATTTGTAATTTTTATGCTGGGATTCCCTGAGATCCGAAAAATTTTGTAGGGGTTCCTCGACTCTAAAAAGGTTGAGAAAGGCTGCTCTATACGTTCTGATTCTCCTGCATACTGTGTAATTACACGGGATGTGTAGGAAATCAGAGAGGCAGAGAGCATGTATCTGCTATGGAGGATGGATGGGACATCCAGCACTGGAGGAGGTTAGTCTCTTTCTTAAAGGATACCCGAGGTGACATGTGACATGATGAGATAGACATGGGTATGTACAGTGCCTAGCACACAAATAACTATGCTGTGTTCCTTTTTTACTTTCTCTGTCTGAAAGAGTTAAACAAGTGACAATTTCAGTCTGAGCCGGGACTGAGTCGGACTACAGTGTAACCCTCACTGATAAGGAATTACAACCATAAAATACTTTCCTAGCAGAAAATTGCTTCCGAGAGCAGGGAAAAGATAGAAAGGGTCAATTGTTCATAGATTTTAGCTCTGGAATACTCCAATGAATGTGTCATTGAGCAGAAACAATGAAATCACAAAAGCTTAAAATGTAGATTTTGTTGAAAATGTAGATTTAAATATAAATCTGTGGGATATCTAAAAAAAAAATCATTTTTAGGAGAAGAAGGATAGATACAATTGTTTATCTCATCATTTTATTTTCACCTCGGGTGTCCTTTAAGCCCTATGGCTGCATGTAGCTCTGCATATACTTGGGAGCACAGAAGAGGGATGACAAGACCACCAGTATACTGTAAGGGTGAGTTGGGACCACTAGACCACTTGCCCTAGTTTTCTCTGCACTTGTCTTGATAAATCAGTTTGTTAGTGTAGAAATTGGCCAATGACAGTTCAACCAGTGTACACTTTCTGCAGAGCTTATGCTATGAATATTATGCTGTGTATAGCAGAGATGTAGCTTCAGCCATTCCTAGACCCCAGACTGGCCCTGTTCAGCCTCAGTAATCCTCAGAGGGTGTTAGTGTCCATCAATGTATCAGATGCCGGTGTCTGCGAATATTAAGTTCTGCTGTACTTAATTATGGATTTGTAGTCATAAGAAGAGCTTTAGATGTCTGCTACCTCATAAAATGTCGTCCCCATCCCAGCAAATCTCTGTCTGTCTATACAGCTTTGTGTGATTCTAGAGCAACGTTCTGGAAGGAGACCAAACGGATGAAATTCTCCAAATCACGAGGAACACGCCCCCTACAGCACAAATGTCAGCTGTCCTCATGTCCCCCCACCATGGTCTCGTCTCGCCCCGTGAGGGTTTCCCTATTTCTGGAACAAAAACATTGTAACAAACTTACAGGGTGTTTTGACTTTTATTGAATGAAAAAAAATGGATTTATACATATTTACGCAGCTGCACAAGCCATTTTGTAATTAAAAATCCTAGGTCAAAACCAGGGTTTCTCGTAAACTACGCCAGTGCGAATCTACGCGTCGTAGTCCGCAACTACGCATCGTAGTTCATAGATGAAACATCGCGTATGTATTTCCGCGTAGTCGTAGTAACGCTATTCGAAGCTTCGCCCGCTACGCGTAGTTGACGTATGTATTGCGAAGTCCGCTACGTGTGCGGTAACTGCGTCAATACAGATCATTGCGCATGCGCAGAAATATTATTGCCCTTCTATACGCATACAATTCCGCATTGGAAGGTGGAATGTACGCATATATTAGTTCACCCATGCACATATTTAGCAGATTATTGCGGACATTTTTCCGCATAAGGGCATAAGCGTCCGCATACACTACGCTTCGCACTACGCGAAGCTTCCGTATTTTAACGCGTAGTCTACGAAATGCAAACGTAGCGAAGCTTCTGATTTCGAAACCGTACTTTGCAAAGCGTAATTGTGTAGAACTAAGCGTAGTTCCAGCGTAGCGAAGTTGGCTGACTACGACCATCCCTAGTCAAAACTGGTTTTAATATGTGCACTTAGGGCAAGTGCACACCAAAAACCGCTAGCGTATCCGCAAACGCTAGCATTTTTTGTGAAGTGTTTTTTCAGATCGATTCTAGGCATGTGCAGAGCGATTATCTACACATGCCTGGCATTTTTTTTGGAGCGTTTTGGTGCAGCATATTTTATTGTTTGTTACAGTAGAGCTGTAACAGCTTCTGTAACAAAAAGGCTTGGAAAACTGCTCTGATCTAGCGCTTTTCAGAGCGATTTTCCACTTTCCTATACTTAACACTGAGGCATTAACGCCTCAGAAATCCGCAAAAATGCTGCAGGACCCGCGTTTGCGTTTGGATAAAAAACAAATCGCTCTGGTATGCACTATCCCATTGAAATACATTAGCCAAGCGGTTTTCAGCTGCAAGCATTTATAAAAACGCTCAGAACCGCTCTTGTTGTGTACCAGCCCATGAAGAGAAACTTTAACCACAGATTGAACTTCATCCCAATCAGTAGCTGATACCCCCTTCCCGTGCTTTATAAATACAATAAATACAGTTGGATACAGTCGGTTTGTCTATACATATTGGATACAGTTGGATACAGTCGGTTTGTCTGTACATATGGGATACAATTGGATACATTCGGTTTGTCTGGACATACTGGATACAGTTGTATTGTCTGTACGTATTGGGTACAGTTGGATATAGTTGGTTTGTCTGTACATATTGGATACCGTTTGATTTTCTGTACATATTGGATATAGTTGGTTTGTCTGTACATATTGGATACCGTTTGATTTTCTGTACATATTGGATATAGTTGGTTTGTCTGTACATATTGGATACAGTTGGATACAGTTGGTTTGTCTGTACATATTGGATACCGTTTGATTTTCTGTACATATTGGATATAGTTGGTTTGTCTGTACATATTGAATACCGTTTGATTTTCTGTACATATTGGATATAGTTGGTTTGTCTGTACATATTGGATACAGTTGGATACAGTTGGTTTGTCTGGACGTGTTAGATACAGTTGGATACATTCGGTTTGTCTGTACGTATTGTAGTAAAAATGTTTCTGTACCGTGTTAGCCAAACAATATATGTAGGTAGAAAAAAAACAGCAAGGCAAGTATGTAGTATTCATTTGCAGCTACATCATGTGTTTATTTTAAATAATTTTACTCAGTTAAGTTTCAATTTAAGCTAACAAACACAATTGAGGGGGGCAGTGGCTGCACTAAAGGACATATACTGCATGGGGGGCTTATCATGTATACAACATTGGATGATTCACAGGAAAATTGGTCTGATATTTGATGATATTTCTGTGAGTTTGGTATTTATAATATATGAAATATATGATATTTGGAAATATCATCAAATATCAGACCAATTTTCCTGTGAATCATCCAATGTTGTATACATGATACGCTGCATGAAATGCCCCTCAAGAGGAATCTATATAGGAGAAACAGGACAAAAACTGAGCACAAGAATGAACCATCACCGCTTTAAAATTAATGAGGGTAAAATGGACACACCAGTGGGCCAACACTTCTGCGAACCAGGACACAGCATGCAAGATCTAAAAGTATTTATTCTTAAGGGTAACTTCAAAAATGAACAAGCAAGAAAGATTTCTGAGTACAAATTTATGAAAATGTTTAAGACATTAACAGCAGGTTTAAATTGTGGAATGGGATTCATGACTCCTTATGTAACATGATTGACTTGGCTTCACTATCTTCAGAAACCTGCTAGATTTCATGTTTGCTTGCATAAGCTCACTGGCTCCAGCCTGCTGATCACCTGACATCTAACTGCTAAACAGCAACCAGTACAACTGCCATCTTCATGCAGCTTCCCTGCATCAGTGTTTTACTACAGCTAACATCTAGAAATATGCCTGAAGAAGGGGACTAGATCCCAGAAAGCTTGCAAAGCTTGCATTATTTAACTTTATCAGTTAGCCATTAAAAGGTATTACTTTTACAAGACTTTGTTTTTTTCTATCTGTACGTATTGGAAACAGTTGGATTGTCTGTACATATTGGATACAGTTGTATTGTCTGTACGTATTAGGTACAGTTGGATATAGTTGGTTTGTCTGTACATATTGGATACAGTTGGATTGTCTGTACATATTGGGTTGGGTACAGTTGGATACAGTTGGTTTGTCTGGACGTATTGGATACAGTTGGTTTGTCTGGACGTATTGGATATGGTTGGATACAGTTGGTTTGTCTGTACATATTGAAAACAGTTGGATACATTCGGTTTGTCTGTACGTATTGGATACTGTTGGATACATTCGGTTTGTCTGAACATATAACTCACGAGTGATCCACCCGGCGTTCCCAACCCCACCAATCCCATTGTTTGCACCTCTTCACATTCCGTCATGTGATGTCCCGCACACACAGCTTGACATCCCTCTGTCATGCCTCCGCCCCACAAATAGCGACACAGCGCGTCGTCAGCTACACAGCTGACAGGCCTGTTTGTAGCTCGACCCAGCGAAGTTGCCCAAGGGCATAAAGTCCAGATCTCCGACAGGCGACAACTGTCAAAGGTGTGTACGGCACCTTAAGAATGGCTGGTCACATCTATCTTCCACTTTGGTGACGCAATAAGCAAAATGGAGACAAGATCACATGATGCTGACCAGCCAATCAGAGACTTATAAATCAGCCACCTTACCAAATTGATCACGTTTTAAGCGGCATAAACACAAATAATGAGTCCTCACCGTTCCCCACTTATGCAAGTACAGAGTTACCATGTCTCCTTTCCCCAGGTCCATAACAATTGCAGGCACAATGTTACCCTTATCCCCACCCATGACCAGTGCATGCACCATGATACCCTTATCCCCTTATCCCCACCTATGACCAGCACATGCACCATGATACCCTTACACCCACTCATGACCAGTGCATGCACTATAACACCCTTACACCCACTCATGACCAGTGCATGCACCATGACTCCCTTATCCCCTTATCTCCACCCATGACCAGCACATGCACCATGACACCCTTACACCCACTCATGACCAGTGCATGCACTATGACACCCTTACATCCACTCATGACCAGTGCATGCACCATGACACCCTTATCCCCACCCATGACCAGTGCATGCACCATGACACCCTTATCCCCACCCATGACCAACACATACACCATGACACCCTTATCCCCACCCATGACCAGTGCATGCACCATGACACTCTTATCCCCACCCATGACTAGTACATGCAGCATGATACCCTTATCCCCACCCATGACCAACACATTCACCTTGAAATCTTATCCCCGCCCATGACCAGCACATGCACCATGATACCCTTATCCACACCCATGACCAACACATGCACCATGACACCCTTACCCCCACCAATGACCAGTGCATGCACCATGACACCCTTATCCCCACTCATGACCAGTGCATGCACCATGACACCCTTATCCCCACTTATGACCAGTGCATGCACCATGATACCCTTATCCCCACCCATGACCAGTACAAGCACCATGAAATCTTATCCCCGCCCATGACCAGCACATGCACCATGATACCCTTATCCACACCCATGACCAACACATGCACCATGACACCCTTACCCCCACCAATGACCAGTGCATGCACCATGACACCCTTATCCCCACTCATGACCAGTGCATGCACCATGACACTCTTATCCCCACTCATGACCAGTGCATGCACCATGATACCCTTATCCCCACCCATGACCAGTACAAGCACCATGAAATCTTACCCTTGCCCACGACCAGTCCATGCACCATGACACCCTTATCCCCACTCATGACCAGTGCATGCACCATGATACCCTTAACGCCACCCATGACCAGTACAAGCACCATGAAATCTTACCCCTGCCCATGACCAGTGCATGCACCATGACACCCTTACCCCCACCCATGACCAGTTCATGCACCATGACACCCCTATCCCCACTCATGACCAGTGCATGCACCATGACACCCCTATCCCCACTCATGACCAGTGCATGAACCATAATACCCTTATCCCCACCCATGACCAGTACAAGCACCATGACACCCTTATCCCCACTCATGACCAGTACAAGCACCATGACACCCTTACAAGCACCATGATACCCTTACCCCCACTCATGACCATTGCATGCAGCAAGGGGTAACGCTTGAAGATAGAGGCTGGTGCCATAAATTTCTCTAGGAGGGAAAAAAATCTTATTTCTTTCTGTTTTAGATTTAGTGGAAAACTTCTTATTCAAGAATTCTGCTTTCTCCGATAGTGGCGCTAATCACTGAAGCTTACTGTATATGTCCCAGGATCATCTAGAGTCAAGATACAGCAGATGCAGCAGAGCAAGCTGTGACTGTCTCATCGCACACCAGGAAGTAAAGAAGATGCATGGAATTCAGGCTGTGCGTGTACCAAACTAAGGTGGCTTTGGACCAGGAGAGATGATTTACTTTGACATATGGCCTCTGATCTCTCCCTAGTTCTGCCGCCTTTCTGCTTTTTCAGTGCCTAAGACCATGGCCTTTATTTCCTTTCCAGAAATCCAACCTCCTAATTATAGTAATGTTCTGGATCATTCTCATTTTGAGTGCTGCCACCTACTCTCAGTATCATTGTCCTGCTTTTATATAAGAAGAGGCCGGAGGTGAGAGCGGGTGGCAGCACTGAAGCGAAACACAAGACCCAATGCTGGAGAAGGTAATGTACTCTTCTGTTGCCCATCACTTTGCTGGAGTGGAGGAACACCAGCTACCAGGGCTGTGATGGTGATGGAGGGCTGTATCGGACAATCGCTGTAATAACAGCGCAGGAGATATGGGCGCATCCGGCGCCACCATAGATTGTAATAGAAAGTATGGCTATAGCGGCGCACAGGGAGTAACTTCGGCGCCATCAGAACACTGAGCTGAAGATACTTTTAAACACTGTAATTCTGCTGCCAGCAATAGCTGCCAGCTGATTTACATCATTCCCTACCATCCACGTCGACTTGGAGGGGGAATAGTAATTAACGCAGCCAGGACTTGTACAGGAGCAGGATAAGCCATGTATCCTGCACCCAAGTCTCCTGGGGGCGATTTCATAAGTATGCTGTACTGGAGGGAAGCAGGTTGGCCCCCTTTTAGTCTCAGGACCTCAGTGGCTGCAGGCGCTACCCCACATAGTTACACCACTTCATGCTTGGGAATTAATTCTTCAAAGAAACACTTTATTGAATACATGTATCCTCTCTGCTACACAGTTGTTGGTAACAATGCTCAGTTGGATTGCAATGTCTGTGGCCAGCATTAATTAAAATCACTCTAGTGCTGGGGCCAGAGCTTGCTGAATTGATACCAGTGGGTTTTAATGGACACTTATTTGTTTTTGACTATAGTTTCTGGCTGGCACTGCTGCCTGCAGTTGTTCTGTAACTGAACTGCTTATTTCTGCTCACTCCATGAACTGGGTAAACAAAGGAAAGATCAAAAATTGCTTAACTTAAGCTGAATTGCTAATGTTTTGCTTTTACTTTATGGCAGTTAATTTAAAACATTTTGCATCAGAATTAGCAGTTATTTCGAACTGCATCTTGCCAAGGAATAATGAATACGTTTAACTTCCCGGAAAAGAAGTGTTGTTTATGTGAGTTTGCTATGGATACAAGTTCCACTTATTAAGATATTGGAAATGTCTCTCAATTGTTTTACCTCACTGAGCCCCTGTGAAGTGTCCATAATGATTTCTGTTAGCTGGCTGCTATGGTGACTATTGGTCTAGAGCACAGATTTCAAAGTTCAGTTCTCAAGGGCCTTATCCATACCGACAGGAGCGTAACTATAGCTGACCGGGCCTCCCTACAGAGATCTTTCTGTGGACCCACCCCTCTCAGTGAAAGAAGACTGAGACGGGCGGGGGAGAGGCGGCGATCCGGGCTGACAGACGAGCTGAGAGGCAGAGCTGCGACTCATAGCTCTGCCTCTCACGGAAGCGCTGCCCCCCAGGGAGTTAGGGAGGATTTAGATAGTGTACAGCGGCGGGAATGCGGCGGTTTAGTTAGGGCTAAAATGTTAAACACAATTTTGTGATAAAAAAAGGATTTTTAAGAGACTTCAGAGTCTCTTTACAGAGAATAAAAGATGACAGCCCCCACATTCCTTTTTAACCTTCCTATTGGTATGGGCAAGCCTGACTCATTCTAAAATAGCTGGAATCGGTAAGGGTAAGGAGTCAGACCCATCCAGCGATTGCACTTACTTCCCTTTAGTGTTATTGGCGTGCGGGATCACCAGCACCTCGCAGCTTTCCTGGATTCCTGTCTTCTTAGTGGTGATCCCCGGCAGTGATCTCCTCTTCTTCATTCTTCATCAGATTCCTGTCCCCTGGTGATCATGTCCCCTGGCTTGTCCTTCTGATGTCGCTGTGTGCACCCCCTGGTGTCGGGCGCACGCAGCCCCGAGGCGGTCATTGGCTTTGTGACTGTTGTCACGACATGTGGATAAACTCAAGCTTTATTCTGCAGTTGAGTGTGGGGACCTCATGAATTGCTTGAGTTGTTTTACAATGGTATGTGGGGACTCTAACTCTGCTATTGTTATTTTGAGAAATAACATCATTTTTGTATATCATTTATCAATTTGTTAATAGTACTGGCAAAACTTACTGTTTGGGAGGGAGAGGGGTAAACAAATGAACCCTTGCCTGGGGCACCTGAATGTCCGGAAACAGCCCTCCCTCTGGAGGACTTTGTTGTCTCCTCTGGGGCCAGTGGCGTATCTATATGGGTGCAGGCATAGCTTGTGCCATGGGCACCATGCCTGCAGCCCTTCTCCTGCTTCTGTGCGGCGGCGCCCACATCCCCAAAACCAGACCTCACATCAGCGACATAATGGAAGAGCGGCCGCTTTAACCGGCATCGCTCAGCTACTGCCCCAACACCCTGTCACTATACTTCAGAAACAGAATCTTTATTTTCACCAAGCACAAATTTTATAATAATTTACAAAAAACTGAGTTTGAACTTGAGCGCATCTGTGTACATTGTGCATCAGTGCAAGCATGATATTGTTTGCCCAGAAGTGGTTGGGGGAGGGGCTGAAGGGGGAGGGGAGTACATGGACAGAGTTCAGAAAGTTGACAGCTGAGGGAAAGAAGCTGTTCCTGTGTCTTGAGGTCTTGGTGGAAATGAACCATAACCTCCGGCTTCAGCTGACTAAAGAAACGGTGGCCTGGTTGTGAGGGATCTCAGGCAACCGGAAGTTCAGGACTTCTTAATTGCCCGCTGGCTGGTGCGCTTTCCCCCTCCTCTTCTACTCCACAGGCTGCAGAGTGTGTGTCCCTCCTAACGTGCAGGGAAGCAGGTTCAGTGGTGTCCATCGCTCCTCTCTGCTCTCCTCTTCGATTATCAGCCCAGTGCACTGTACTAATGTACGGCTCCCGAGTGTGTCATGTGATGAACTCAGGAGCCGCATATTAGTACAGTGTGATGGGGAGGGGCGCTAACTGAGCTATGCTGGCTGCTCTTCCAAGTTTCCTTATTGCCGCTGATGTGAGATTTGGTGTTAGGGATGTGGGTCCCGCTGCACACAGGGCCAGTTCTAGACTTTTTGCTTCCTGAGGCAAGCTTGTAAAGATGCGCCCCTCCCCCTCCCAATTTGGAATGATTGCACAGCACCCAACAATTTACTCTGCTTCATTTAATGTTCTTACATGACATGCGGCTGCTCAACACAATAGCACACTGGCTGGCTGTGAGTCTGTAACAAACAAACTGCTCACCCTCAGCCACTCCATTCCTCCACAGTCAGGACAGCAGTGCCACCTCTTCCCTTCTGTGCAAGTCAAATGAAATACTTCTGCTCTCCTGCCTCCCCCCCTTCCCCCATTCCTCACTCACTGTCAGACTCCTCACACAGCACAACAAGCTGCTTTTCCCCAATGATGACCTCTTCACCTCGCTCTCCTCTTGCTTCTCCTCCTACTCTGACTGCATTCTGTAGGTGTAAACACAGTACAAACATGCAGCCCCTGCAATCTCTGCCTGATGCAAGTGTTTCACCTTGCTTTATGAGAGAACCAGCACTGGCTGCCCATGTAAGAGGTTCCAGTGTTTGCCATAGGCGCAATTTTACCGAGATACGCCACTGTCTGGGGGTGCTGCTTCTCTCTGAGCACCACATTCAGGAGTCTGGATACAGGATGTGTTTTTACATGGTATATTTTTATGCAGGGTGTGTTAGGTCTTTCCCTCACACTCATCAATAAGGAGGGACCTTTTATCACCTTCGCAGGATGGTACGCGCCCTGTCTTCTAATTGCTACAATCTGCTGTATTACTAAATATTATTAATATAATTTCAGCTATTTATGGGTAAAGGCCACGGGCGATTTATGGCGGCTACAACGGTCTTCTGTAAGTTGTAAAGAAGGGCGAGACTAGGGAGATTTTATTGCTTAAAGGACCACTATCATTAAAAATTGTAAAATGTAAAGGACGTACGATGCGAATCCGTGAAAAAAGTTAAGTACCTCTTTCAATGTGTAATCATCCTGGGACACTAGCCACGCCCTCCCTCTCACTTTCGTGTGCTTTATTTAGTTTCAGCAGACTCCAGAGCAGACTCCGACCATCCCCAGGGTCGCCTTTTGTGGCCTGGAATAAGACTGCCGCTTTAAATTTAGCGCCTGCGCAGTTCGCATAGCCGGGAGTGCAGCTGCGCGGGTCTAAAGCCCGGTCCACCCCGCGTTCTCGCTCAGCGCGTCTCATGGATGTCATGTTAACACATTGAGGGCTTGTTCACACTAAGGGCACTTTTGCCTTTTTTTAAGCGCCAGCGATTTTCAAAATCGCTCTAAAAGCGCTTGTGCAATAATTCCCTATGAGAGTGTTCACATCTGAGCAGTTCGATTCCAATCCGCTAACTAAAGCGCTGCCAGTACCATTTTTGGGGCGATTTCCCTCAATGGAAGGTAAAGGGAAATCGCAAAACGCTTGAAAAAGCTCTTTGTATAGCGATTTCCCCAGCGCTTTCATGAGTAAATTCATTGGGCCTGATTCACAAAGCGGTGCAAACTTTTTCGTGGACTTTTGCTTGCGCAAAGTGCCGCGATTCACGCGATCGCGGACTTTTGCGTGCGCAATTTGCCGAAAATTGCGCACGCAAAAGTCCGCGGTCGCGCGAATCGCGGCACTTTGCGCGCGAAAAAGTCCGCGAAAAAGTTTGCACCGCTTTGTGAATCAGGCCCATTGTATTTATTAATTTCCGGGTGAAAGAGTTCACTTCCTCACTGATGTCAGGAAGTGAACAAACAGAACGGCTCTGCAAAAGCACTTAGAAAAGCGCTTTATACAAAATCGAAGTGCGCAAATAAGTGCGGAAAATAAGTGGCGTCAGTGATTTTGATTTTAGATGTGAACAAAGCCTGAAAGAGGTACTTAACTATTTTAGCGTGGAGTATTAGAGGCTAACAGCCACAGCTAGTGATGATGGGAAGTGTAGCACTCATGCAGGATGATGGGAAGTGTAGTACGCTGTTGGGTGCCTGCGGCTAATGGACGATTTGGGAACTGCCAAATATGAAAATATCGACTATTAGGCACCGAAAGCAGAAATATAGGCACTCGTTTACCTCCTTGGCGGTTTGGACGAGCTCAGCTCGTCCATGTACGCCAAGGGGGATTGCTCAGCCCCTGGGGGGTCTTTTTACTTACTTTTTTTTTCAGAACATGTAGCTAGCACTTTGCTAGCTACATGTTCTGTCCGATCGCCGCCGCTATCCGCCAATCCGCCGCGATGCACCGAAACGCCTAGCGCAGCCTGGCGAATCACCGCCAGGCTGTGTAATGGGAAGGATCGGAGCTCCCCATGACCTCATGACGTTGATTACGTCATGACGTCATGTCCGATCATCACCATGTCGATGGGAGAAGCAACGATAGGAAATCACGTTTCTTGCGGGATCGCGGACGCGTAAGTATGGCCGGCGGGGATTGGGAGAGTGGATGCGGACGCGAACAGCGTGGCGTACTGCTATAGCTAGCAATCCGCTAGCTACAGTATGCGGAAATTGAAAATTAGGAAGTTATAATTATTTAAGTTTTTGGTATTTTGTACCAGTTTCTTTCTTTTTTGATGCATGCGGTTTTAGGTTTAGGCATCAGGAAGGGGTATTTTAAGGTAGGTGTCAGGAAGGGGGAGGGTTCTGTGTTAGAGTAAGGTTAGGTTTAGTTGTAGTAAAATATCGGTAACATTTACCAATGTTTTACTATCGTCATTACCACAGTAAATATTTTTCCATTTTCATCTGGTGCCCAATTCACAACGGTATTCATTGTTTAGACTTATATCAGCTTCACCTGGCACCTATTTTATCTCATGCCCCTTTTTTAATGCATGTGCATTAACCCCTCCCAATAGCTTTTCTTCTTGCTATTAAACAACTTTATTGACAGTGAAGATAAACAGTACATACTTATTAGAGCTTCACTACGGTCATAACAATGGGGAACTGAAGTGAAGAGTGAATATCAATTGAGTAAACAATAGGATGTGCAAAGTAGAATATAGAAAATACAATCCTAAAATGATACCATACAAAATAAACAGAAATACAAAATAAATACAATCCTAAAATGATACCATACAAAATAAACAGAAATCTATATAAAATCACACAATGTGTGTGTGTGTGTGTGTGTGTGTGTGTGTGTGTGTGTGTGTGTGTGTGTGTGTGTGTGTGTGTGTGTGTGTGTGTGTGTGTGTGTGTGTGTGTGTGTGTGTGTGTGTGTGTGTGTGTGTGTGTGTGTGTGTGTGTGTGTGTGTGTGTGTGTGTGTGTGTGTGTGTGTGTGTGTGTGTGTGTGTGTGTGTGTGTGTGTGTGTGTGTGTGTGTGTGTGTGTGTGTGTGTGTGTGTGTGTGTGTGTGTGTGTGTGTGTGTGTGCCGCGATCACTCGAAAACGGCTTGACCGATTTGAACGAAACTTGGTACACAGATCCCTTACTACCTGGGATGATAGGTTCTGGGGGTCTTGCGGCCCCCCTGCACACCTGGGCGGAGCTACAAACAGCAAATCAGATTTCACCCATTCAAGTCAATGGAAAAAATGTAAAAGGCTGCCATTCTCACAGTAATCAAGCCACAGTACCCACACTTGGCACAGGTGGTCACTTGGTGACTGAGGCTACAAATCCAGGAAAAGTGGGCGGAGCATAAAACAGCCAATCAAATTTCAGCCGTTCATTTTAAATGGGAAAATGTAAACTGCAGCCATTCTTAGAATGTTAATCACAGAGTTCTCAAACTTGCCACAGTTGGTCACTGGGTGAATGCGATTAAGATTCAAGAAAATGGGTGGAGCCTACAACAGCCAATCAAAATTCACTTATTGATTTTCAAGGGGAATATTTAAACTGCTGCCATTCTTACACTGTTAATGGCAGAAGCTTCAAACTTGCTACAGTCGTCATTGGGTGACTGGGGTCCAAATTCACTAAAGGGGTGGGGCCACATACAGCCAATCAGATTTCCTTGGTGGATAAACTGCTTCGATTCACGCATTTTTGATGCCAGGAACCTGAAAGCTCACAAATGTGGTCATTGAGTGACTGTGTGTCAAGGTCACAAAAAGTGGGTGGAGCCAAAAACAGCTTTTACTGGGAAAATATAAACTGCAGCCATTCTTACATTGTTAATGGCAGGGTTCTCAAACTTTGCACAGTTGGTCATTGGGTAACTGAGATTAAGATTTTGGAAGGTGGGTGGAGCCTACAACAGCCAATAAAAATTCACCTTTCGATTTTCAAAGGGAATGTTTAAGCTGCTACCATTCTCTTAGGGCCTGTACACACTGCTGTGCTTGCGCTGCGCTTTTCAAATCACATGCGCTTTTCAATCTCAAGGTGTTTTGAAAAATAATGAAAATCGTGGAGACCTGTACACACTGGTGCGATGCGCTTTTCCTATTCTCATAAAGGCTTGAGATTTAAAAATCGCATGCGATTTTAAAAGCGCAGCAGTGTGTACAGGCCCTTATACTGTTAAAAGCAGATGCATCAAACCTGGTACAGTCAGTCACTGGGTGACTAGGGCCCAAACTCAGAAAGGTGGCGGAGCCACAAACAGCCAATAAGATTTGTTTATTTTTCAATGGGAATATACAAAGTATTGATACCAAGGACCCCAAAGCTGATAAACTTGATAATTGAATGACTGTATGTCAAGGTTAGAAAAAGTGGTCGGTGCCAACAACTAAATTTTTAACATGGCAGGGTTCCCAAACTTTACACAATTGGCCACTGGGAGACTGGGATGAATATTCAGAAATGTGGGTGGAGCCTACAACAGCCAATCAAAATTTACCTATTGATTTTCAAGGGGACTATTCACATTCTTACACTGTTGATGGCAGAGGCCTCAAACCTGATACAGTCAGTCATTGGGTGACTGGGGTCCAAATTCACTAAAGGGGTGGAGCCACAAACAGCCTATCAGATTTGTTAGATTGATTTCAGCCATTCTGTTATTGGCAGGGTTCTCAAACGTGACACAGTTGGCCACTGGGTGACTGGGACTAATATTCAGGAAAGTGGGTGGAGCCTACAGCAGCCAATCAAAATTCACCTTTTGATTTTCAAGGGGAATATTGCAACTGCAGCCATTCTTACACTGTTTAATGGCAGAGGCCTCAAACCTGCTACAGTCGGTCGTTAGGTGTCTGGGGTTCAAATTCAGTAAAGGGGCGGAGCCAAAAACAGCCAGATTTCTTTGCTGGATAAACTGCTTCCATTACCACAATTTTGATGCCAGGAACCCAAAAGCTCACAAACTTGGTCATTGTGTAGTGACTGTGTGTCCAGGTTACAAAAAGTGGGAGGAGTTAAAACAGATTTTTCTGGGAAATTGTAAACTGCAGCCCTTCTTCACTGTTAATGGAAGGGTTCTCAAACTTAGCATAACTGCTTACTGGGTGACTGGGATTAATGTTCAGAAAAGTGGGTGGAACCTAAAAATGCCAATCAAAAATCACATGTCGCTTTTCAAGGAGAAAATTACAATTGCTGCCATTCTTGCACTGTTAATGGCACAAACCTCAGACCTGGTACAGTTGGTCATTGGGTCACAGGGGATCAAATTCAGAAAAGGGGACAGAGCCACAAACCGTGAATCAGATTGGTTTCATTTCATGGGAAAATACAAATTATTGATGCCAAGGACCCCAAAGCTCACAAACTTGGTCATGCCAAAAACAAATTTCACTGGGAAAGTGTAAACTGCAGCCCTTCTTAAACTGTTTATGGCAGGGTTCCCAAACTTTGCCCAGATGGTCACTGAGTGACTGAGATTAATATTCAGGGAAGTGGGTGGAACCTATAATAGCCAATCAAAATTCACCTGTTGATTTTCAAGTAGATAATTTCAATTGCTGCCATTTTTCCACTGTTAATAGCAGATGCCTCAAACCTGCTACAGTTGGTCATTGGGTGACTGGGGTTCAAACGCTGGAGAGGGGGTGAAGCCACAAACAGCCAATCTGATTTGTTTAATTTCTATCGGAATATACAAATTATTGATGCCAAGGACCCCAAAGCTCACAAACTTGGTAATTGAGTGTTTGTCCGTTAGGGTTATAAAGTGGCCGGAGCCAACACCAGCCAAATACATACACGGGCAATGCCGGGTCATCAATGGGTGGAGACAAATACAAATTTCACTGGGAAAATGTAAACTGCAGCTATTCTTACACTGTTAATGGCAGGGTTTTTAAACTTTGCACAGTTGGTCACTGGGTGACTGGGATTAATATTCAGAAAAGTGGGTGGAGCCTACAAAAGTGTATCAAACTTCACCTATTGCTTTTCAATGGGAATATTTAATGGCTACCATTCTTGCACTGTTAATGGCACAGGCCTCAAACCTGGTACAGTTGGTCATTGGGTGACTGGGGTTCAAATTCAGAAAAGGGTGTGGAGCCACAAACAGCCAATCAAATTTTTTTATTTCAATGCAAATTATTGATACCAAAGACCGCAAAGCTCACAAACTTGGTCAGTGAGTAATTGTGTGTTAGGGCTAGAAAAATTATGCAGAGTCAACACCAGCCAAATACATACCCGGGCAACGCCGGGCAATCAGCTAGTACAAAATAAAATACAAAATAGCTTTTCTTCTAGGATAGAGAGATGGGCCTAAAATGGTGCATGTTCAAAATTATTTTAAGGTATGTGCAAGTTTTTATTTAAAAAAACAAAACAAAAAACTTTTAAAGGGAATCAGAGTAGAGTGAAGAATATGTATGTGAGATTATGTAGGAGCCCAGAGTTACTCTTTAACTGGTTCCTTAGTTGTTCCAGTAGCCTCTTATTATAATGCGATATGCTGCTTATGAAGTACCTAAACATCTAATTATCTTCCAGAAAACATTCAGTTCAGGCGGTGGCGAGATGGATAAATGTTCCCGCCTGCGGATGACGGAAGCTCCGCTAAAATAAACTCCTAATAAGTAGCGTATCCAGAAGATGCTGAAGACGTAATGAGAATTATTGCTGCAATTAATTCAGCTGAAGGCCGGTGACGGAAAAATGTGTCGCTGTAATTGACGCCGAAATCGAATGTAATTACCGTTTAATAGGAAACATTCATTCAGACGTTAGCACCATTCGCTGACCCCGCTGCCTGCCTGTCTGATCCACCAGAGAATAGCACATTCATCTGAGGGAATTCATTCACAAATAAGATATGCGCGCTGACCGTCCACACGCCAACAAGCGCTGCCCTGTATGCCGACAAAAGTGTGAAGCGCGGTGGCCTTTTCTCCCCCACAAGCTCTGCATATTTGCGGTTAATCGGCTACGGTTTCCTCAAGCAGCAGAGCCTCCTCAGTAGGATGGACGCAGGACAATGTGGCGGACTGTTCGTCCATTGTGAGAAGCACAGACGTAACTTGAAAAAGGGAAGACAGAGACTGCTGCACCACGCTGCCTTTCAAGAGCCCCACAAAGACGATTTGTTTTATCTTTCCCATGCTGGGAATGCCCAGCGTTTATAGGAGAGACAGTCCTGGACTTCATGGCATCAGCAGTTCAGCATTCATGTCATTTCATGTCACAGAGAGGAAGTTGAGGAAAATTGAATGTCATTGGAATAGAAAACTATTCTTCAGTAACAGGAATGTTATAAAGGTGTTATAGCAGGGCTACCGATGCATTGTTTAAAGGGATACTGTAACAACAAAAACAGCTCCTGGGGGGTACTTACCTCAGGAGGGGGATGCCTCTGGATCTTAATGAAAAATTAGCCAACAAGGTGGTCAGCTGTGGCACAGACGCAGTAGTGGGTGCAATATTTACCTAAAGCGATCCTGTACATGCGCAGTAGTGGCTTTCGGTGGGCTCTAACGGAAATAGCCAGGTCCATTCGGGTCCATTCTTCTAAGTCATCTGCACAGTAGAGCGGACATGAACTGACTCAGTATTTCCGCCAGAGCCCATTGGAAAGCTGCTACTGAGCCTGCACTGAAGTACCGAAGGTAAATATTTACCTCACCACTGTTCGGGTGCTGCCAGCGCTGGATCCCGGAGGGTGAGGAGGATGGGGGAAGCCTCATTATGATCCAGAGGCTTCCCCCTTCTCCTCCTATGCCTAGCTAACCTATACTGGGGGTACCTATGCCTCACTAACCTATACTGGGGTCACCTATGCCTGGCTAACCTATACTGGGGGCACCTATGCCTGGCTATCTATTGTCACACTCACCTTCCGGGTTCTCTCTGGCATCCCTCTACACACACACGTGAGAGTCTGCGGTTTCATCGCGATAGCCTGGCGTGATCGCGCATCGCGGACATGTAAGCAAAAATTGGTATATGTGCCCATGCGTAAGTATTTTCCGCATGCGCAGTATGTCAGAGACGCATTTGCGCATGCGCAGCGCTATTCTGCCACCAAATTCAAATGCCAGAACTATAAAAGGTGGTGTTAGTTCTGACAGCTTGGGCTAAGCCAGTGAGGTGAATTCCCTGCTATTACTCTGCATTGATTTCCGGTTCTGACCTTGGCTCGTGTTCCTGACTATCATGTTTGCTGCCCATCCTGATTCTTGGCTCTGTTGTTCTGGCCTTGTTGCCTGCTGCCTTACCTGACCTCTGGCTTGTGTATATCAACTTCGTTGTTTGCTGACTGCCCTGACTTTTGGCCTGTCTCTGACTACGATTACTGATCCTGCTGTTCCTGTACCATCTCCTCATCGCAGCGTCTCTGACTCACTGTTAGGGTCTCTCCTTGAGCATAACCTGGTGAACAATAGACAGCTGAAAGTCCATCATCCCTTGCGGCGTGCTCTGTTGAACGCCTATGGACACTTAGACTCTACGCTCTTGGAGGTCCCGCACCACAGTGGGAAGGTCAACAGATTCGCTATCGATCATAACACCCGTACTGGGGACATGTATTCCTGGCTACCTATACTGGGGGTACCTATGCTTGGCTACCTATGCAGGAGGCAACTATGCCTGGCTACCTTTACTGGGGGCACCCACACCTGGCTACCTATACTGGGGGCACCTGTGCCTGGCTAACCTATACTGGGGGCAATTATGACACAATTGTTGACACTAATGGTGTTCTTTTACATCTTTCTGAATCTGATGGACGTCAAGACGTCAAGATATATGCGTGTGTTCTTTAACTTATTCTTAGAAACTTGGCATGTTCTTTGGTACATCATTAATTAACAGGGATTTCTGAACGCCCCCTGTGGTCACAGGTTGTACTGTCTTGTTCACATAGCTTATTGTTTAATCACATGACTTGGTATTCATAATAAACAGCCATGTACTTTAACACATGCTAAAATATATAGAAAGCAAACTTATTTACCTTATTATATAAGTCTATCGTTGATCAACTCATTAGTTAATAAATCTATGATTACTAAATGATTTCTATTCAGGATTAATGTTTCAGCATAAAACAGGCCGAGCTAATGCAGCTTGTGTGTGTTCGGCCTTGCATAAGCATATTTCATTTCAGTGAAGACTGAATATAGTCAGCACATTTCTTCAGCTCTATCTTACTATAAACATAACCTTGTACAAGGAACAAAACAGCTTACTGCAGAAAATAACATTACAGGTTATTCTAACCAACAATCTAACTGATCAAAGAAGAATTCTGCTTGTAATTATCCACTTCAGCCTATATGGATGACTATCCTTGTCCAGATAGGCACTGCTGCTTTCCCTGCGTGGTGCGCGCGATCGGGTGCGCTCCCGCGCATGCTCCCGCCGCCCGCCGTTAGCCCCCCGATCAGTGAATGGGAATATAATTCCCATTCACCGATCTAACTTCCCTGCAGAAAAACCAACGCTTTTTATTCAGCGAGCGCGGTATTTCTGCCCGCAGGAAACGTCTCCGTCATCTTTTAGTTCCTGGATGCGAGATCGTTCGCATCCAGGACTGTTTTGACTGTGGCCATCTTGTGGCCCAATAGTAAACTGCATGCACACACATTTTTTATTAAAAAGTTACATTATTATTCTTTTAAAATTAGCTGTTTCCCTCCCACACCCAAAATTACCCAAATACATTTTTTAATAAAAAAATAAATAAAAAAAATTACAATAAAAAGAAACAAAAACAACATAAATAGCTACCTAAGGTTCTGAACTTTTTAAATATGCATATCAAGAGAGTATATTATTATATTATTTTAAATTATGAGCTTGTAAATAGTGATGGACGCAAATTGAAAAAATGCACCTATATTTCTAAATAAAATTTTGGCGCCATAAACAGTGATAGGGACATAATTTAAATGGTGTAATAAGCGTGACAAATGGGCAAATAAAATACATTAGTTTTAATTATGGTAGCGTATATTAATTTCAAGCTATAATGGCCAAAAACTGAGAAAAAATGTTTTTTTTTTCATTTCTTTCTTCATCTTCCTTTTAAATGGATTTTAAAAAAGATAATTCTTAGCAAAATGTACCACCCAAAGAAAGCCTAATTTGTGGCGGAAAAAACGAGATATAGATCAATTCATTGTGATAAGTAGTGATAAAGTTATTGGCGAATGAATGGGAGGTGAACGTGGCTTGGAAGCATGAGGTTTTCGACACTGCGGCGCTGAACCGGTTATAAAATCATGAAATTAACTCAAATAATCTGCAGAACATTTTAACACATATATAATCAGTTAAAAGCAAGATGGGGATTATTTCTCTGCATTAATATGAGATTCTGACACCTATGCCTGGCTGCCTATACTGGGGGCTAAATACCACATCACACATAACGTTCGCTCGCTCGCGACCCTTTCCCTGGGTGCAATTTAGCCTAGAAACTGCCCTGGGCTTTGTGTGTATATACATTGGCTTAATGTCTCTCTTCCCTCCAAACTGCGTGCATTCCATTCTGAAAATTAACATCCCATCTTTAAGTTTAGGATTCAGCCGTTAATTTAAGGATTCAGTTGTTAACTTTAGGAATCACTCCTTAACGGCTCCTTACAAGAAGGGTGGTTTCCCTCTACTCTGAAAGAAGCAATCGTCAGGCCTCTACTCAAGAAACCATCCTTAGACCCAGATGCTCTAAACAGCTACAGACCTATCTCAAACCTCCCCTTTCTGGGAAAAGTTATTGAAAAGGCTGTCTACCTCCAACTTGAAACCAGGCTCTCCAGAAACAACATCCTTGACCCTCTTCAATCTGGTTTCAGGAAATATCACAGCTGTGAAACAGCCCTCACCCAGATTTGCAATGATCTGCTCATTGCAAGAGACAAGGGTCAATGTCTTTCACCTAAGGAATATTGCAAGGATTAAACACCTAATTCCTTCAGAGGATCTTCCAACCCTAGTTCATGCCTTCGTCACATCAAGGTTAGACTACTGCAACGTCCTCTACACAGGCCTGCATAAGAAAGACTTACGCCGCCTGCAATTAGTACAGAATGCCGCCGCAAGGCTGTTAACGAGCCAACCCCGCCATTGCCACATAACACCAACCCTGAGCTCACTCCACTGGCTACCGATAAAATGGAGAATTCTGTTTTAAGATTGGCTTACTGACATTCAAATCCTTGCACAATCTGGGCCCTGGATACCTGAAGGACTTGTTGCAACTACATCACACCCCCCACAATCTTAGATCAAAAGGACGTAACACCTTGGTCACCCCCAGAGTCCACCTCAAAACCTTTGGAGACAGAGCCTTTTGTCATGCTGCCCCTACACTTTGGAACTCCCTGCCACACCCAATCAGGACAGCTCCATCCCTGGAAGCATTTAAGTCTAAACTGAAAACCTACCTTTTCAGTCTGGCATTCATGAACATCTGACTATCTCCTCTGTAACACAACCCAGCCTGAAACCCTGTATTAATCTGAGACACAGCTATGCGCTTTGAGTCCTATGGGAGAAAAGCGCTTTACAAATGTTATTGTATTGTATTGTAACTTAAGGAGACAATCCTTATTTTAATGTTTGCCTGAGGTAAATTGCTTGATTTATCAACATGGTGATAACAGTAAAAGCAGCTCAGAATCGTTAAGACAGGAGATAAACTTAGTGAATTGTGGCCAATGTCTGTCCTTCAACATGGCCCATAACACTGTGCTAATCTCCTGGACAACAGAGCACTCAAGTGGGTTGCTGCTGCAGAGAGCCATCACTTGTTACTTTAACTATACTCCATCTTTCTATCACATCTGTCCTATGCCACTCTCACAGAAGTCACATAGAGTACCCATAAAGTCACACAACAAGCACAGAATAGACTCACACTTGCATGCAATATTTTGTAATATGTTAATCATAATGTCACAGGCTATTGCAGAATAAATAGTAGTCACAGTGACATAAACATTTTCCAGACTAAGATTACTGCATCAAAGTTTGGATTTTCTACTTCAACTTTTATATAAAGATACCTGCTACCCCCTGCTGGTCACACATTGTATTTACCATTTAAAAAAATAATGCCAATATGAAATGTAGTGCTGTACAATAAATATTAGGGGTTACAAAATACAAACTTCTATTCATAATACATGTATGCTATGGTACAAGAAGGGCTGGCTAGTCTAGCTTGCATTCTAAGAACTTAATAATGGGAGTATATGATGGCATAAGTAGGGGTATTGGAACTGTGGTTAAATAGTAATAAAGGTTCGGGAGAGGGGATGATGGGTGGGCAGTTTTGAGAGCCTCTCTGTGTTAAGGGTAACAATAATGAGATCCACAGACTGGAAGCAAAAGACTTCATATAAATTCAATCTGAAAAAGAGTGTAGAAACTTTCAGAGAGGAGCAGCCAGTCAGAGGTGTAAATATGGCTCATGGCCCCCAGAGCTATGCGGTAAAAAAAACCCTAAAAAACAAAAACTGCACAACTTGTGGGTTACCAGCCCCAACTTGTTGTAAGCTGGAAAAATAACTATGTTTACACAGTAATGGCTGAAGAATGATTTTATTACAATGATAGAAGTGGATTCAAAGCCACTTTGAGTTTAAGTTACCTGAAACCATATATAATTTGATAGCTGACAGGGAGAGAAAAGCTTTATCTAGTATAGAGGGACACAAGTCAGCATTGGACAGGTTCTGCATACAAACTGTAGGCCCAAAGAAGACATTAGGGGAGGAAGTGTTAAGTGAGTTGAGTACAGGACCAAGAACTAAGCCTTGGGGAACACCAATGCATTGAGAAGTTAAAAAGGAAGAGCCACCAATGAATGAGGTTTGGAACGAGGGTTTGGATAAATAACAGGAAAACAAAGAAATGTTCACAAATACCAGTAAGGTTTATTGTCGGAAGCATAAAATCCGGCCGCCAGAGGTGTCATTTGCAGATAAAAGATCAAGAAGAACGAGGAGGGAAAAAATGGGGAGCTTTATAGCATACTGTAACTCAACTAACTGGAAAAAAAGTGGTTAAAAAGTGATTCCAAACTGGAAAAAAAAATGTACGAAAAACACACAGAAAATACATCTTTATTTTTAAATAGCCAGTTCTGTGCTGACTGATTTTGTGGCTGTATCTAGAAGCAGATTAAAGTGGGGTTAAACGCAGAATTAACTTTTGCTCTAAAACATTAAAGACAGTAAAAACAAATACATACCACTACAAGACTGGTCTGTCATCACTTAAATGCATATTTACACCTCACTGAAGCTAACCGTTAACCTTGCAGGACAAATGATCAGACTTGTAATTAAAGTGAAACTAAACTCCGAACTTCCTCTCTGCTCTAAAAGATTAAGCCATAGCTTAATAACCTTTAGGAAAAAAACATTCCTTTGTTACAACTTATAGAAATGCTTAAAAAAAACCTGAAGTGTTATCTTCCTGCACAATACTGGGAGCACAGAAAGGGTTAACCTTCAGTATTTACATTTGATCACAGAACTGTATCACAGCTCAGGCACAACTCACAGCCCTAAATCACAGCCCTGCCTTGTGAATGATCCTGCAAACTTGAGGGTGATAGTTACACCACTGGCTTATGGATACCCCAGCAATAGCCGAAGTCAATTAGCTTCTGTCTGTGGCAATCCAGGCCTCAGACATGTGAGTCTCCTAGGTTTACCGGCTCATGTGACCGGACTGCTGCATTTTCAGTACTTCCTGCTAGCTGATGACATTCAGGTTAATGCGTTGGGGGAAGCTATTTTGCTGAGTGGATTCCTGTGTTGTATCTGTTTCATATGATTAGCCCAGCTACATATGTATAACCGCCAGGCAGCCTGCCACTGCCTCACTCCTTTATATTAGTTGAGCCCCTTTCTATTTTTATGCTCATTAGCAGTTTAGCAAAGCTCTCGGCATTTCATTACCTCATCATAACTTTGTCACTTTATGGCTGTTGCTGTAATCACTAAGTCCACTTTGACACCATTCCTGCAAATGCTTCACTTAACATGAGCACCAGAGCATAATAGAAATAACACAAACACCAAAGGCCCACATCAAGGCTTAAAGGACAAGTAAGCCTCGTGTTTATTAGAAGGCCAAAGGATGGATAACATTCACATGCTGTGAATATGGCTTTCTCTTTTTAACAAAGATGAGGAATGATTGGAGCTCACCCTTCTGGTGACCCCACCATTTCCTGTTTCAGTTCTCTGGTTTCCTGTGTCACACGCATTCTCAAAAATAAAATGTTTTTTTTTTAAGTTTCAAAAGCTTTTTTTATTGACAGCAACAATAACAGATAAGCAAACAGTGGGACTTGAAGTGCCCACGCAGTGAACCAGCTGATTTCGACACAGTGCTAGGGCAATTATTTTGGTGCCTGCGCTGCTCACTAACTAGTTTAAAAAATAATAATTCGGCCACCAGCAATAGCCATTACTCAAATTACATGTCCCCCCCCCCCCCCACGAGTTTCTACCCCGACAGCACTGCACCAATAAATCTATTGTATATAGTAACAAGTGTAAGTGCCCCAGTATAGCTAGTATAGTGCCCAGTATAGGTAGGTAGTTCCCAGTATAGCTAGTATAGTGCCCAATATAGCTAGTAAAGTGCACCAGTATAGCTAGTATAGTGCCCAGTATAGCTAGTAAAGTTCCCCAGTATAGCTAGTATAGTGCCCAGTGTAGCTAGTATAGTGCCCAGTATAGCTAGTAAAGTGCCCCAGTATAGCTAGTATAGTGCCCAGTATAGCTAGTATAGTGCCCAGTATAGCTAGTAAAGTGCCCCAGTATCGAACCACATGACTCGCATACAAGCTGACTCCCCAACTTTTGACCCACTTTTTGGGGGTCAAAAATTCGGCTTGTATGCGAGTATATTCAGCTTGTAAATAGTGATGGACACAAAACTGAAAACATGCACCTTTATTTCCAAAGAAAATCTGGGCGTCATACATTGTGATAGAGACATCATTTAAATACGTGGGTTTTAATTATGGTAGCATGTATTATTTTAAAGCTATACTGGCCAAAAACTGAGAAATAATGATTTTTTTTCCTTAATATTCCCATTAAAATGCATTTAGAAAAAAAATAATTCTTAGCAAAATGTACCACCCAAAGAAAGCCTAATTGGTAGCAAAAAAAAAAGATATAGACCAATTAATTGTGATAAGTAGTGATAATGTTATTGGCAAATGAATGGGAGGTGAAAAATGCTCGGATGCATAAGGTGAAAAATGACTGAAGGCTATACTGGTTAATGAAGTTAGGTTTCTATGGGGTTGTTTTACTAAACCCCAGTAAAACTGATACAATTTGTACATTATACTAGCGATGTGTGTGTTGTATACATAATGAAAGTTACCAATATAGCTGCCATATGCGGGTGTGGACAACAGTTTTGCCAGGGTTTAGAGATTCAACTTCAGTGAGATTGAGAAAATGCTCATGTGGAAAATTGCACATACAGTAAAGGCTCATAGACTCCTCGCGATTCTTCCGGCTACTGGCAATTTTCTGAGTGAAGAGCGATCATTTCTGTGATCTCGTTAAAGAAAATCTGTAATGAAAAAACCTCCCCTGGGGGGTACTCACCTCGGGTGGGGGAAGCCTCCGGATCCTATTGAGGCTTCCCCCATCCTCTTCAGTCCCACGGCGGCGTTGAAAATCCTCCCGGAGCAGCAAATATTTACCTCCGTGGCTCCAGCGCAGGCGCAGTATCCGCTCTCTGCACGGAGATAGGCGAAAATAGCCAATCGCCATCGGGCCGCTCTACTGCGCAGGCGCAAGTCTCCTGCGCCTGCGCAGTAGAGAGGACCCGACGAGGATCGGCTATTTTAGCCTATCTTCGTGGGAAGAGCCGCAACAGCGCCCCCGCTGGAGCCAGAAAAGGTAAATATTGCACAGCGCGACAAACTGTCGGCTGTGTGTTCTGTGGGCTGCAGCGAGACTGCCGTGGGACACAGGAGGACGGGGGAAGCCTCGATAGGGTCAAGAGGCTTCCTCCTACCGAGGTGAGTACCCCCCAGGGGAACTTTTTTTCAGTACAGGTGCTCTTTAAAGGTGGATATGAGTGTGCGATTAGGTGAACAACACTTTTGGCGATGCATGGCAATAACAACTGTCACGGTGGATCGGATCTTTAAGGTCCCAGACAACTCTTGCGCAAAGTGCTGTGATCGTGCCCGTCCGTCATGTGCCATTGCATATTTCCGTAAGCAGGAATATGGATGGGGGAACCTCCTTTGTCAGAAGGTGTCGCTGGATCGTTCCCCGATCCAATATCAGGTGAGTATTTAGCTTAAAGGACTACTGTAGGGTGGATGGGGAAAATGAGTTGAACTTACCCGGGGCTTCTAATGGTCCCCTACAGACGTCCTGTGCTCGCGCAGCCACTCACCGATGCTCCATGCCCCGCCTCCAGTTCATTTCTGGAATTTCAGACTTTAAAGTCAGAAAACCACTGCGCTCTCTCTCCCGTTGACGTCATCAGGAGTGTATTGTGCAGGTCCAGTATGGTCTGTGCCTGTACAATACGCTCCTGGTGACATCAGCGGGAGTGAGGACACAGCCATGCAGGCACAGTGGTTTTCCGACATTAAAGTGACCAGAGGCGGGGCTGGAGAATCAATGAGTGGCTGCGCGGACACAGGATGTCTGCAGGGGTCCATTAAAAGCCCTGGGTAAGTTAACTCGTTTTCCCCCGACCCCCCCTACAGTAGATCTTTAAGAGTAAAGGTACCGAGAGATGATCTAATTTTGATTGATTGGAAACTAGTTTTGGTGCATAATCCGCTTAGGCTAAAGAATAATTCATTTGATAAAGGCCTGCATGCCAAAACGTTGTGTTACTAATAAATCAAGCTATAATTGCATAAATCCAGGTCGGGTTTGTTCTTTTCACATTGGATTTTGACACCTGTTGCTGGGATCTGTTGTTGGCTGGTTGACTCCCCGGTTGAAAAAAGATTTGTGGTCTGAGCGATTGAGCAAATCGTTTTTTTCTGTAAAGAATCATTCTGACATTCAAATCTACTGAATGATTGATAGAACATTTGTTCCTTGTCAATCAGCTCCATTGACTGTACAATCGTACGGTCGATCTTTTGGAAGATTGTACTGTCAATTGTCACCTTTAGGTCTTAATACAGACAGTGGACTGGAAAGGGGGGGGGAGCAGCAGTCAGCTGTGATGGCGTCTATCAACTGGTTCCTACTGTATTCCCACACCGCAGGAGCAGGGCCGGGCCGAGACAGAGGCGAGAGAGGCTCCAGCCTCAGGGTGAAATATAGGAGGGGTGGCACAACTCACTCAGCTATAATTCCTCTACTGAGTTTGAAGCAGAGAGAAATAAGAAAAGGGGATAAATGGCAGTGACTGCAAGCCAGATAACTAGAGATTAAGGTGTTGGGGGGGGGGGGGGGGGTTGAGGGTCCTGGGGCGCCTTTTAGTCTAATAGCAATCAGTGTGTGACGGCTGGGGTGGGAGGGATGGAGGGGCGCACTTTGGTGTCTCAGCCTTGGGTGCTGGAGGACCTTGTCCTGGCTCTGAGCAGGAGACCTCCTGCTCCCCATAGTACAGCATGTGCTGGTCAGCAGAGTCCTGTACTGAGCATGCCTGATTTGTGAGTACTGTGCAAACTAAAGATAAAAGTCAGATCTTTCCCAGCTGTTATCTACAGATAATACAGAGTTGAACCTCTTTCTCAAGCGAGGAGACCTATTTTGGCACATCGGAAATTGTTTGTATGAAACACAAGATCAACTTACGGTACATCCTCTGGTTAAGGATACATTGTCGTATTGCTATTAAAATATTCTAGAGCTTTGCAACAATATTTTTTTCCTATCCGAAGCCACCACTTAAAGTGTACCCGAGGCGACATGTGACATGATGAGATAAATATGCGTATGTACAGTGCAAAACATGAATAACCAGCCCGTTATAATTGCTTTATTTTGCTGCCTGAAAGAGTTAATTTCTAGGCATGGAAGTAACAGCTTCTGTCTTGTGGGCACCTTGTCGGGAATACAGTAAACATCACTGATAAGATAATTACAGCCATAAAAGTTTTCCTGTCAGAATACAATTTCTGTGGGCAGGAGGAGAGAAAAGACATGAACTATTGACCTTTTTCTAACTCTGGGACACTTCTTAGGCTGCTACTGAGCAGAGGCAACAAAATATTCAATCTACTTTGTAAATGTTTATTAAAATTATCTAAAAAAAAATGTCACCTTGTCCTTGGGTTTACTTTAATCATTCCATAAACTGATGCTTTCCCTCTCGGAGGATTTCACGCCAATGCGTGACTTAACAGGGACTTGCAGAAAGCCTCGGTAATGGCTAAAAAACATAACAAAATTGGTTTATGTAGCAAAACCCTACTTAAACCAAATAAATAAAAAAAATCAGACAGCGAGGAGTGCGTTCTTGTCCAGGTTCTGTTTCTCGCTTTAATCCAGTCCATGTCTTGTTGCCAAATAGCTGGGAGCATTGTTGGGAGGTTGGCACCGGGTACCGATCCAGTTTCACGTCTCCCCCCCCTCTAGACTAGCTTGAAGTATGCCAAGTCCGGAGCCTACTGGGCTCAGAGCTCACATGTTTCACATAGTTATTAATTTATTTTTCATTCCCATCTGAATGCTTCAGAGTCATGGGGTTCCAACGCAATGCACATCTTACTTATGCATTAGGAGCTAGTTACATTATATCACGCACAGGATTACACGGTGGCAGCCTTGCAGCTATTCTCAGGAATGTAGAAGCAGGCTTCCCTCTGCTGCTGAGGATGCCAGTGCTCTGCCTTTTTATTCTGCTTCTGATTACTGTTATTATTGCGATTATGTGATTTTTTTACACAATACTATAACAGTTGCCTAGCAACGGAGTCAGTTTGGCTACAAAATGACACTTGATACTGCAGATCAACCCAAAAGACTACAAAAAAATAAAAAAAACTTATTGCAGTATAAAACTCTGACATAATATTCAATAAAAACATGTTTTCTTACTTTTTATATCCCATAAGGTTATCATATTTGCTTTTGTGTATAAGTATTATTTTTCAATTAGAAATTACAAGTTCCCAAAGTACATTTTCTATTTGTTCTGAGAGCTGCCATTGCATTTTATTCATAACTGGTGTATTTCTATTGTAATGTACCCAGTAAGGATTTCTGAGTAGCTGTCTGTGTTCTGGGGTGTCTGCATTCCTCACTTTATACAATTAAGTAAATACAAGATAATGTTATCACCAGTTCAGATGAGGTTGTCCCTGCAGGGAGGGTAAGCAGAGTCTGAAGCCTAAAAAAAATACCTGTTTTTACTGGTAGACTTGTTCAGTAATAAGACCATAGCTGAAACGCTGCATCCCCGCGGCACAATGATCAATAATACCCCGGAAATCCCGATGCAAAATTTGGGGCTCCTTCTAGGTAGAGGCAAAGCTTTGTGCAGTAGCTCTGCCTCTGCTCGCGTCAATCTCGGCGGATCTCCGCCTCTCCCCGCCCCTCTCAGTTTTCTTTCACTGAGAGGGGCGGGGAGAGGTGGAGATCCGACGAGATTGACACGACTTGGCATAGAGCTACTGCGCAAAGCTCTGCCTCCCTGTGCAGCAAAATCCACAACCTGGAAAGTTGAGGAATTTTGCCCCGGGATTTCGGGGGTATTATTGATCGTTCTACTGCAGGAATGTGGCATTTTAGCTATGGCCTTATTGCTGAACAGGACTACCAAGTAAAAACAGGTATTTTGTTAGGCTTCAGTCTCTCTTTAAGTAAGTCCTGTGTTTAACTAGTTGAATGCTGTCCTAGTAAAAAAAAAAATAGTGGTAGTATATAATATGCTGTAAATTATCTTTTAAAGCAAAGAAGAAATGCTGGGTTTCATACCGCATTAAAGTGAACCTAAAGTAAGGGAAAAAATTAGCATATTTACCTATTTGCCTTTTCCAGCCCCCTGAAATCTTCCTGGTCCCTCGCCGTCATCCTGCGCTTAGCCATTCCTCACCTCCATAATCCGGCCATGTACGGTAGCAATTTTTGCTTACTGCGCAAAGTGCTCTCGGCCTTTCGAGAATATTATTAAGTATTTATATAGCGCCAACATCTTCCGCAGCACTGTAGATGGGAATATTGTCTTGTCACTTAAAGAGACTCTGTAACAAAAAATGCATCCTGTTTTTTATCATCCTACAAGTTCCAAAAGCTATTCTAATGTGTTCTGGCTTACTGCAGCACTTTGTACTATCACAGTCTCTGTAATAAATCAATGTATCTTTCCCTTGTCAGACTTGTCAGCCTGTGTCTGGAAGGCTGCCAAGTTCTTCAGTGTTGTGGTTCTGCTATGCACTCCCCCCTCAGGGGGGAAAGAAACACACAAATGATCTCTTGAGATTCAAAAGGAATGCTGTATACAGCCTGCTTGTGTATGGATGTATTTTCTATGTGTGGACATACTGTACATCAACCTACTTCCTGTTTTGGTGGCCATTTTGTTTGTTTATAAACAAACTTTTTAAAACTGTTTTTAACCACTTTTAATGCGGCGGGGAGCGGCGAAATTGTGACAGAGGGGAATAGGAGATGTCCCCTAACGCACTGGTATGTTTACTTTTGTGCGATTTTAACAATACAGATTCTCTTTAAAGAGAAACCGTAATCAACAATTGAACTTCATCCCAATCAGTAGCTGATACCCCCTTTTACACCATAAAAACAGATGCGCTTACCAGATCCTAGCTAGCTCCTGAGGAAACTTTAATAGTGAAACCGGTCGAGTGAGGTGGACGTGTGGCTGGACGACGTCCCATGATTTATGTGCTGTCTTCTCTGTGGGTCCCTGTAACAAGGACCCTGATGTGAGTGACCCCTTTTTAAAACTTTTTATGCTGTTTTTTACTGCGCTACATTAAAAATTGCTACAGATACGCTTAGATGTGCATTGTTTTTTTGCATGCCTCTAATTTTGGTGAAACACTGCATATGAGGATTTGAGTTATTCTGTCCAAACTGGAGAGGAGGCCGGCTGTGAAGACACCTGCTGCTGACCTCATAAAGCTTTATTACAGACCCTGTAGTTAAGGTCTGTAAGGATCTGGTAAGCGCATCTGTTTTTATGGTGTTCTCGGTGGTGGACATAAGTGAGCCTGCGCTGAAGTGTTTTATTCGATATTGACTCAAACGCTGTACTGAAGTGTTGGACTTTGGCTGCGACACACACATATTGTTCCACAGATTCATGATTGTTTGGTTGCGCTGATAATGTGGTTTTGATACCCCCTTTTACATGAGAAATCTTTTCCTTTTCACAAACGGATCATCAGGGGGCTCTGAATGGCTGATATTGTGGTGAAACCCCTCCCACAGGAAACTGTGAGGACCATGGTCCTGGCAGTTTCCTGTCTGTGAAACTCGTTGCACTATGGGAAATAGCTGTTTACAACTGGTCAAAAAAAAACCAAGCAGCAACTCCTTCCACTGACATCACCTACCAGCAGTACAAATGTCACCATGTGATAAATGTCAGAATGTAAATCAGGGAGAGGAAAGATTTTACAACGGGCAAACATTGACTAAATCATTTATACATAATTACTGTAAAAATGAAGCTTTTTTTTATTACATTATTTTCATTGGAGTTCCTCTTTAACTCTCTCTCAGAGGGGCTCACAATCAAATCCTACCATATGACTATGTATGTATCGTGTAGTGTATGTATCGTAGTCTAGGGCCAATTTACTGATCTGTATATTTTTGGGCAGTGGGAGGAAACTGGAGCGCCCGGAGGAAACCCACATAGACACAGCTAGAAGCTACAAACTCCGTGCATAGAGTGCCTGGGCTGGGATTTGAACCCCAGGTCTGCAAGGCGAGAGTTCTAACCGCTACGCCACCGTGCAGCCGGTGCTGACTGCTAGGAACTGGTTCCTAATAGTCCGAGTCCTTGAGATTGGGGTGAGAGTTGTTGGCCCTGCAGAACTGTAGCCTGACCTGCAACTACTGGAGCGCACCAGCAAGGACACATCACATTTTGGAAGTATTATAACCATCTGTTATTCGTTAATTCATCAGCATTATTATTGGACATAGCTTTATCCTGCTAAGTGCCAAAACTGTGGAGTATTTCCTGTGTTCTCTGCCGCATCGAGTTCCATTAATTTTTGCAAGGCATAGAATAACAGGGAAATGTGACATTCTTAAATGTCCTCTGTACATCACAAACATTCCGTGCATGTCACATGTGAGAGAGCCTCGGGGACACCATTGTATTAATGACAGGAGCGAAGCACAGCCTGTGTGTCACCGGCTGCACAGAGCAATGCCCATTTAATTTTTATTTACCTAAACTGGGGGGGAGGGGGGGGGAGGGATATTCATCATTGTGGAAGCCAGACATGTGATGCTTTCCTTTTCAATCACTTCAAGCCTGGTACACACTTTCAATTATGATTGGCCAATCACTGACCGATTTTACCGCTTCCATGTAGTATGAGGGTTCACTTACACAATCTGCTCATAGTATTCAATATCTGTGGACCCTCATATTTCATGGAGGTGGCAAAATTGGTCAGTGATTGGCCAATCATAACTGAAAGTGTATAAGTACACTGTAGAAAATTATTGCACTCGGCACTCAGGATTGTTTATCTTCAGGGATGAAGGAAAGGGGGATTAGACCGCACCTGTTAGGGTGTATAGTTCGCACCCCAAAAGTGCACCTGTATGGTGGCCTTGTTATTCAAGCAAAGTAGCGTGCAACCGGGAACAGTTGAATCAGGAAAAACATTCAGCAATATCAATGTACATAGAAGCAGACCGGGCACTGTCACTTTTATGCTTTATTGCCTTTAAGGCCATGCATCTGGATTATCTTCACAAAGATGATACACCATGTCCGCCATACAAAAACAGAACAATCAAACCTTGGTACTGCTGGTGCTGCTGGTGCTGGGGTGCTGGGGATAGTGGTGACCGGGGAAGAGAAGGACGGCACAACAGCCGTTTCACGCCTGACTGGCGCTTGCTCACGTGTGTGTCCTGTAAGATGGCGGCGCCACGCGGCTTCCGTATATACGTACGCAAGCCGCGCCTCCGGCGCACATCATTGGTTAGTGGAAAAGGGAAACTGTGAGGTCAGGGTTGAGTGGGCGGGGACTCGCCTTACGCGATTGGTAAACAAAGATCAGCATGGACTTCTGAATGTGTTCAGACCGTCATTATGCAAAAACGCGGTCCTAGTGCACCATGCATTAACTAGTGGTTGTGCACTCTTGTATTATGTACTCATTGTGCCTACTGAAAGTGGAAAATTAAACAACTTATGAAATCACTTTGTGCATAAAATAAAACAGGTTGTGACATTATTTGTGTACAACTAAAGTGACTGTGAGTGTTGTTTCGTCATTCAAAAAACGGGCTGGCACACATGCATCTGTCTTGGCATATACTGTTCATGGACATTTTTACTCCTTTATATTTGAGCCTCACCTAGGAGGACATATATATGGCTTAATATCTACAGTGCTGTTTACTTTATTTGTATCACCCCCTAAAATCCACCCCTATATGAGGGGAGGGAAGCCCCCTCATTGAACCTTACTAATAGAGACCCCATTAAAAAGACTGGGAGTTAAAACTGTTTTTCTAAGGAGACAAATAGAGGTATACCCCCTCTCTTTGCTTTTAGGAAGGGCCACCTAACTCTTCTTCCCTTCCCCACCAACCAGATCCCGGGGTTTGGCCTTATGCCTTTTCCCTCAATCTATATGGCCTATTGGAAGGTGGAAAGATATAGGGGACAGAAAGAGCCAGAACATAACGTAGAAGGGAACCCGATCCAAGGCTGCAGGGCTGCATGCAACAGCACCCATGAGACCCCAAAGGGGGAAACCCGGTGAGCTCGACCGCACCTGAGAGATGGAAGCAAGAATAAGGAAAAGCTCCACCAAAGACTGCCCAGGACTGGTTGGTGAGGAGAATGGAGTCGCCTGCATGATTTATCAAATCCATTTTTCTAGCACCCCTAATTTTATTGGTCCACTCAATATGGCTGTCCCCGATACCGGCACCCAGGTTTAAAACCCTGAGTGCTGTATTCCGGGAAGCAGGGGAATGGAATGCACACATCAGAGGAGTTCTCCTCGTGTCCATAATGCACAGTAAGGACGTGTACAGAGGGGGCAAATGCATACGCAGAGCCACCATTAATCTCCATTTGTGTGTGATGCATCCCACTCCCCTGCCATAAGGCCAGTGGGTGGGCCTGACATGAGTCACCTATAGGTGAGATCCGGTGTGTATTACACCTCTTACAAAGGGATGCAGAGCAAGCTTCTCCATTCCCTCAAAACACCAGTCCGGGTATAAAAAGAGGCGAGAAAGAGAAAAATTAAGAACTCATGCAGGCCTAAAAAAGAGAGAGATGGTGACATGGTTTCATTTTACCTTGGAAGACCTCAACCTAGTGTGACGAGGGACACGTCACCCAGCCGGTCCTTCGCATGGACCAAAAGGAAGGAGGAGGAAGAAAGGGCAGGGGGAAAGGGGAAGGACGGGAAGGGGGGGGGGGAAGAAGGGAAAACGGAATCTAAAGACCATTCATGGTCTGTGGACAGATGGGAGTTCCCCCTGGACTACGGGTCCAGGAAGCATGACAACTCCAGCCTGTCGTTTAGGCCCAACGGCCCCATGGCCTCAGTACGTAAGATCAGTCTTGATTCTCGTCTAGTTAATTCCTTGTCTCGATCACCTCCTCTGCGGGACGGTGAAACATGCAGAAGGCCAGCAAACCTCAAACATTGTGCCCTTCCATCATGTAATTCCCTTACGTGTTCAATTAGTCTTATGCATCCCTTGCCTGACTTGATTGACTTGAAGTGTTCTTTTACCCTCTCTTTTAGTGGTCGGGTGGTTTTGCCCACGTAGAAAAAGCCACATGGGCAAAAGATCACATAGGAGACAAATTTTGTTTGGCATGTGATGAAGGCCCTGACTTCCCACTGAACGCCCCCCAAACGGTAATTGGTACCTTCCCACATACGGGGACAGTATTTACAATTCCCGCAACGGTGGTTGCCTTTTGGGCGCGCAAGTGTGAGCCAGTTATGTACCATTGGTGAACGATACTCGCTTCGGGTTAAGGTGTCTCCCAGGGTTGGAGCCCGCCGGAACGCCACCCTGGGGGGGTCCGGGAAAACTTTCTGTAGGTAGGGATCTCTCGTGACTACTGTCCAATTTCGTTTGATGACCTCTGTCACCTTCTTAGACATTGAGGTGAAGTCAAAAGTGAAAGTGAAGGGTCCTCTTTCCCTACCCCTGTTCCCTGCCTCTCTAGAGAGCAATGAGGCCCTGTCTTTGTTTCTAGCCCTTTCTAGGGATCTTTCTAAAAGAGGTTTGTCATAATTCCTCGCCTCTAATCGCGCGGTCAACTCTCGGGACTGGGTCTCGAACGTGTCCAGGCGAGAATTATTTCGTCTGAGACGTAGATATTGACCGTACGGAAGCGAGGTCTTGACATGCTCAGGGTGGAAGCTACTCTTGTGTAGCAGGGAGTTTACGGCCGTGCTTTTTCTGTAGCCCTCACACACTAAGCGGGCACCATCTGGCTTGATCTTCAGATCTAAAAAACTGATGGACCTGTCATTTATATCAAAAGTGAACCGCATATTTATCCGATTGTTATTGAGGAAATCCACAAAGGCACCAAACTCGTCCGTGCCCCCCCGCCACACCACGATGACATCATCCACATAACGAGCCCAAATTCTAATACTGTCCCTGAAGGGGTTCCCCGGGTTCATCACATAGTCCTCCTCCCAAGCTCCCAGAAAGAGACCCGCGTAGGTGCATGCCACAGAGGTCCCCATGGCTGTCCCGGAGGTCTGGTGGTACCACCTTCCATCGAACATAAACGCATTGTGCATCAGTACAAATCGGAGACAGTCGCACAAGAAATCCTTGTACCCATCGTCCTTGTCTGTTCTGTCCAGGTACCTGCGGACGGCCCTTATGCCCTCCTCGTGGGGTATTCTGCTGTAAAGACTCTCCACGTCAATCGTGGCTAATTTGTCGCCTGGCTGCCATGTCGTGCCCTCAACCAAGTTGATGGCATCCACTGTATCAGCCAGGTATGCTGGAACCCCCACGAGTAGAGGGCGCAACAGGTGGTCCAGGAACCGGGACAGACGTTCCGTGAGTGAACCACACCCCGAGACGATGGGCCTTCCCGGGGGGTTCTCTGCGGATTTATGTAGCTTGGGAAGGTGGTACCACACAGGGTACCGTGGGGCCATGGGGAACAGGTCAACCGCCAATCTCTGTGTCATGTACCCACTCTCGACTCCCCGTCTTAGCAACGACCGGAGAGTCGATTGGTATCTGGGGGTGGGGTTGCTGGTCAACCTTGTATAGTATTCCACACTATTTACAGGCATGTCTTTTCCTTTTGCGTTCAACAGTTGTCCAAACAGAGCCAACAGAGCCCCAGATAGCCATGTAGAGTTAGGTCACAGCTAGCCTGGCTGTGGTGCAATTGGTTAGTGTGTCTGGCTGGTAACAGCAAGGTTACAGGTTTGATTCCATCCAGGCATGTCTTTTCCTTTTGCGTGCGCGCGCTGCGCCATTGAACCCCATGGGGTATTTTGCGTGCGTAAAACTTTACGCATGCAAAACTTTGTGCTCGGTGTTTGGACAACTGTTGAACTCAAAAGGAAAAGACATGCCTGGATGGAATCGAACCTGTAACCTTGCTGTTACCAGCCAGACACACTAACCAATTGCACCACAGCCAGGCTAGCTGTGACCTAACTCTACATGGCTATCTGGGGCTCTGTTGGCTCTGTTTGGACAACTGTTGAACGCAAAAGGAAAAGACATGCCTGGATGGAATCGAACCTGTAACCTTGCTGTTACCAGCCAGACGCACTAACCAATTGCACCACAGCCAGCCTAGCATTTAGCATTGTGAAACCATCCTCTGCTAGGCATGATTTCATTTTTGCACCTCACTCTATCGCATGGTCCATGGTCCAATCACAAAGCCCTGCACCCAGCATGTGTCTCATATGACTGTCTACAAGTAAGATTTAGGTTAGCAGTCTATTTAGTGTGTGTTTGGTGGTATGGTGGTGAGCATAGCTGTCTTCCATGTGGTTGGCCTGGGTTTGATCCCTGGACATGTCATGAATGTGAGTATGGTTTTGAAATACTACAGATCTCTGGAGAGAGAGAGAGGGAGGAGGAGGAGGCTGGCTGTGCTATTCATTTTAGGCATCTAGAGGGATAGAAACCCTTACAAACCTGAAAAAGTAAAATTTCGGTTGGAGACACGAAATTCGTCATTACGGGAGTGAAATTTCGATTTGAAAATTAATTACGAAATTACGAATTTGGGTCGTAATGTTAAATTTCGCATTCGTAATAAAAGCAGTTCGAAAATTTAGCCACCTGAGAGCCACCTTGTCGGCTTTATTCAGATTGTTTGGGGCTCTATTGTAGCACAGAGCTTTCATTTCTGTAGCGACCTGGTGAAAAAACTGGTCTATTGCAGACCCGGGGGGAATGGTTATTGGTCGTGTGGACCTGCAAGCTCGGAAGTCCTTGGGATGTCCCAGGGAAAGTCCTTGTGTCGATGTTATATCGTCTTCAATATGACATGAGCCTCCCTCCTCCCACAGCTCCCTTTGTAAGAGGTGTAATACACACCGGATCTCACCAATAGGTGACTCATGTCAGGCCCACCCACTGGCCTTATGGCAGGGGAGTGGGATGCATCACACACAAATGGAGATTAATGGTGGCTCTGCGTATGCATTTGCCCCCTCTGTACACGTCCTTACTGTGCATTATGGACACGAGGAGAACTCCTCTGATGTGTGCATTCCATTCCCCTGCTTCCCGGAATACAGCACTCACGGTTTTAAACCTGGGTGCCGGTATCGGGGACAGCCATATTGAGTGGACCAATAAAATTAGGGGTGCTAGAAAAATGGATTTGATAAATCATGCAGGCGACTCCATTCTCCTCACCAACCAGTCCTGGGCAGTCTTTGGTGGAGCTTTTCCTTATTCTTGCTTCCATCTCTCAGGTGCGGTCGAGCTCACCGGGTTTCCCCCTTTGGGGTCTCATGGGTGCTGTTGCATGCAGCCCTGCAGCCTTGGATCGGGTTCCCTTCTACGTTATGTTCTGGCTCTTTCTGTCCCCTATATCTTTCCACCTTCCAATAGGCCATATAGATTGAGGGAAAAGGCATAAGGCCAAACCCCGGGATCTGGTTGGTGGGGAAGGGAAGAAGAGTTAGGTGGCCCTTCCTAAAAGCAAAGAGAGGGGGTATACCTCTATTTGTCTCCTTAGAAAAACAGTTTTAACTCCCAGTCTTTTTAATGGGGTCTCTATTAGTAAGGTTCAATGAGGGGGCTTCCCTCCCCTCATATAGGGGTGGATTTTAGGGGGTGATACAAATAAAGTAAACAGCACTGTACATATTAAGCCATATATATGTCCTCCTAGGTGAGGCTCAAATATAAAGGAGTAAAAATGTCCATGAACAGTATATGCCAAGACAGATGCATGTGTGCCAGCCCGTTTTTTGAATGACGAAACAACACTCACAGTCACTTTAGTTGTACACAAATAATGTCACAACCTGTTTTATTTTATGCACAAAGTGATTTCATAAGTTGTTTAATTTTCCACTTTCAGTAGGCACAATGAGTACATAATACAAGAGTGCACAACCACTAGTTAATGCATGGTGCACTAGGACCGCGTTTTTGCATAATGACGGTCTGAACACATTCAGAAGTCCATGCTGATCTTTGTTTACCAATCGCGTAAGGCGAGTCCCCGCCCACTCAACCCTGACCTCACAGTTTCCCTTTTCCACTAACCAATGACGTGCGCCGGAGGCGCGGCTTGCGTACGTATATACGGAAGCCGCGTGGCGCCGCCATCTTACAGGACACACACGTGAGCAAGCGCCAGTCAGGCGTGAAACGGCTGTTGTGCCGTCCTTCTCTTCCCCGGTCACCACTATCCCCAGCACCCCAGCACCAGCAGCACCAGCAGTACCAAGGTTTGATTGTTCTGTTTTTGTATGGCGGACATGGTGTATCATCTTTGTGAAGATAATCCAGATGCATGGCCTTAAAGGCAATAAAGCGTAAAAGTGACAGTGCCCGGTCTGCTTCTATGTACATTGATAACTGAAAGTGTGCACCAGGCTTTACAGTTTGCTGTCTCACCCATATCTCCAATCCTATTATTATTATTATTATTTATTGTATTTATAAAGCGCCAACATATTACGCAGCGCTGCACAATAGATAAAGGGTTAACATACAAGGTAGGACATACAGGAAACTCACAACAAAACAAGGTCATGCAAATGATTTGATAATAGTGTCATAGGTCAAAATAGAGACTGTTCTAGTCCACAAGAGGGGTGATTGTCAGTAATATTGCATAATCAAGCTGGAAACACTAAGGGAGATGGCCCTGCCAGAGGCTTACAATCTAAAGGGTGGGGGTGGAGACAATAGGTGTGTCTGCGAGAGGGTGTCTAACAGAACATATTATGGTGCTGGTGTAGGGGGGTATGCGAGCATGAAAGGATGAGTCTTGAGAGCTTGTGTGAAGGTATTAAAGGTTGGGGCGAGTCTGGTGGCTGGAGGGAGCGAGTTCCAGAGAGCAGCTTATTGAGGGTGGGTCTGGCATTCCAGAGGCCACAGGAAACACAGAGCGAATGCCTAGGGGTAGGATGGATAGGAATAAGGTTATGCCGAGGGGGTGTGTGTGTAGATTGTGGGGGGAGGGAAGGGAGGTGCATGGGGGTTGAGGACCAAAAGGGAGTCTAAGGACAAAAGCGGAGAGGGTGCAGGGAAACAGAAGGGGGACAAGGTGTAGAAGGAGGTGAAGGTACAGCATGGGGCGATGGGGGAGAGTGAGATGGGGAGGGAGATAGCTGGGAAATGGTGGAGGGGTCAGGGAGTGAATAGGAGGGAACATTTTGTACTGATGGGATAAGGTAGGATGGGGTGTGGAGAGTGGAAGCATAGACAGGGGGACAGCAGTTAGACCAAGATGAGATAAATGTCACCAATGATGTGGCTGAAGGGGGTTCAGCAAACTTGCATCAGTAATCAATCTGGTAAGGAGCAGTCCACAGGAGATCAGCAGTAAAGTTGGCAGATCATCAATGATGGCAAAAAAAATCTAATTAAAGTGGTAAAATGGGCCAGTCATCCGCCAATCAAAATTGGATGTGTGCAGGCACCCCATAAGCCTGGTACTTGCAGTCATTACAACAATTGTGCAGAGAGCAGAAAGCTTTTTCTTTCCTTGCTGTCTGGGCCCCCCTGCGGCTGCACCCCTTGTAGGGTCTATTGTTACGCCCCTGGTACCAGGCCTCTGTTCATGCATGGCTTAAAAACATTAAGGCATTTCTGGGCTGCACTTAAATTCCTCAATTTCTTTGGGCTTGCTCACACTTTTAACACAATCCAACCTTCCAATATAGACCTGGACAGTTTTACTACACCATTTATTTTTATTGAATGTTTTAACCACTTTACCACCACGGGTGTGTGTATCTACGCTCCTTTTAACATCCTTTCCCCACCAGGAGCGTAGACCACGCACCTACCGCCGCTGACCTGGCTCCCGCTCGCTCGTGCGCGTGCTCCTGGGACTTGTGCACGCCGCCGGACGCTCGCCTGGAGATCAATGAACGGGAAAACTGTTCCCGTTCATTGATCTAACTCCCCGCAGCAATGATCGGCATGCTTCCGCGAAAAGCTGTGCGATCATTGTGAAAAAAAAAAGTTTCCCAGCCTCAATGAACTTCCTGTAAGCGTACTCCCTACGCTTACAGGTCGCATGAACAGAAAATTACTGTGGCCATCTTGTGGCCAAATAGTAAAACTACATTCAAAAACATTTTCCATATATAAATACATAGTTTTATATAATAAATTAACTCATTACCTCCCACACTCCCCAATATTTTTTTTGGGTAATAGAAAGGAAAAATAAATTCAATTAAAAAAAACAAAAACATAAATAGTTACCTTAGGGACTGAACTCTTTAAATATTTATGTCAAGAGGGTATAACACTGTTACTTTATAAACTATGGGCTTGTAATTAGGGATGGACGCAAAACTGAAAAAAATGCACCTTTATTTCCAAATAAAATATTGGCGCCAAACATTGTGATAGGGACATAATTTAAATGGTGTAATAACCGGGACAAATGGGCAAATACATTTCACGGATTTTAATTACAGTAGCATGCATTATTTAAAAACTATAATGGTCGAAAACTGAGAAATAATATTTTTTTCCCACATTTTTTCCTATTTTCCCATTAAAACACATTTGGAATAAAATAATTCTTGTAATTCTTGGCATAATGTCCCACCTAAAGAAAGCCTAATTGGTGGCGAAAAAAAAGATATAGTTCATTTCATTGCGATAAGTAATGATAAAGTTATAGACGAATGAATGGAAGGAGCGCTGAAAGGTGAAAATTGCTCTGGTACTCCAGGGGTAAAACCCCTCAGTTGTGAAGTGGTTAAAGTATGCATCCTCATGAACAGACGTACATACATGACAGCGCTCCAGTACAAAGTGCAAATGATAGCTCTGGTAGTGCACAGGTAACTTCTGGTGTAGAACAACAGCACATTAACAAGGCTGTTACTATTAGCATCACACTATGCCCAAATAAGCAAGTGCCTGATCATTACATACTCCATGGCAATAGCAGCTGTAGTACTAAAGCAGGGAAAGTAATGTTGCATCTCAGTGTCTACGTGATTTATGCAATTTACATTGGATAAGAGTTGCACTCGTGCTATATGTATACACATTTTTCTCATCATAACACGTCACTTCAGGTAATCTTTAAAGCGGACCTAAACCCAGGACTTCCTCTATGCCCTAAAAGATAAGCAACAGCATAATAACCTTTACAGGAAAACATTTCTTTGTTACAGGCCACAGAACTCCTACTGAGATTCTGCAGAACTGTCACTTCCTGGTTTCATGGGAGTACATAAGTGGTTAACCCCCTGTGTTTACATATAGCTTGTCTGAAGGGCACAGATCAGAGAGAGATGACAGCTCAAATTACAGTGGCTCATTACTAGCTAGCAGATAAGGGAGAATTAGACAGGCTGTTATCTCTAAATACACACAGGGTGGATTTCTCTGTGTTTTCCTTCTCTCCTGTGGAAGAGATTTGCCTCATCCTCTGTTTGATAAACATTCACTGGTCTCCTCCATAACACAGAAGCCATAGTGCTTTGGCTGCCAAGTTGCATGTCTAGGCCTGTGCGCGTCTGTCTCGGCGTATCTGCGGCCCTGAGCATATGTCGCCCAGCATCCATATAGCTCTCCCTCAGACGGAGGCTGCCTCCGCAGCCGTTCAGTTTACGATCGGCTTGTGGCCGTAACATTAGAGCTTATAACTCTCAGGTTTAATCTGCCACATCCTGGTAATGTCACCCTTTTATAACCATCCCCCCCCTGTCCCCTGACATAAGTCCTTCCTGTAGTGTCCTAAGTGAAAATGTGATAGGAGGCTGGCGTTTAGCTCTGCCATGCTTCTGTCTGCCAGGATCACCTGCTCTCCTGGCATCATCAGACAGACATGTACCGATGCTCGGATGCCAGACACCTCGCCAGCTCCATGCCTGAGATTCACGCCGGCGCTCCGTCCTGAGGTCATCCTGCCGTCCGGAGCCAACGCTGGCTCTCAGAACACACAGAAGACCCGAGGTCCTCTTGCTTCTTGGCAGCACTACAAGGATCGTCCCCGATGGGGAGATCTTAGCCGCATACTTGCAAGCTCTCGGGCTGCGGGGCTTTAAACAACAGATTATTTATGAGGAAGATCTCATCTGTGAACTAGCCGGAGTATTTATTGGGAACACGAAAAATTGGGAGGGCTGCTGCCATTTTTCTGTAGTGTGGTTAGAAATTAGTAGTAGAATGGGGAGAGCTACAACCAGCCTTCAAACAAACAAGAACTGGGAAAAATCAATCAGTTTTCTTACATGGTCTTTTAGGCCTTGTTCACATTATAAATCACCAGCGCTATCGCAAGCACTGAGCGATTTATTGAGAGGTCCTAAAATGCTTTTCCCTGTGCTTTGAGCTTAGAAAAGCGCTTTGCTAAACAATTTTGATGAGCGATTTGTTTTTTTCATTTCCTGACTTCAGTCAAAGCAAGGAGTTTTAAATCAGGATGATACCATTTATTGGCTAACTAAAAATGAATAAGAATAAACAAGCTTTCGGCCTTGCAGCCTTTGTCGGGCTTACATCCTGTTAGTTTGCAGGCTGGTGGTACAGACAGCTTTATACATCAAAAGGGAAAACAGATTTTTTTTTCCCAAGCATAAAAACACGGCATTAAGATGCCTTAAAGAGAATCTGTATTGTTAAAATCGCACAAAAGTAAACATACCAGTGCGTTAGGGGACATCTCCTATTACCCTCTGTCACAATTTCGCCGCTCCCCGTTGCATTAAAAGTAGTCAAAAACAGTTTTAAAAAGTTTGTTTATAAACAAACAAAATGGCCACCAAAACAGGAAGTAGATTGATGTACAATATGTCCACACATAGAAAATACATCCATACACAAGCAGGCTGTATACAGCTTTCCTTTTGAATCTCAAAAGATCATTTGTGTGTTTACCTTCTGTCCCCTTCTTCTCTCATGCACTGAACATTACAGGCTTCCTGCAGACAGCTCTGCCTGTGCCTGTGTTTGTAATTCCTCAGTATGTGTCAGCCAGCTACTTTCACAGCCTTTTTATCCAGCTCACTTCTATCACTGATAAGAAAGCAGAGAAGCTGCTGGCTTATGTAAATAAAACACACACTGGAGTGTGCATAGAGGAACAGACCAGCAATGGAAGAGTTGGCAGCCTTCCAGACACAGGCCGACAAGTCTGACAGGGGAAAGATACATTGATTTATTACAGAGATGGTTATAGTAGAAAGAGCTGCAGTAAGCCAGAACAGATTAGAATAGGTTTAGGAACTTGTAGGATGGTAGAAAAAACGTTGTAATTTTTGTTACAGAGTCACTTTAAGTGAAATAGAACATCCAAATGGGGTGAGAAGTTGTTAGCTGAGATAAGGATCCTTGTTTACTCCATGCTCACAGACCTGGGAGTTGGACTGACACAGAGGTATCATAAATTCTGAGTTCACAAGCTCAGCTATATAGGATGAGAAAGAGTTTAAATATCGTCAGCCTCATACCAATATAAAAAGTTTTTCTCCTTATTCAAGCCCTTGTCCACAGCTTTGAACCAATTTATAAATTTTGTTTCTGCTATTAATCGATCATTTGACGTTTTGAAGCCACCCTTCAGGGCAGTGACACGAAGATCATCCATGCTGTGTCCGTTGGACCGAAAGTGTGTAGCAACTGGGAGTCCAGATTTGGTATCATTAATATAGTGCCTGTGTCCATTCATACGTTTGCGCAGAGTTTGTCCAGTTTCTCCCACGTACATATCATTGGGGCATTTAGCACACATGATCAGATATACCAGATTGGTGGAACCACAGGAAAATGTACCTTGTACTCTGTACTCCTGTTGTGAACCTGGTATCGTTAACCTGTCAGTGGAGTAAATGTGTCTGCTTAACCACAAGAAAATGTATGCGTGCTCAACACCAAGCTTAACCCTTACAAGTCTGGCTGTGCAAATCTGGCTAAGGCCCCGTTCACACTTGCGGTTCTCTGCCAAACGGACCGGATGACCTGACCGGATCCGGACCGGATCTGGATCGGAACCGTACGGTTCTGATCCGGATCCGATCCGGATCCGGTCAGTTTGCATCAGGTGTTCATCAGGATGCGATCTGGATCCATTTGGCAAAAGATAGTAGAAAAGGAATAAAAATGTTGGGGTCTGGGAGGTCAGCAGAAGGTGGACCTGTGGAATCAGGCCCTCCGCTGTTTAGCACTCACCTCCACCTCCGACATACTGCCAACATCTCCAGCACGTTTAAAATCACTGCTGCTCCACTCCAAAATGCTTGCCCATGTGTCCCCATCCAAAATCGCCGCTTCAATACGCATAGGAAGTGGGGTAGAACATCCGGATTTTTAGCCAGTGTGTTGTGCGCTCTCCGGTTCTCATTGGTTTGTATTGGCCGGATGGTGCAGTCCGGCTCCGCTCCGGATATGGCTGCCGGAGGAGCCGGACCAAAAAATAGCGCATGTTGGGTCTTATGCCGGAGTCCGGATCCGGTCCGGACGAAACGGACGCATGTGAACGGACGCATAGGCTTTCATTGCTATGCCGTGCGTCCGTTCCGTCCGTTCTGCATGCGGTCCGGCTCCGGCACGGCGATTCCGGACGGCGACCGCTAATGTGAACCGAGTCTAAAATGGCTTATCATGAGGCATTGCTCATGCAAAAATGCATTTGCTTTCGCATGCCAAACTTTGCAGGGTCAAAAACTAATACCGCGAAGCGGTTGCCCTGCGGGAATTAGTTCATGCTATATAGCACTATCCAGGAGCGTCACGGGGAGGCTTCCCAATGCCCCCATACAACTGGGGAGGCTGCAGGGCCCCAGGCTCTCTCACTGCCTAGGGACCACAGCGTCACCCCGGAGGGGGAGGCTGGGTAGCGCAGACGACCACCCCAAGCATGGCCAGCGCCGGGGAGGGCCATCCGCACCCACCTCCCAAAATTTAAAAACAGGCACTTACCTTAACGTCCATTGCGTTCTGCTACTGCGCATCAACTCGGGGCACTGCATAGGAAAGGAGTGACGCATGGGTCACCCCAAGCTGTGGGGCTCAGGGCTGTCTCACACACATCACTCCAGAAGGGGGGGGGGGAGGACAGGCACAGACAGCCCACTCCCGGGCTCACACCACCTAGAGCAAGCCATCCACCACCTGCCTCCAAAGGTCAGAAATGCAAAATGCTTAACCACAAGAAAATTTATGCGTGCTCAACACCAAGCTTAACCCTTACAAGTCTTTTGCATGAGCAATGCCTCATGATAAGCCAATTTAGCCAGATTTGCACAGCCAGACTTGTAAGGGTTAAGCTTGGTGTTGAGCACGCATAAATCTTCTTGTAGTGAGTAAATGTGTCTGCAGGTCCCACATATTTTTTGTCGGCAGGGTGATGTTCCGTTTTGTTGAGGCCTATTCAAAGAACTCCTGACAATTATCTGTTTTAGATTGTGTGGTTGCCGATATGACAAGAGTGGAGGTTTAGGGAATATCTTTCTCAGTCTGTGATCCTTGTGTAAAATGGGATGAAGTTCCTTAGCAATCCTCCTTAAGATTTCCAGGTGTGGGTTGTAGGTGACAACCAAAGGGACACGTTCCTCTTTCTGGTTTTGCTTATATTTCAGGAGTTAGTCAGGAAGTGAACTCTTTGACCGGGAAAAGAATAAATACAATGTATTTATTCTTAAAAGAGCTTTTTATATTTCCCTATACCTTCCATTGAGCCAAAGCGCTCAGAAAATGGTACAGGCAGCGCTTTTGCGAGCGGAAAGCAATCGAAATGCTTATATGTGAACACTCTTATAGGAAATCATTGCACAACCGCTTTTAGGGCTCATCGTGTGAACAAGTTTCTAGCAATGTCGGGACTCCATTCACGAATTTCTAATCACCACCATGTTTGTATTTAACCGACCGGGAAAGTCCAACAGGAAATCCCGTTCTGAACGGGATTTCCTGCTTACTCTGATAGCCGAAGGCGATCGGAGTGGGTAGGGGGATGCCGCTTGTCAGCGGCTATCATGTAGCGAGCCCTGGGCTCGCTACATGATTTAAAAAATTTTTTTTTTTTAAAAAGTGCTGCGCTGCCCCCTTGCCACCAGAATTGGAACGGCAAGGGGGTTAAATGTTATACGTCTGTCAGCCGTAAACCTTTTTCGGTTTCTTGTATATCTTTTCTTATCAATATTTCATCACTTTACCACGGATTGCTTTTCAATGGTGATTTGGTGTTGGTTGGTACTGAATAGTGACACACACTGGGGTAATTGGGCATTTGGGACCTCCTTGGTTCTTTCCTTCCCCCTCTATTCCCCCTTCCCATTCCCTCCCCCCCCCCCCCTTTCCTCACCCCCTCCCCTCACCTCCACACTTATGCTGCATGCCACCTCCACGTCTCTTCCGGAGATACTGCATTGAGAACTGATACTTTATATGCTTTTTCATCTATTTCTAGGGAACAATAATGGATCTTTTTTTCAAGAGCCGAACAACTCCTGAAGAAGTGTGGTTCTTCACGAAATGCATCAAGCCAAATGCTCAGCCTTGATACATTATTCCCTATAATATGATATGGTATTATGTCTGATGATTGTACGAAGTGTATATATACCACTAATCATTCAGATAGCAATTGTTTTCAACCTGAATGGCTGATAATTTTTAGTAAATCACTAATATTCCATGGTCTAGGTTATATGTGAAAAGCAATTAGTCAATAGGAACCTAACGCTCTATTTTTTTAAAATGTGCATTGTCTATATATTTTAAATGTTGTAATAAAATATGTTTTTTTATAGGCTGAATAATAACATGTGACTTATCCGTTCATTTGATATAATACTTGTCCCCATTACACTCCTGTAGACTCCTCCCTCCAATTTTTATCCCATTTTGGCACTCCAGGCAAGGCCCCTTTTGCCTCCCTATCAAAGTCTCATGAACCGAAGCATCATAACCTACATCAATTAGATTTTTGGCCACCATTAATAGTTTACATAGAAATAATGTGTCTCAAAATAATTTTTGTAAAGGATACACAGATTACTTACCAGCCCATATACGTCTCGCTGGCCCAAATTCAATTAAACCATTTAACAAACCCTTCCACTAACGGTTTTGAGGAGTGTGCATCCACTTTATAAACATTATACTGTTTATGTATAGCCTGGGTCTTCATTACAGGTTAGAATATTGTCCTGGAAATACAATCAGAGTTGCCACAATTGACTAAGCAGTGGCCATTTAAGAAGAATGCTTCCCTTTCTTACCAGAACTAGCAGTTGGATATAGGAATTCCATAAAGTACAGTGTGCTAAGACTAGCTCTGTGTGGTCTACAGTTGTCACTTCAGGCATCTGCCTGGTTTGCCTATGCCTAAAAATAGTCCTGAAAGAGAATATACAGTATTTTAAATTTGTGTTTTGTATTTAAGTTAGTATTTTCTTTTTTTTTGATCAGCAGAATATGAAATAGCACCTTTGAATACTGCATACTTGCCAGTCACACACTAGCATGTAAGCTGACATTTGAAAAGTCCCTGTGCTGTCTCCTTTATTTAGTAAACCTCCCTTTCCTCCCCTCTGGTCATGTAAGATGTGTTTATATGATTGAAAGTTAACCAGAGGCAGCCTGGAAAAAAAGTTATATACTTACCCAGGTAGATGGATGTCCCTGGATGGTTCAGAGGCTTCCTTTCCCACCATGAACCTTAGTGTGTTTCTTCTGTCTAGTGTATAGCGCTCGAGAGCTGTAGCCACTAAAGGCACACTTATTAGCAGGGTGTAATGGGGGTGGGGCCCTAGACAAGGTAGTAGATTTTTGGTAAGATGAAGTGAAGAGAGGTCAAAGAAGGTGGCAAGAAGGTGGCAGGTGGGCCCCTTGACACCCACTAGGCTCCAAGCACCTGCCTAGATGCCTGGTGGATGATCCTGCTCTGCTTAGTCAGTAAGTGACCCCGAAGCATTACAGAGTTTTGACCACTGATTATTGGTACAGGCAGGATAAAAACTCCAGTCTCCTACTTCAAAAGCAGTGTCTTTAGCAAGTGCGCTATCCACCTACTGGCCCCAGTGCAGACCTTATATATATATTTAGTTTATTTAGTGCTGTACATGATAGTACAAAACAAATATCGGGAGTATAGATACATGAGATGTTCAACACATTGTACAATCAGGACATGCAGTAATACATGTACAAATAAATACATAGTTAATGTGTGGTTTTAAATATTACTACAATTGGTACATGTTTGTATGGTAAATTACAGCAAGATAAGAAACAGTAGGAGGTGGTCCCCACCTTCCCAGCTTACCTCATTCAAAATGTAGAAAAAGTATGTTTATTTGTTAGGTATAAACTGAGCATGTTTAAAGGGGTACTATGGAGAAATCTAGGCTACTGGGATAACCCTGGTAGCATGTACCGGTACCTAATAGAAGGAGCATCAGATACTAAGCAGTTTGTTTGTTTGTTTAAATGTCTGCTTGAAAGGTTAACGAGCACATACAGAGATCCTGACCATGTCCTTCTCCCTCTGCTGACTCTTCTCCCTCTGCTGTGCTGTAACAGTATTTCTTTATTTACGATTTTCCCCAGTACTTGCTGAGCAGCCTCTGCATTCCAATGTCCTGTACAGATTCAGCAGGGAGAGCTGTTAAGTAATCACCGTCTGACGGGTCCTGCGATGTCTACTTGTCGATGGTCGTCAAGTGTTGCTTCTTCCTGCCGGCAGGTATGCACGACGTCACGTGACGCTACGCATTGGGAGCGAACAAGACTTAAACCGATCACGGTACTTTACATGGGAGTCGTCGGGGATCTTAGCGATCTGATCCACCATGACGGTCATTATTGCGGCATGACGCTAAGCGACGTTTGCGTGGTCGTGTGACTGTACCTACGCTGCAATATCGTGGTAACAACTTCTCAGTGCTCAAAAAATTGTCGGGAAAATAGCAACGTGGGTACATAGCTTTACAGCGCAGTAGAGAGGGAGGACATGCAGGATCTATGCATATGCTGCCTAAAACCTTTCAAGCAGACATAAAAAAAATGCTTCAAATCTGATCCTCCTTATTAGGTACAAGGTACCAGGGTTATACCACCAGTAGCCTAATTTTAACCATAGTGCACCTTTAAGATATGACATCATGTGTGACTGACTGACCACTCTTTAATGCTGCTGTTCAGCAGGAGGTGTTGGTTCCATGCTGTAGGTTGAAAAGGCATCAATGGGGAGACGACGTGCAGGATCTGTCTCTTGGAGCAGAAGAGATAATCAAAGTGAAGTATCAAAGGATCCGCACTGTTTAAAATTCAAAAACTTTAATGAATCTTCATAAAATGATTAAAGAATCAAAAGAAGTGTGCCGGGTCACCCTGAACTTTTTTTTCACATTTTTTTGCATTTTCTGATGCAAAAAAAATGATAAATAAAATACTCCTCAGAAAGTAGGAAATCAGAAAAACGGTAAACGGTAAAGTCGGAAATCTGGAAATTGGCATTGGCGGAAATCTGAATTTCCGTGGAATCGGAAATGGACATTTCCGACCATCCCCTAGTTGCGATTTAAATAAGGTTTAATTGCCTCAGGTGTGTGGCTGGGAGAGAGGGGGGTACCTACCTATAAGTCCGCTGTCTTCTATGCGTTTCAAATGTCTTGCACACGTCCTATTGGACTCATTGCAAGACTCACTACTGCGCACTTCCTCCTTATGGCTTGAAGGAGGAAGTGCGGTAGTGAGTCTTGTAATGCGTCCAATAGGACCCTGCGCAAGACGTTTGGAACGCATAGAAGACAGCGGACTTATAGGTAAGTACCCCCCTCTCTCCCAGCCGCACACCTGAGGCAATTAAGCCTCATTTAAATCACAAATTCGAGTGAGCTCACCACTGGTCGCCATCACGGTGACCAGGCACACTTTTTGATGTTTTAATCTTTTCATGAAGATATGATAAAGATTTTGAATTTTAATTTTAACCATTGCGGATACTTCAGTTTGGTTCCATGTAGTGTTGGGCGAACAGTGTTCGCCACTGTTCGGGTTCCGAACTAAGAGCGCATGGCCGAACGTTCGGCTAGCGCTGTGATTGGCCGAACGGGTCACGTGGTTCGGACCCGAACGCGCTCTGATTGGCCGAACGGGTCACGTGGTTCGGGTACATAAATACCCGATCCACGTCATTTCTCCGCCATTTGTCTGTGGGTTTAGCTTTGGGTAGGCAGGCAGGGTAGTTCTCTCTCCAGCCAGGCTAGCCAGGGTCCCCCCAGTCATTGTGTTGCTGCTGGGAACAGTAGTACACCGCTCACCCACACTATATAGCATTGTGTTTACTGCCACTCTGTGTACACCACTCACCCACCACTGTATAGCATTGTGTTTACTGCCACTCTGTGTCTCTGCAGGGAACAGTAGTACACTGCTCACCCGCCACTGTATAGCATTGTGCTCTGCGTCGCTGCTGGGAATAGTAGTACACCGCTCACCCACCACTGTATAGCATTGTGCTCTGTGTCGCTGCTGGGAACAGTAGTACACCGCTCACCCACCACTGTATAGCATTGTGCTCTGTGTCGCTGCTGGGAACAGTAGTACACCGCTCACCCACCACTGTATAGCACTGTGCTCTGTGTCGCTGCTGGGAACAGTAGTACACCGCTCACCCACCACTGTATAGCATTGTGCTCTGTGTCGCTGCTGGGAATAGTAGTACACCGCTCACCCACCACTGTACAATCAATTTTCTCAAAAACTATAAGCTCTTTTTCAAATATTTTTTTTCCTCTTGTACACACTCCGAAGGTGCACATACCCTGCAAATTTGGGGTATGTAGCATGTAAGGAAGCTTTATAAAGCACAAAAGTTCGGGTCCCCATTGACTTCCATTATGTTCGGAGTTCGGCGCGAACACCCGAACATCGCGGCCATGTTCGGCGAACGTTCGCGAACCCGAACATTCAGGTGTTCGCCCAACACTAGTTCCATGCTGTAGACAGATCATAATTTTCACATTGTGTGTTGTTTTGTGTCCCAGGTGTAGCATGAAGTCTGGCGATGGAGGGCTGCAAGATATCTTTGAGAAACTATGTCCATGCAAATAACATTGCTTTATTAGCAGCTGTGGCATGTTCTGCACTATTACTTTCTTTCATCCAGTCCAGCTCACTTCAAAGTGCAAAGACGCCATCTAATGTCCTATTATAATATTACAGCACATGGCACATTTAAAAATTACCTCGTTGTCTATTACCAATACCAATCTGTATTCCAAAATCGGGGAAGGCATATCAGCAAATGTAGTACTTTGGGAAGAGTGTGACATGGTAAGTACTGTGAAACCAAGCAGCTTCAGTTTTATTGTTGTAAAGGGCTTTTCAGCAAAATAAAAGTAAGGTACAGTCCACGGTCCACCACAAACAGGGCCGCCATCAAAAATTTTGGGGCCCCTCACAAATCATCAGTCCTGGGCCCTGGACACAGTGGTCGCCCGCTGATCGAGGTCTAATGCAGGCAGCGCAGCGGCGTCCAGCGGCGAGGGGGGTGTTTAGGCGGGCGGGGCCCCCCTGCAGGCCCTGGGCCCGTCACGGGACTCCTTGTTGTCACCCCCTGATGGCGGGCCTGACCACAAATATAGATGGGACAAAAAAAAATGTACCTATCTCTAGTATAAAAAATACATTGGTTCCACACTTTTGCAAATACATATTATAAAGGAACACCACAATTCATTAGTCTTGTGTCCCTTTTCTAGCTTCTCTCTTAAAGTGGATCCAAGATAAACTTTTAAGGGTCTTTCACACCAAGACTTTGCATTTTATGGGAAGTTAAGGTCGCATAATGTACCCCTAACGCAACGCATGGTGGTGTTGAAGTTGGACGTCAGATTGAGCAGCTCCAGGAAGTAAACACGTTACGTCAGCACAGTGCAGTGAATATTAATTAGCCATGTGGCTATTCACGATAGCGGACTCTCCCAGTGGCGTAGCTAAGGAGCTGTGGGCCCCAATGCAAGTTTTACAATGGGGCCCCCCAAGCACCCTATACATAACAATTGATACGGCGCACCAAAACCTGCCAATGGCAACTATAGTGTCAGAGGTGTAAAAAGGGAATGGGGAACAGTTTGTTAATGATTACCACTATTCAAATCATCTATAGGTGTGATTATTACCAGCACAGGACCAATAGAGAGCTAATACTGTAGTTGAGGGAGGGCCCTTCGGGGCCCCTCTGGCCCAAGGGCCCCGATGCGGTCGCTACCTCTGCACCCCCTATTGCTACGCCCCTGGACTCTCCCCTCCTCCTATCCTGCACTGAATATCACAGCATAGGTCCGGCGGAGGACACAGAGCCATGTCAGCTATATATAATCACAATCCAGGGGCGGACATACGGCCGTGCAGGCCGTGCCGCCGCACGAGGGCCCCTGAAGTTCCGTTTTCTTCAGGGGCCCATTAAGTATTTTTTTTTTTTTTTTTTATATTTTTTTTTTTTTATTATTTTATTCCCGGGGGGCCCCCCGACTCCTATCCTCCCTCCCTCCCTCACCTCGGGGGGCCCCCTCCCGATATGCGCGGCGGGAGAGCGAGCGAGCGGCAAATGCAGGAAGGGCTCTCCAGGCATCCGCTAGAGGCCCAGCCGCTTGGTCTCCAATATGTCTCCAGTTGGAGACATATTGGAGACTCAGCGGCTGGGCCTCTAGCGGATGCCTGGAGAGCCCTGAAGACTTCCTGCATTTGCCGCTCGCTCTCCCGCCGCGCATATCGGGAGGGGGCCCCCCGAGGTAAGGAAGGAAGGGAGGGAGGGAGGATAGGAGTCGGGCCCCCCACCCGGATAGCCACCCACCCGGCTACCTAACCACCTACCCACCCGGCTACCTACCTACCCACCCACCAGGCTTCCTACCTACCCACCCGACTACCTAACCACCCACCAGGCTTCCTACCTACCTACCCACCCGGCTACCTACCCACCCACCAGGCTTCCTACCTAACCACCCACCCAACTACCTAACCACCCACCCGGCTACCTACCCACCCACCAGGCTTCCTACCTAACCACCCACCCAACTACCTAACCACCCACCCGGCTACCTACCCACCCGGCTACCTACCCACCCAGCTACCTACCTACCTACCCGGCTACCTACCTAACCACCCACCCGGCTACCTACCTAACCACCCACCTGGCTACCTACCTAACCACCCACCCGGCTACCTACCGGGCTAGTTACCAACCCACCCACCAGGCTACCTACCCACCCACCCGGCTACCTACCTAACCACCCACCCGGCTACCTACCTAACCACCCACCTGGCTACCTACCTAACCACCCACCCGGCTACCTACCGGGCTAGTTACCAACCCACCCACCAGGCTACCTACCCACCCACCAGGCTTCCTACCTACCCACCCGGCTACCTACCTACCCACCAGGCTACCTACCCACCCACCAGGCTACCTACCTACCCACCCACCAGGCTACCTACCCACCCACCAGGCTTCCTACCTACCCACCCGGCTACCTACCTAACCACCCACCCGGCTACCTACCTACCCACCCACCCGGCTACCCACCCACCAGGCTTCCTACCTAACCACCCACCCGGCTACCTACCTAACCACCCACCCGGCTACCTACCGGGCTAGTTACCAACCCACCCACCAGGCTACCTACCCACCCACCCGGCTACCCGGCTACCTACCTAACCACCCACCCGGCTACCTACCTAACCACCCACCTGGCTACCTACCTAACCACCCACCCGGCTACCTACCGGGCTAGTTACCAACCCACCCACCAGGCTACCTACCCACCCACCAGGCTACCTACCTACCCACCCACCAGGCTACCTACCCACCCACCAGGCTTCCTACCTACCCACCCGGCTACCTACCTACCCACCAGGCTACCTACCCACCCACCAGGCTACCTACCTACCCACCCACCAGGCTACCTACCCACCCACCAGGCTTCCTACCTACCCACCCGGCTACCTACCTAACCACCCACCCGGCTACCTACCTACCCACCCACCCGGCTACCCACCCACCAGGCTTCCTACCTAACCACCCACCCGGCTACCTACCTAACCACCCACCCGGCTACCTACCGGGCTAGTTACCAACCCACCCACCAGGCTACCTACCCACCCACCCGGCTACCCACGCACCCACCAGGCTACCTACCTACCCACCCACCGGGCTACCTACCTACCTACCGGGCTAGTTACCCACCCACCCACCAGGCTACCTACCCACCCGGCTACCTACCCACCCACCCACCAGGCTACCTACCCACCCACCCACCAGGCTACCAACCCACCCACTCACCCACCCACCCACCAGGCTACCAACCCACCCACCCACTCACCCACCCACTAGGCTACCTATCCACCCAACCACCCATGGGAGCTGCGCGCCGGATGGAGGCTGGGACTGGAGGTCTGCTGCTGCAGGTGAGTAAATGTTTTTGTTTTATTTATATTAGCAGGTGTATGTTCTGGGCAGGTCTGCCACATGATTGCATGTATTTTCTTCGCAAATCTGCCGACATGATTGCATGTATTTTCTGGGCATATCTGCCGACATGATTGCACGTATTTTCTGGGCATATCTGCCGACTTGTTTGCACGTATTTTCTGGGCATATCTGCCGACTTGATTGCATGTATTTTCTGGGCATATCTGCCGACTTGTTTTCACGTATTTTCTGGGCATATCTGCCGACTTGATTGCACGTATTTTCTGGGCATATCTGCCGACTTGATTGCACGTATTTTCTGGGCATATCTGCCGACTTGATTGCACATATTTTCTGGGCATATCTGCCGACATGATTGCACGTATTTTCTGGGCATATCTGCCGACATGATTGCACGTATTTTCTGGGCATATATGTGTATTTTCTTGAGAAAACCTGCACAATTATGTGAATTTTCTGGGGAAAGGGTCACCAAAACTTGGGCCCACTGTCTTTGCGTTGCACTTTTCAAGGGAACCTGAGGTGAGAATAATATTGAGGCTGCCATATTTCTCTCCTTTTAAGCAATACCAGTTGCCTGGCTGCCGTGCTGGTCCTCTGCCTCTTATTCTTTCAACCATAGACCCTGAACAAGCATGCAGCAGGTCAGGGGTTTCTGACAATATTGTCAGAACTGAGAAGATTAGCTGCATGCTTGTTGCTGGTGTAATTCAGTTTATTACTGCAGCCAAATAGATCAGCAGGGCCGCCAGGCAACTAGTATTGTTTAAAAGGAAATAAACCCTCACCCCGGGTTCGCTTTAAGTTACAGTTAGCTCCGCCCTCATCCGGTCATTGCCACGCCCATTTTTTTGCCGCGGCGCTACGCGCCGCAGGCTCTATCCACTAATTTTTGCCGCGGCGCGCATAGCCACGCCCATATTTTGCCGCGGCGCGCATAGGGGGCCCACAATTACAATTTTGCACAGGGGCCCACTGCTGGCTGTGTCCGCCACTGTCACAATCTATATAATTATAATCAAAGGTATTGTTTTCTTCTGGGTAATTAGCTCAATAAAATAATTAGCTTCCTGAGATTTCTGCGGACGGTCAGGTCTGCTGAAACAGGCTAATAAAACTACTTTGATTGTAAAATACAAGGTAAAATGAAAGTTTATTTTAATAATGAAACAGATTGTTGGCATGCATTTTTCATGTGCTATAAAAATGTCCTGAGTGCTAAAAAGGTGCTTGATTCACTTTAACGTCCCACTGTGAAAGCAGCCTTACTCATTGCATAATTGTGTTCCTTTCATATAGTTTATAGGACATTCCACAAGCTACAATGGGTCAAAAAGCCCTCTTACTAAAATGCTATGGAAAACAAAAATTTAACTCTGGGTGTTTCAAGTCCTTCTCCCAGGGGCGTAACTAGAAATCACTGGGCCCCCCTGCGAATATTTGGATGGGCCCCCCCCCCATAGGTGCCAAATAATCGTAATGGGGCAGCGTTTCACTGTAAATTAATTGTAAAGTGGGCAGCACCAGTCACCAGAAAATAGTAACGTGAGCAGCAGTCACCAGAAAATTGTAACGTGGGCAGCATTCACCAGAAAATCGTAATGTCGGCAGAGTTCACCAGAAAATTGTAACATGGACAGCATTCACCAGACAATCGTAACTTGGGCAGTGTTCACCAGAAAATCGTAATGTGGGCCAGAAAATCGTAATGTGGGCAGCGTTCACCAGAAAATCGTAACGTGGACAGCATTCACCAGACAATCGTAACGTGGGCAGTGTTCACCAGAAAATCGTAATGTGGGCCAGAAAATCGCAATGTGGGCAGCAGTCACCAGAAAATCGCCATGTGGGCAGCAGTCACCAGAAAATTGCAATGTGGGCATCAGTCACCAGAAAATCCTAATGTGGGCAGCAGTCACCAGAATATCGTAATGTGGGCAGCAGTCACCAGAAAATCCTAATGTGGGCAGCAGTCAGTCACCAGAATGTCGTAATGTGGGCAGCAGACACCAGAAAATCCTAATGTGGGCAGCAGTCACCAGAAAATCCTTATGTGGGCAGCAGTCACCAGAAAATCGCAATGTGGGCAGCAGTCACCAGAAAATCGCAATGTGGGCAGCAGTCACCAGAAAATCCTAATGTGGGCAGCATACACCAGAAAATCGTAATGTGGGCAGCAGACACCAGAAAATCGCAATGTGGGCAGCAGACACCAGAAAATCGCAATGTGGGCAGCAGACACCAGAAAATCATAATGTGGGCAGCAGACACCTGAAAATCGTAATGTGGGCAGCAGACACCTGAAAATCGTAATGTGGGCAGCAGACACCTGAAAATCGTAATGTGGGCAGCAGACACCTGAAAATCGTAATGTGGGCAGCAGACACCTGAAAATCGTAATGTGGGCAGCAGTGACCAGAAAATCGCAATGTGGGCAGCAGACACCTGAAAATCGTAATGTGGGCAGCAGACACCAGAAAATCATAATGTGGGCAGCAGACACCAGAAAATCATAATGTGGGCAGCAGACACCTGAAAATCGTAATGTGGGCAGCAGACACCTGAAAATCGTAATGTGGGCAGCAGACACCTGAAAATCGTAATGTGGGCAGCAGACACCTGAAAATCGTAATGTGGGCAGCAGTGACCAGAAAATCGCAATGTGGGCAGCAGACACCTGAAAATCGTAATGTGGGCAGCAGACACCAGAAAATCATAATGTGGGCAGCAGACACCAGAAAATCGCAATGTGGGCAGCAGTGACCAGAAAATGGGCAGCAGACACCAGAAAATCATAATGTGGGCAGCAGACACCTGAAAATCACAATGTGGGCAGCAGAGACCAGAAAATCACAATGTGGGCAGCAGACACTAGAAAAAAAAAATGCACCTGTGAAAAAAAAAAAAAATTCACTTACCTGACAGAAGTCTTCTCCTCTCCCGGCATCTGGCTCGCAGCTCCCCGAGTCCTCCTGCAGCACATCTCCCGCGCTGACAGGCAGAGTGCAGGGCTACGGCAAGATGGCTGCCGAAGCCCTGTACTAGTGACACAAATAGTCTCCAGAGCAGGGCTTCTTCGGCGGCCATCTTGCCGTAGCCCTGCTCTGCCTGCCGGAGACTATGCAGGCTGCTGGAGCGGAGCTGCGGGGAATGAACTGGCGCAGCGTCTATTAGACGCTGCGGCCAGTTGAGCACCTTGCTGGGGGGTTCAGAGCAGCGCTCCCCCCACGCACAGTGAGCGGGCCCCAGAGCAGCCCCGGGCGGCAGGGCCCTCCTGCAGCTGAGAGAGTCGCATCCCCGGTAGGTACGCCGGTGGTGACAGCCTTTCCTCCTCCGGGCCCCTGACTTGCTAGGGGCCCCCCTGCAACTGCAGGGGCTGCAGGGTCTATTCCTACGCCCCTGCCTTCTCCAAAGAGCCACATTAATCCATGCCATGCACTGATGAGGATCAATTGGTCCGAAACAGTCTGTATGCATGTTGGATTATTGTGACTTTGTAATATTAACCACTTCAGGATCACAGGTTTTTCCCCTTAAAAACCAAAACAACGTTCACATTTTAGCGCTCCTCCCATTCATTCAGCGATAACTATTGTTACTTATCACACTGAAATGATCTATATATTGTTTTTTTTCGCCACAAATTATGCTTTCTTTGGGTGGTAGTTTTTGCTCTGAATTATTTTATTTTATATGCATTGTAAAGGGAATAATAAGGAAAAAAAGAAAAAAAAATGATTATTTCTCAGTTTTCAGCCATTATAGTTTTAAAATAAAATGTGCTTTGGTACATAAAACCCACACATCTTATTTGCCCATTTGTCCGGTTTATTACAACATTTAAATTGTGTCCCTAGTACAATGTATGGTGATAATATTTTAACTGGAAATGAAGGAGCATTTTTCCATTTAGGGATTTTTAATACTTTTTCACATATTACAAGAACTTTTTTTGAAAAAATATACTCTCATGACATCTGTATTACAAAAGTCCCTAAGGTAACTATTTATGTAAAAAAAATTAACTGTAATTTTTTTTAATTTTTTTTTAACAAGTGTTTTATTTCTGTAACTGTGGGGCAGGGATGGAAGGGGTTAAAAGTAATAATAATAAAAAAATAATAATAAACTTTCTATGGAAAATAGTATAGTGGCATAAATAGGTGTATTTTACTTTTTGGCCACAAGATGGTGCTACTGAGACCGTGTTTCTATTAATAGAACACAGCCGAAAATGGAAGTGTCGGGTCTGAGAGCTTATGGGACCTTATTAAAGAGAACCGGAGGTGTGTTTAAAGAATGTTATCTGCATACAGAGGCTGGATCTGCCTATACAGCCCAGCCTCTGTTGCTATCCAAAACCTCCCTAAGGTCCCCCTGCACTCTGCAATCCCTCATAAATCATAGCCTCGTTGTGCAGGCTGTGTTTACATCTGTAGTGTCAGTCTCAGCTGCTCCCCCGCCTCCTGCATAGCTCCGGTCCCTGCCTCCGTCCCTTCCCTCCAATCAGCAGGGAGGGAAGGGATGCAGGCGGGGACTGGAGTTCTGCAGGAGGCGGGGAGAGCAGCAGACTGACACTATAGAGATAAACACAGCCAGCTCTGACAAGCTGTTTGTCAGCAGCGTGGCTGTGATTTATGAGGGATTGCAGAGTGCAGGGGGACCTTAGGGAGGTTTTGGATAGCAACAGAGGCTGGGCTGTATAGGCAGATCCAGCCTCTGTATGCAGATAATATTCTTCAAACCCACCTCGGGTTCTCTTTAAGCTCTCCGAAGACACGGATCAAAAGATTCTCACATCCTGATCACAGATGGAGGGGGCTGCGATGGTGGAAACAGCGCGAGGATCGTGAACGCGACGGTAAGGCAGCAGTACGTATATCTACGCCCCTGATCCGCACGTGAAGTTTAAAGGGGCGTAGATATGCGTACCAAGGATCCTAAAGTGGTTAAAAAGCTGACACATCATTGCATTCTAGAGGTGTGTTTAGCTCACAGGGACAACAATGGATAATTTGCATATATATTCAGCAGTGATGCATTGTGGGAGACATCCCAGAGCTCACTCCAACCTGAATTATTGGAAACCCTTTCTGTTTTAAAGAGGAGCTGTCAGCCATACTATCTCAGCAGGAAAAAAAACCACAAATGTATAAGTAGATAAATACTTGCTCTACTTACATAACATATGTATTGCACTGTTCACGTTATGATTCCTGTGAATTCTATAAAGGAAAAGTAGAGAATCCTATTGTAGACAGTTTCCATATTTACTGTGGCTATTTTGAAGCCAGTCGTGATGTAATATCCGCTAGTGATGCTCAAATACCCCTTTTCAAAATTCGAGTTAGGTCGAATTCGAATAGTAAATTATTCGAGGTCAGTCGAATATTCGAATCGAATAATTTTTACTATTCGATTCGACCTCGGACTTCGAGCTCACTATTCGAGTCGGTATTCGAGCTCACTATTCGAGCTGACTATTCGAATTGGCCTTAAATAGCTTCCAACACTTGTTTTGAGCGTGAATGATGCAAGAAACATCTTTTTTTCCAAGTAACAACAGCAAGTGATTATGTGGGGATGTTCCTTTAAAAAAAAATGTGGAAAGATAAGTTGTGTCCTTAATTTTGTTCAGTAGTGTTACTGTATATACTTGTTCTTCTTCTTCTTTATCTTTCTTCTTCTTCTTCTAGATCTTCTTCTTCTATATCATCTTCTTCTTCTTCTATATTGTCTTCTTCTTCTTCTTCTTCTTCTTCTTCATCTTCTTCTTCTTCATCATCTTCTTCTTCTTCTTCTTCATCATCTTCTTCTTCTTCTTCTTCTTCTTCTTCATCTTCTTCTTCTTCTTCATCTTCATCTTCTTCATCTTCTTCATCTTCTTCTTCTTCATCTTCTTCTTCTTCTTCTTCTTCTTCTTCTTCTTCTTCTTCTTCTTCTTCTTCTTCTTCTTCTTCTTCTTCTTCTTCTTCTTCTTCTTCTTCTTCTTCTTCTTCTTCTTCTTCTTCTTCTTCTTCTTCTTCATCTTCTTCTTCTTCTTCTTCTTCTTCTTCATCTTCTTCTTCTTCATCTTGTTCATCTTCTTCTTCTTTTTCATCTTCTTCTTCATCATCTTCTTCATCTTCTTCTTCATCTTCTTCTTCATCTTCATCTTCTCCTTCTCCTTCTTTTTCAATATCGTCTTCTTCTTCTTCACGTATTTCTCTTTTCAATTTTCTTTTTTAAAGAAATGCAGCTATTTTTGAGCGTAACAAATAGCTGGTGGGCGCACGCATGTTGGAAGCGCCATTGTATGTGCTCCCTGGCAGTGGAAACACAAAGACAGCAGGAGGTAAATTCAGCAGCAGGAGGAGGAGGATGAGTGTGTGGCAGCAGGCAGTCAATGAGGCAGGCAGCTCGCCGTGACATAATAGCCCTGGTACCTAGCGGTGATACCAGGGCTGTAAATAAACACAACAGGAGGTCCCAGACAGTGGTCGTGCAGCCCACATTGTGTCCAATACACAACTGGGACAACACAGTTTTCAACCCGGGCACCTCAGAAAAATTAAACCTTTTTTTTTTTTAATGGTTTGTTTGGTTTTGGTTTTGCAACCAATATAGCTATTGTTTGACGTAATAGCTGGTGGCAGAGTGGCAGCAGAAGAAGGTAATTCTGTGTACCCTGGCAGTGGGAAACACAGACAGACAGCAGAAGGGCAGTACACAGCAGCCCACTGTAGGTGTAAAATGTGTGGCTGCAGGCGACGTAATAGTCAAAGTGAACCAGGCTGGCTTAGTGAGCAGGAGCCAGGAGGTGGTAAAGGGTGGTAAGGCACATTAACGATGGTTCCGGCAGCCAGTTCATGTCCCCCTCTCGCCGACAACAGGGGCCAGGAACTCGCCTTCCACCCACGCCTGGTTCATCTTGAGAAACGTCAGTCTGTCCACAGACTTGTGAGACAGACGTGAGCGTTTCTCGGTGACCACGCCACCAGCTGCACTGAAGCAGCGCTCGGACAGCACGCTGGAAGGGGGGCAGGACAGCACTTCCAGGGCGTACTGCGCCAGCTCGCTCCAGATCTCCATGCGCTTGACCCAATACTCCATGGGATCAACAGGGGCATCGCTGTCAAGCCCGCTGTACGACCCCATGTAGTCAGCCACCATGCGGGTCAGGCGCTGGCTGTGACCGGAGGAGGATGCTGCTGCATGCATCTCCTCTCTAGTCACTGCTGCCGGAGCCTCTACAGTCCTGTAGAGCTCGTGGCTGAGAGACAGCAGGTCTGTGGGGCGCTTGCTGCTGCTGGATGCAGGCACCTGCTGCTGCCTCTGTGCTGGCTGCTGGACAGTGGGGGTGGAAGGCTGGGGGAAGGCTTCCTCCAAGCGCTCAACAAGGGCCTGCTGCAAGCTCCTTATTTGTTGCGCTGGGTCTCCTCCTGCAGGCGGCAGGAACTGGCTCAACTTCCCCTTGAGGCGTGGGTCCAACATCATGCTGATCCAGATGTCCTCCCTCTGCTTCATCTGGATCACCCTGGGGTCCCTGCGCAGGCACGTCAGCATGTGCGCTGCCATTGGGAAGAGGCGGGCCACGTCTGCTGGCACATCGACGTCAGTGCTGTCCTCATCCTCCTCCTCTGCCGCCTCATCCTCTCTCCACCCCCGCACCAACTCAGCTGCGCTGTGCTGATCCCCCTCATCAGCAGCCAGGTCAGGGACCTCCACCAAGTCCTCCTCCTCCCCCTCAGAGGTGGACTGCGCAGCTGGTTGCCGCTCCTGCTGGTCCAAGGCTGCCGCTCCCTGTTCCAGCAAAGCATCGAGGGCCCTGTTCAGCAGAGAAACCAGGGGCACCCACTCGCAGACCATAGCATAGTCCCTGCTCACCATGTTTGTGGCCTGCAGGAAGGGAGCCAGCACAAAGCACACCTGCTGCATGTGCCTCCAGTCATCATCGGGGACGATGGACGGGATGTTGCTGGTCTTGTCCCTTCTCTGAGCGGCGGAAACAGTGGCCAGGGCAAGGTACTGTTTGACAGCGCGCCTCTGTTCAACTAGACGCTCCAACATCGCCAGGGTGGAGTTCCAGCGAGTCGGAACGTCAAGGATCAGCCGATGGCGTGGCAGATCCAGCTCCTTTTGCACGTCTTCCAGGCTCGCACAGGCTGCAGCCGAGCGCCGGAAGTGACGCACAACATTCCTTGCCGTTTCCAGCAGTTCGCCCATCCCCTGGTAGGTGCGCAGGAACTTCTGCACCACCAGGTTCAGCACGTGGGCAAGACAGGGGATGTGGGTCAGGTTTCCCCTGTCTATTGCGGCAACCAGATTGGCCCCATTGTCGGCCACCACCTCTCCGACTCTGAGGCCTCTGGGGGTCAGCCAAATCCTCTCCTGCTCCTGGAGTTTGGCCAACACATGGGTTGCCGTCAGCTTGGTCTTCCCAAGGCTGACCAAGTGCAGCAGCGCTTGGCAGTGGCGGGCCTTCACGCTGCTGCTGAGGCGGGGGGTTTGGCCAGGTGTGCCGGAGGATGGCAGAGGATCGGAGGAACCTGCTGCAGTTCCCCTGACCCTGCGGGGTGGCACCACCCACTGTGTTGCTGCTGCTGCTGTGCCCGCTGCTGCTCTCCCATCCTCACCCCCTTCCACCAAGCTGACCCAGTGGACAGTGAAGGACAGGTAGCGGCCTGTCCCGAAGCGGCTGCTCCAGGAGTCCATGGTGACGTGGACCCTTTCACCAACCGCGTGCTCCAGCCCTCGCTCCACATTGGCCATCACAAAGCGGTGCAGTGCAGGAATGGCCTTGCGGGCAAAGAAGTGTCTGCTGGGGAGCTGCCAGTCTGGGGCTGCGCAAGCAAGCAGCGCACGAATGTCGCTCCCCTCCTGCACGAGCGTGTACGGCAGGAGTTGGGAGCACATGGCCCGTGCCAGCAAGCCGTTCAGCTGCCGCACGCGACGGCTGCTGGGAGGCAGAGCCCTAACCACCCCCTGGAAGGACTCGCTCAAAAGGCTCTGGCGTGGCCTTTTGCTGACACGGGAATCAGCAGACACAGCAGAGGAGGCCACTGAGGACTGGCTGCCAGAACAGGCCTCAGTGTCGGCGGCAGGAGTTGCAGAGGGGGGAGGAGCAGTGCGTTTCCGCACTCCTGCTGGTGCTGCTGGAGGAGCAGGAGGGCGGGTGGCTGCTGTTGCTGCTGCTGCTGCTGAAGGCTGTGCAGTGATGGGTGTGGTGCCACTGCCAGCACCAGATGCCTTCAGCCTCTGGAACTCCTCATGCTGGTGGAAATGTTTAGCCGCAAGGTGGTTGATGAGCGAGCTGGTGCAGAACTTTAAGGGGTCTGCACCTCTGCTCAACTTCCGCTGACAGTGGTTGCAAGTGGCGTACTTGCTGTACACAGTGGGCATGGTGAAATATCGCCAGATTGGTGACTTAAACATCCCCCTACGGCATGGAAGCGCTGCTGCCTGTCTCCCTGTGGTGGTTGGGGGGGGGGGGCTTGGGTGCGGCTGGTGGTGGTACTGGCAGATGCTGCTGCTGCTGCTGCTGAGCCTGAGACACCAGCAGGCTGTGGGACCTGCCTACTGCTGCTGCCAATGCTTGCAATGATGCGCCTCCTTGCAAGGCCCACAAGAGCATCCTCCTCCTCCTCCTCAGAGCTGCTGAGGACGACATCCCCTGGAGGTGGTGGCACCCAGTCTCTGTCTGTCACCGGGTCATCATCATCCTCCCCCTCCTGAAACATGTCCTGCTGGGATGAGGACCCCCCAAACTCCTCTCCTGATGCATGGATGGGCTGCTTGACTGTTGCCACAGTCTTGCTGTCCAATCCCTCATCCCCCAAAGTGCCCATCAGCATCTCCTCCTCAAAATCGCCAACAACAGCAGACAATTGACTCATGATGCCTGGGGTCAAAAGACTGCTGAATGACAGGTCGCCAACTGACGGTGAACTGGCCTCCTCCCCAGGCCCTGCTGGGCGGCTGCTGCGAACAGGGGTGGTGGTGGTGGTGGTGAGGGTGGAGGCCTCGGATGCAGAGCTGATGGCGGGCTGCTCATCCTCCGTCATGAGTTGCACCACAGTGTCTGCATCCTTTTCCTCAATGGGACGTTTCCGACACGGCTGGAGGAAAATGGGAGCAGGTGCTACACACTGCTGCTGCTGTGTCTCTGCAGCGTGAGTTGCAGATGCTCCTGCTGGGCGGCGCCCAAGGCGTCCACGGCCAGTGGCTATGGGAGGAATGTTAGCCACTGACGCTGCTGCTGCTGCTGCGGAACTGTGCATGGTGGCGCGCCCGCGGCCGCGGCTTGCCACAATGCTGCTCCCTCTCCTCCTGAATCCCTTGCTGCCCTTGCCCTTGCCCAAACCGCGCTGGCTGCCACTTCCAGACATCTTCAATGTTTTGGGCGTATAGACAAAAGTTTTTTAAAAGGGCGGGTGAAAAGTGGGGTACTTTAATGGAGTGGGTTGGTTGGTGAGGTGACTGAGTGAGTGTCCCCTAGTACAGTAAGTAAGTAGTAACAGTCAGGAAGTACAACTAGCAGTTACAATAATCAGTAGTAATCACAAGTAAATTTAGTGTGTGTACACTCAGACAGTGAGTGCACGCACGCAGGAGCTAGTAGCCTATGGACAGTGACTGAGTGTCCTAGACTCCTAGTACAGTAAGAGTAAGTAGTAACAGTAAGTAGAACTAACTAATTACAATAATCAATCAGCGATCAGAAGGAAATGGAGTGTGGGTGTGTGTACACTCAGACAGTGAGTGCACGCACGCAGGAGCTAGTAGCCTATGAACACAGTGACTGAGTGTCCTAGACTCCTAGTACAGTAAGAGTAAGTAGTAACAGTAAGTACAACTAACTAATTACGATAATCAATCAGCGATCAGAAGGAAATGGAGTGTGGGTGTGTGTACACTCAGACAGTGAGTGCACGCACGCAGGAGCTAGTAGCCTATGAACACAGTGACTGAGTGTCCTAGACTCCTAGTACAGTAAGAGTAAGTAGTAACAGTAAGTAGAACTAACTAATTACAATAATCAATCAGCGATCAGAAGGAAATGGAGTGTGGGTGTGTGTACACTCAGACAGTGAGTGCACGCACGCAGGAGCTAGTAGCCTATGAACACAGTGACTGAGTGTCCTAGACTCCTAGTACAGTAAGAGTAAGTAGTAACAGTAAGTAGAACTAACTAATTACAATAATCAATCAGCGATCAGAAGGAAATAGAGTGTGGGTGGTGTGTGTACACTCAGACAGTGAGTGCACGCACGCAGGAGCTAGTAGCCTATGGACAGTGACTGAGTGTCCTAGACTCCTAGTACAGTAAGAGTAAGTAGTAACAGTAAGTAGAACTAACTAATTACAATAATCAATCAGCGATCAGAAGGAAATGGAGTGTGGGTGTGTGTACACTCAGACAGTGAGTGCACGCACGCAGGAGCTAGTAGCCTATGAACACAGTGACTGAGTGTCCTAGACTCCTAGTACAGTAAGAGTAAGTAGTAACAGTAAGTAGAACTAACTAATTACAATAATCAATCAGCGATCAGAAGGAAATAGAGTGTGGGTGGTGTGTGTACACTCAGACAGTGAGTGCACGCACGCAGGAGCTAGTAGCCTATGAACACAGTGACTGAGTGTCCTAGACTCCTAGTACAGTAAGAGTAAGTAGTAACAGTAAGTAGAACTAACTAATTACAATAATCAATCAGCGATCAGAAGGAAATAGAGTGTGGGTGGTGTGTGTACACTCAGACAGTGAGTGCACGCACGCAGGAGCTAGTAGCCTATGGACAGTGACTGAGTGTCCTAGACTCCTAGTACAGTAAGAGTAAGTAGTAACAGTAAGTACAACTAACTAATTACGATAATCAATCAGCGATCAGAAGGAAATAGAGTGTGTGTTGTGTGTGTACACTCAGACAGTGAGTGCACGCACGCAGGAGCTAGTAGCCTATGAACAGTGACTGAGTGTCCTAGACTCCTAGTACAGCAAGAGTAATTAGTAACAGTAAGTAGAACTAACTAATTACAATAATCAATCAGCGATCAGAAGGAAATAGAGTGTGTGTTGTGTGTGTACACTCAGACAGTGAGTGCACGCACGCAGGAGCTAGTAGCCTATGAACACAGTGACTGAGTGTCCTAGACTCCTAGTACAGTAAGAGTAAGTAGTAACAGTAAGTAAGTAGAACTAACTAATTACGATAATCAATCAGCGATCAGAAGGAAATAGAGTGTGTGTTGTGTGTGTACACTCAGACAGTGAGTGCACGCACGCACGCAGGAGCTAGTAGCCTATGGACAGTGACTGAGTGTCCTAGACTCCTAGTACAGTAAGAGTAAGTAGTAACAGTAAGTAGAACTAACTAATTACGATAATCAATCAGCGATCAGAAGGAAATAGAGTGTGTGTTGTGTGTGTACACTCAGACAGTGAGTGCAGTGCGCACACGCAGGAGCTAGTAGCCTATATGAACAGTGACAGTGAGTGTCCCTACGGGTACAGTAAGAGTAAGTAGTAAGTAAGTACAACTAACAATAATCTATCAGTAATCAGAAGGAAATAGAGTGTGTGTACACACAGACAGTGAGTGAGTGCACACACGCAGGAGCTAGCTAGTAGCCTATAAACAGTGACAGTCAGTGAGTGTCCTACTCCTAGTACAGTATAACTACAATACTATTAGTAAAGGACAGCAGAAATACTGGTATAGATGAGAGAAAAAAACAGAGGACAGCTGCCCACAGAGGCAAGGCCCCCCTGAGGCCTAAACCTGTAAGCTTGCAGCAGCTGCCTGTCTCTAATGTAACACACAAGCTACTAACTAAAATACAATGTCTAACTAACTAACAACAATATAGGTGTGTATAGGAGGTGTATGTGAGCAAAAACGCTAGGTAAATGACCACAATAGAGCTCTTGCTAAGCCAAAGCACAAAGGAGCAACTCTCTCTCTGTACAAGTCTCAGGCAAGCACGGAGAAACGTAACATGGCGGCCGCTATTTATATGGTAGGGGCTGGCCAGGGTCCCCCTCTGTGATTGGCTGCCGTCAGAGGGCCTGGGAGCCCTCTGATTGGCTCTAAGGACATCAATCTGGGCTATGACGCTATTCGAGCTCGGTACCGAGCTCGAATAGCGCCGGGTTGCTCGAATAGCTCGAATAGTGAATGGGCTATTCGAGTGTACTCGGATAGCCCATTCGAATAGCTCCAGCTATTCGGAGCTCGAATACCGAGCTCGAATAGCTGAAAAAGAGCTCGAATATTCGAGCTACTCGAATATTCGAGCTCTGCTGAGCACCACTGATATCCGCCCTTAGTCTCCTCTACCTGATTTGCCCGCCCTTCACTATAGAAAGTGCATTGTTTCAGCCTGAGACATTTTGGCCAATCAGAAAGGAACAGAGGTGTAGGAGGGGAAAACGGGAGGGAAAGAGGCTTCAGCCAATCAGGCTGCATTAGTTAAGTCTGAGGGGAAGTGGAGAAGCAAAAAGACAACCCAGCATGCCCTGCAACTTCTCTTTTGTGTACCAAATTTTATGTGTACCAAATAAGAGTCAGGTAAACTGGGGAATGATGATTCATCAACAAGAAAAGTAATAGTGATTTTAACTTTTGGATTGCCTGGTTAGCATCCTTATTACTTGTTTACCAGATAAAAATAAAGAATTGATTTTTGATTTTATGCCCGACAGTTACTCTTTAAGAAAGCCCACTCAGATGGTCTCCTGTCCACTGCTCTCCATGGCCACCGCATGCTCCGTGGCTGATCACAGCTGATTGGCAGACCACGGGAGGACAGCTAGGGACTCAGACGACCTTATGCAGCTGGAGGCAGCTGCAGGTGAATATCAAATCTTTATTATGTGACAGCTCTGGTACATTTTAAGTGGCAAATCTTCCTGCACTATCACACACCATGCAATCTTCCCATAAGATCGACGGGAAATTTACCATAATTCGATAATTTCAGGAAAATCTGCTACCAATCGAGAAAGGGGTCGATTTTGAAATCAGCACTGCACCAAATTGATCCTTTTTTCCGACTGGAGATTTCCCGTTGATCTCACAGGAAAATTGCATTGTGTGTACCAGGCATTAAAGAATTTGCATTCTGATGAGTCCCCTTCTGCCCCCAGGCAAGGAGTAGGTTGTACAGCAAAGGGACCTTAAATGGATTCTGAAAACCTCTTATGGGTATGCCTTTTAGCCAACTGACTTCCAACAAAGTCATGCTATGACCCCTCTGGAGGAGCCTCTTGCAATGGCCATGCGTGTTATTTCCGGCCCATTTGTCCGGTTTATTACAACATTTAAATTGTGTCCCTAGTACAATGTATGGTGATAATATTTTAATTGGAAATGAAGGAGCATTTTTCCATTTAGGGATTTTTAATACTTTTTCACATATTACAAGAACTTTTTTTGAAAAAATATACTCTCATGACATCTGTATTACAAAAGTCCCTAAGGTAACTATTTATGTAAAAAAAATTAACTGTAATTTTTTTTAATTTTTTTTTAACAAGTGTTTTATTTCTGTAACTGTGGGGCAGGGATGGAAGGGGTTAAAAGTAATAATAATAAAAAAATAATAATAAACTTTCTATGGAAAATAGTATAGTGGCATAAATAGGTGTATTTTACTTTTTGGCCACAAGATGGTGCTACTGAGACCGTGTTTCTATTAATAGAACACAGCCGAAAATGGAAGTGTCGGGTCTGAGAGCTTATGGGACCTTATTAAGCTCTCCGAAGACACGGATCAAAAGATTCTCACATCCTGATCACAGATGGAGGGGGCTGCGATGGTGGATCGGCGGAAAACAGCGCGAGGATCGTGAACGCGACGGTAAGGCAGCAGTACGTATATCTACGCCCCTGATCCGCACGTGAAGTTTAAAGGGGCGTAGATATGCGTACCAAGGATCCTAAAGTGGTTAAAAAGCTGACACATCATTGCATTCTAGAGGTGTGTTTAGCTCACAGGGACAACAATGGATAATTTGCATATATATTCAGCAGTGATGCATTGTGGGAGACATCCCAGAGCTCACTCCAACCTGAATTATTGGAAACCCTTTCTGTTTTAAAGAGGAGCTGTCAGCCATACTATCTCAGGAAAAAAAACCACAAATGTATAAGTAGATAAATACTTGCTCTACTTACATAACATATGTATTGCACTGTTCACGTTATGATTCCTGTGAATTCTATAAAGGAAAAGTAGAGAATCCTATTGTAGACAGTTTCCATATTTACTGTGGCTATTTTGAAGCCAGTCGTGATGTAATATCTGCCCTTAGTCTCCTCTGCCTGATTTGCCCGCCCTTCACTATAGAAAGTGCATTGTTTCAGCCTGAGACATTTTGGCCAATCAGAAAGGAACAGAGGTGTAGGAGGGGAAAACGGGAGGGAAAGAGGCTTCAGCCAATCAGGCTGCATTAGTTAAGTCTGAGGGGAAGTGGAGAAGCAAAAAGACAACCCAGCATGCCCTGCAACTTCTCTTTTGTGTACCAAATTTTATGTGTACCAAATAAGAGTCAGGTAAACTGGGGAATGATGATTCATCAACAAGAAAAGTAATAGTGATTTTAACTTTTGGATTGCCTGGTTAGCATCCTTATTACTTGTTTACCAGATAAAAATAAAGAATTGATTTTTGATTTTATGCCCGACAGTTACTCTTTAAGAAAGCCCACTCAGATGGTCTCCTGTCCACTGCTCTCCATGGCCACCGCATGCTCCGTGGCTGATCACAGCTGATTGGCAGACCACGGGAGGACAGCTAGGGACTCAGACGACCTTATGCAGCTGGAGGCAGCTGCAGGTGAATATCAAATCTTTATTATGTGACAGCTCTGGTACATTTTAAGTGGCAAATCTTCCTGCACTATCACACACCATGCAATCTTCCCATAAGATCGACGGGAAATTTACCATAATTCGATAATTTCAGGAAAATCTGCTACCAATCGAGAAAGGGGTCGATTTTGAAATCAGCACTGCACCAAATTGATCCTTTTTTCCGACTGGAGATTTCCCGTTGATCTCACAGGAAAATTGCATTGTGTGTACCAGGCATTAAAGAATTTGCATTCTGATGAGTCCCCTTCTGCCCCCAGGCAAGGAGTAGGTTGTACAGCAAAGGGACCTTAAATGGATTCTGAAAACCTCTTATGGGTATGCCTTTTAGCCAACTGACTTCCAACAAAGTCATGCTATGACCCCTCTGGAGGAGCCTCTTGCAATGGCCATGCGTGTTATTTCCTCTTCCTGCTTCATTCAGTGATGCACTTCTCTAACAGAGAAGACAGGGGTGACCCGGAAGTTATAACATAGCCAAGATGGCAGCCGCGATTTTTAAATTGAAATTAAACGAAAACTATTTGGCATCAAATGAAAGAGGAGAGCCCAAGCTACAGAAAGGTATGCATCTTTACGTACTTTGCAGTACTGGTCGGAGTCTTAAAGGCATACCCATGAGAGGTGCTCGGAGTCCCTTTAAAAGACCAACAACCAACGACTTTCACAATAAATTTCAGTTTCACAGATGGGAATCATATTGCAAGACAAATGTTGCCATCAGTGTTGGCGAATGGTAATTGATAATAATGGATTTCATTTTGCTCATCAACAGGGATTAGCAGAACTTTCTCCTAAACAGTAAATATCCGCATAACTCTGAAAGAACATGAAACCTAACCAATCCAATCCTGCTCTCTACATACAGCAGACGAGGAGCTCCAGTGAAAATATTGCAATAAAAAAGTGTTTAATTTTTACAATAATTATGTATAAATGATTTGTTTGCCCATTGTAAAATCTTACTCTCCCTGATGTATATTCTGACATTAATACCATGGTGACATTTTTACTGCTGGCAGGTGAGGTCAGTGGGAGGAGATGCTGCTTGCTTTTTGACAGTTGGAAACAGCTGTAAACAGCTACTGATTGGGATGAAGTTCAATTCTTGGTTACGGTTTCTCTTTAAAGGACCACTATAGTGAAAAATTGTCAAATTTAAAATACATGCAAATGCATACAAATGTGACGTGTGTTTCTTCCACAGTAAAATGAGCTATAAATTAATTTTATCCTATGTTGCTGTCACTAGTTAGTAGAAATCTGACGGAACTGACAGGTTTTTGACTAGTCTATATCTCCATGGGGGATTCTCAGTATTTAATTTATTCTTCACAAAAAAACACTCCCTGGAAAGGATCTATATAAAGAAGCAGGCCACCCCTCCTACCTGTTTGCACACTATTCTGGCAGTTGGGCTGAGCAACTGCTGTTCATTAAGTGCTTTTGAAAATTAAAAAAAACCCTGAGAATCCCCCATGAGGAGATGGTTTAAAACCTATCAGTTCTGTCAGATTTATACTACCTGCTGTAAGTGACAGCAACATAGAAAAAAAGTAATTTGAAGCACATTTTAATCAGGAAGAAATGTACTATTTATGTGTTTTCATGTAGTTACATTTTTTTTTTTTGCAATCCTTTAACCACTTGAGGACCTAGCCTTTACCCCCCCTTAAAGTGAACCAGAGACGAAGCACCCTTGTGTATTTTACCATAGAAATCAGTGGGAACATTAGAGAAAACATTTACCATGCTCTCTGTTCCATCCTCACTGCTAAAAGTGTCTGTTATCTAGCTGAGATAAGAATCCCGGACTGAGCATTGAGTCTGGCTTTGCTATAATGACTCAGCTATAATGATTCCTGAGCAAAGCCAGCAGGGGGCAGGCTTGGACTTGAAGACAGCAAAGAACACAGTCTCAGCTATAATTATTCTGTAGCAAAGCCAGACCGACTGCTTAGTCGGGATTCTTATCTTAGAGGTGATAACAGGCAAATTAAACAGAGAACAATGTAACAGAGCAGATTAGGTGTTTACTGTCATGTTCCCACTGATTTATGAGGTAAAATACATGAGGTTGCTTCATCTCTGGTTCTCTTTAAGGACCAGCGCTGTATTTTCAGATCTGTGCTGGGTGGGCTCTACAGCCCCCAGCACAGATCAGCTGGCATGCAGAGCGATCAGATCGCCCCCTTTTTTCCCCCTAGGGGGATGATGTGCTGGGGGGGTCTGATCGCTTCTGCATGCTGTGGGTGTTGCGGGGGGGGCACCTCAAAGCCCCCCTCCGCGGCGAAATTCCCCCCTCCCTCTCCTACCTGCTACCCCTCTGGTGATCGGGGCTGCACAGGACGCTATCCGTCCTGTGCAGCCAGTGACGGGACGTCCCCTGTCACATGGCGGCGATCCCCGGCCGCTGATTGGCCGGGGATCGCCGATCTGCCTTACGGCGCTGCTGCGCAGCAGCGCCATACAATGTAAACAAAGCGGATTATTTCCGCTTGTGTTTACATTTAGCCTGTGAGCCGCGATCGGCGGCCCGCAGGCTATTCACGGAGCCCCCCGCCGTGAATTGACAGGAAGCAGCTGCTCGCGCGAGCGCCTGCTTCCTGATTAATTAGCCTGCAGCCGGCGACGCAATACTGCGTCGCTGGTCCTGCAGCTGCCACTTTGCCGACGCGCGTTATGAGTGCGCGGTCGGCAAGTGGTTAATTAACTAGCAGCTGCAGGCTGTGACTGGATACATTTTATGCTGGGTACACACGTTGCAATTTCCCACTCGAACCGCGGGATCGATTACTTCTGACATGTTCGATCGGGTTTCGATCGATACAGCCGTCAATTTTGCATACTTAACAATCAATAATCGATTGATTATGAAATCGCAACGTGTGTACCCAGCATTACTCATCCTGGGTCAGTGGAGATTTCCATGTTAGCAGAATGTTACTACTGTACTTCTCACTGCACTTCAGAATTTTGCACTGCAGTATGAAATAAGCCCATAGGTGGCGATGTTGCACCATTGCATTATATCACATCGAGGTTTGCAAGAACTTTCTCCTTTGTTCAATAAAACATCACTGCATAAGTATTTATATTTACTTTTATGCTTGTCAGTTTTGTAACCAGAATTATTGGGAAAAATGCAATGTCTTTAATACCTCGATCGTAAACAGAGAAAGCTTTCTACAAAGGGGGTTTAAGATGGTTGGAATTAACTTTAGTAAAAGTTCTTTATTTACATTAATGGACTTTCTTTGACTATGAATTAATGTCTTCACAGACTGGAGGCATAAACTGAGCGCTCACATAAAAATCCCAGCGCCGGGGCTACCGGCCAAATATTGTTTCACAATTGAAAGATCCAAAGAACAGAGCCAGATTATCCACAAGGCAAACCTAGGCAGGTGCCTAGGGCCTGAAGAGAGACTAGGAACCTGGTTGACACTAGTCCCCACCCAGGGCCGGTCCTAGACTATTTGCTGCCTGAGGCAAACTTGTGAGGATGATCCCCCCCCCCCCCGATTTGGAATGATCGCAGAGCACAGCACCCGACAATTTACTCTTCTTCAGTTAGGGCCCTTTTCCACCAGCGCGTTTGCGCTGGCTGAATCGCAAAACCGCAAACCGCTAGCAATTTTACAATCGCTACGGTTTGCTTTTTAACATAGGAATCGCGGTAGGTCATTTCCACTACCGCGATTCGCTTTTGTCGGGAACGCGAATGCGCGGCGGAGCGATAATTGCCGCGATTTTGCTATGCAGTGCATAGCATAGCAAAATCGCGGCCGCAAACGTCGGGGGAATCGCCGGTTTTGCGATTCAGCAATCGCTAGCGTTCAGCGTGAACGCTAGCGATTGCAGGTGGAAAAGGGCCCTTAATGTTGTCTATCAGCAATGGAGCATATGCAACATCTTGAGACATGACATGCTACAGCTCAACACAATAACACACTGGCTGGCTGTGAGTCTGTCACAATCAAACTGCTTAGCCTCAGTCAGCCAGCTGTCCTCCATTCCTCCTCAGTCAGGACAACAGTGCCACCTCCTCCCTTCTGCTGTGTAAGTCAAATGAAACACTGCTACTCTCAGCCTCCCCTCTCCTCACTCACTGTCAGCCTCCTCACACAGCACAACAAACTGCTTTACCCCAATGATGACCTCTTCAACTCGCGCGCCTCTCACTTCTCCTCCTACTCTGACTGCATGCTGTTAGTGTAAACACAGTACAAACATGCCGCCCCTGTAATCTCTGTGCCTGATGCAAATGTTTCACCTTACTTCATGAGAGAACCGGCCCTGTCCCCACCAAATCTTAAGCCAGGTGGCCATCAAGCGTGGGCCCAAAGTCGGTGTCACAAGCTCCCTAGTGGCCGGACTGCACAATGCCTTCCAATCGGTTTTAGCACACAGACCATGCAATCTGTGTTCACAATCGGTGCGCAGAAACCACTGGGATTTTGGCAACAGACCGACTAGAAGGGAGCCTGTGAGTTACGGTAAAACAATTCCCACACTATTTCAGTGGGTTTCTCTGTCCCATGGTAACAGAGGTGGTAACTGACACCACCTCTGTTACCATGGGACAGAGAAACCCACTGACTGGCTGACTCTAGACCAGCAAATAGAAAATGGTTAAACACGCTTTATTTTATCTAGCCATCCACAATAGTAGCAACTCTTCAGAAGCCAGGGTTCAGTTTTGTGTTGCTGAATAATAGGTGTAGCCGAACAAATAAATGACGTTAGCGTTGTTTATTATAAATGCAATATAAATAATATATACAGAAAATTGTTAAAATCAACAATTATAGAGACAAATAATAGCACTGTAAGGAAAATAAAAATAAGGGAAGAAAAAACTTAAGTTTGTATAAATATGTCCTTCTGGGAAAAGAAATGCAAAGTCCTTGGTTTCAGAATCATAGGCCTTTAAGCATATTTTGTAATCCAAGCAGATGTTACCGTTCCAAGATGGCTGCTGGGTGGTCCTCTGCCCAGCAGTAGTGTTGGGCGAACAGTGTTCGCCACTGTTCAGGTTCTGCAGAACATCACCCTGTTCGGGTGATGTTCGCGTTCGGCCAAACACCTGATGGTGTTCGGCCTTTTAAGTTCGGGTTCGCCCCGAACTACTAAATGGCCGCCGAACAGGGCCGAACAGGGCCCCTGTTCGGCCGAACAGGGCCCTGTTCGGCCGAATACTGCCCCCCTATGGGGTTGCAGGCATAAGGGGGGAGCATGCCCCGATCGCGGGGGGGGGGGGGGGCAGGGGAGGACTGGCCAGGGGGGAAGGGGGGAGATTTCCCCCCAGGCTGCCTCTCATTTAATGATTTAGGGCTGGCCGAACCACCAACCGTTTCGATAATTATTATCGAATTGGATGAAAATCTGTACGGCCACAAGCATGCCCAATCAACTATTCTACTGATTTCGGGTGGAAATTGGTTGAATGTATCGATCTGAGATGCTGGGAAATCTCGGGCCGATGTCGTTGATCAAGTACGATTATCACAAATGATATTCGCGACGGTAACCCTGGCCATTGTCCCTCAAAATGTATTATGTGCCCCACGGTGCCTGTGCATTTATAATTAACCTGTCACACTGTCCCTTGAGTGTCCTTGCTGTATTTCTGCATTGGCGCCCCATGTGACTACTGGCATATAGCATGTGGGGCATATGTGGGATGTCATTGGGGCTTCGGCTGCCGTGAAAACGGGCCACTAGTTTGTGTTTTCCCCCCAGGCCAAAAGGTCCCAGTCCTCTCCTGGGGGGGGTCGGAAATTCCCCCCACCCCCTCCGCTAGCGCTCCCCCCTCTGTCCGCTTCCCCATACAAAAGTTTCAGGAAGTACCGGTCCGGTGGTAGTGGGTGGCTGGCAGTGGGCGGCACTGTGAAGTGAGTGACTGAGGAGGAGGGGTCCGGAGAGTGACTCGTTGAGGGAGGCCGGGCAGTGGGCGGTTCAGCAGTAGTACCGTACTACTCCTGAACCGCCCGCTGCCCGGCCTCCCTCAACGCGTCACTCTCCGGACTCCTCCTCCTCAGTCACTCACTTCACAGTGCCGCCCACTGCCAGCCACCCACTACCACCGGACCGGTACTTCCTGAAACTTTTGTATGGGGAAGCGGGCAGAGGGGGGAGCGCTAGCGGAGGGGGTGGGGGGAATTTCCGACCCCCCCCCCCCGCGATCGGGGCATGCTCCCCCCTTATGTCTGCGACCCCATAGGGCCCCCAAAAGCGGGATGTTCGGGGAGTTCGGGGTTCGGCCCGAACATGCCGAACATTGCGGCCATGTTCGGCGAACTTTCCCGAACCCGAACATCCAGGTGTTCGCCCAACACTACCCAGCAGCAGGTCTAGTTGTAATTCAGATGATGTTAAGATGGAGGACTGCAGTCCGCCTGCTGGCAATGTGCTTTTGATGAAGCTGGTTTGGGGGTGTGGCAACGCCTGCCCCCTCTGAATTACCCACCAATGACAGCCCACCTCCTCCTAGGGGAATTTTGAGCTTAAATTGTAAAACACTGTAACTTATAAACAATAAATGTCATATTTAGGCGGACAGCGGATTCATAATTGTCAAAAAAATACCGATTAATATGACATCTTGCATGAGTGCGTTAGGCTGTCCTGTCCCCGAGAAGGGTCGTACACCAATAACCGGACGAGTTATTGTTATGAATTTTATATCAGCACATTGGGCAGATTTTAACGAATAAGATTATATGAATTTCATAGCTGTGCTCTACACGGTTTTCATTTAACAGACAGAAATAATAAACCACATGCATTTAAATCTGTTCCCCAGTGGTGCCTCTGTGTCTGAGTTCTTCAGTGGACCCTTGTGGAGCTAGCTTCCTTTGGCTTCCGTGACAGTCGGTACTTAGCTAGGGCCCCATTTCACCATGATCCTTTTCTGGCAGTATCTATACATCTCTACCTGTAAATAATTTCCCTTCAATCCTTGCAGTATACATTTCCACATCCCAAAGATGCATGTTGTGGTTGATAGTGGTTGTATGTTAGGTAACCTGCAGTGTGAATGATACATGAGCGAAAACAATATTACTGATCTATTTACCTGGGGCTTCCTCCAGCTCCTTGAAATCTCTGTGTTCCTCATCACAGCTCCATTGGCAGCCACTCTTCTGCAGTCCTCACAGTAGCAGTTGCCGACCTAGCCGTGTCGGTGGCTTCTGTGCATGCACAAGTGCGCGGACACGCCACTTGCGGCTGCGGTCACATGGCCCGCTCACTTCAGTTGTGACAAGACTACAGTTTGAACTCTGCAACTGCAACTCGTTTTCAACTGGATGTCTGGCTTTGCAACTAGCAAGGAAACAGTACAGAAGGGTAAGAGCAGGCTGGCAACAGAAAAGTATGAAAGGGAACTAAGCACCCTTTCTTTTACTGGAATTTCTCCTGACATAGAAGCTGCCATGTTCCCCCCTCCCCTTCTCACAGTCCTTATCTTTACACATTCACTCTAGATAATCTCTTTGAAGAAACTGCTCTAATTACCCACCTCTGTTGATGAAAAGGTATTGTTTACTTCTTGGTAATGACTATAATAAAACAATTAGCTTCCTGAAATCTCTGCGGCAGCCAGGGACAGATGGGCAGGCCTGCTAAAATAGGCGAATAAAACTACTTTGAATGTAAACTAAAAGGTAAAATGGAAGTTTATTTTAATAATGAGACATATTGTTGGCATGCATTTTTCATGTGCTATTGAGATGCCCTGGGTGCTAAAAATGGTGCTCGGTTCACTTTAAGGTGAAATGGGGCCCAAGGCAAGGTACTGGCATTCACTTCCCCCTATAGTCATTTTGGTAAAATGTGGTGCGAGAGTGCTCAGGGAAGTTAGTAGCTGGGCCCCTTGATGCCAACTAGGCCCCAGGCAGTTGCCTTGTGGATGATCCTGCTCTGGCTGACAACCTCGCAAACAATGGGAATGATTCTAGTTGTGCCAAAGAAATAATCAGCGGCCACAAAGCCATCACCTTTGAAGAGTTAGAGTCACCAATTCTTAAGGAACAATGCCCCGAGAGCAGGCATGTATAGCGTCCGAAATATCGGTTTTGTCAATAAAGATGTTGCCATGAAGATGATAACAGAGGATCAACCTCAAAAAAAAAATGAGTAGAATTTACCAAACTATAACCTGGTTGCTCCAAGCACCAATTTCTATGTGACTCTGGTGGGTCTAAATCATTTCTGTATGATTATTATTTAGTATTTACATAGCTTCATCATCTTCCACTGCGCTGTACAGAGTATATATTGTCCTGTCACTTAAAGGACCACAAAAATCTTAACATTTAAAATACAAGTAAACACATACAATAAGAAGGATGTTTCTTACAGAGTAAAATGAGCCATAAATTACTTTTCTCCTATGTTGCTGTCACTTACAGTAGGTAGTACAAATCTGACATTACCAAAAGGTTTTGGGCTAGTCCATATCTCCATACGGGATTCTCAGTATGGCCTTTATTCTTTATAAAGACACTCCTTGAAAAAGATTTATACAAAGATGCTGGCCAACCTCCGTGCTCACTGTAAACTTTTTGGGCAGTTGGATGGAGCCACTGCCATTCACTAAGTGCTTTTGAAAATAAAGTAAACCCTGAGAATCTCCCATAAGGAGATGGACTAGTCCAAAACCTGTTGGTTCGGTCAGATTTCTACTACTTACTGTAAGTGAAAGCAACATAGGAGAAAGATAATTTATGGCTCATTTAACTCTGGAAAAAAACATACTTCTTCTCTGTATATGTTTACACATATTTTAAATTTTACGACTTTCGTGGCAGTGGTCCTTTAATTGTCTCTCAGAGGTGCTAACTATCTAATCCCTCACATTTTTATATGTCTGTGTATGTATTATGTAGTGCATGTGTCGTAGTCTAGGGCCAATTTAGGGGGAAGCCAATTAACTTATCTGTATGCTTTTGGGATGTGGGAGGAAACCGGAGTACCCGGAAGAAACCACCACAGACACAGGGAGAACATACAAACTCCTTGCAGATAGTGCACTGGCAGGGTTACAAACTGGGGACCCAGGTCTGCAAGGCTAACCACTACCCCACCATATTGCCCACTACGCCACCGTGCTGACCCGTATAACCATCCATTTTTTTATTACTGAGCCCATTGGTTTATGGCTCCTTCCTAGCCTGTTTTATCCATAGTTTGCTTAGCTGGATTGGCAATTGGTGACCTTTTTCTTGGCATTGTGTCCTCTGCTCAACTTCCTAACGATTAACATCCTCCCTGTGCTAACGCGACATAATGTACCGGGGACCTGTGACCTGAGGGGACATTATCTTGATGGAGAAGGCAGGATTTGCCGGAGGCAAAAAGAATCAGGTCCAATAAATCATTCTCCTCCAGCTTCCCCTGTATATGTTCTGATGATGGAGGAGAACAGTGAGCTAGTGTAGGCATACTGTACATTAGAAGGATGCATAATGTCACTCTGTCACATCCACAATGGCAATCTGTTTAGCCATTCTATAGCATTTCATTGACCTCCAGACAGAAGGGCAGGACAGACCCGTGTAATTAGTGACATCCCGCCACTAAAACTGTCCTTTATAATCTTTCCTGCTGTAAGAAATTAGCGGGTCAGGTGGATCGTTAGCACGGAAAATCAATGCACAAACCAGTAACAGAATAACAAAAAAGATTATAGAGTAACAAGAAAAATGAACTATCTAGCAGGGCCTTGATTAGAAACAAGAAAATAGAATTCAGACCATAACAGTGTAAGATAGATAGATAGATAGATAGATAGATAGATAGATAGATAGATAGATAGATAGATAGATAGATAGATAGTTCTATTAATTTGGCAGCAGCAATGCAGATTGCAGTTCTGCACAGCTAAGAACAGAGGAGAGGGCTTCAGGAACCCCCCAAAGAGTCATAATCACCACATTACCACGATGCACAGCATGAAATAAAACAGAAGTTTGCCCTCTTAAAACAGAAGGTATTTGCGATTATCCAGGTTGGAGTGAGCATATGATGTCTCCCACAATGCATCACTGCTGAATATGCAAATCATCCTTTGTTGTTCCTGTAAGCTAGCCACACCTCCAGAACCTCTGGAATGCAATGATGTGTCAGCTTGTTTAACTGTAAAGAGCCACAATAATTTCGGATTGGTTGATCCTCATCAGTGAATGCAACACTTCAAAAAAAGAAAAACAGAAACACTGGCACTGCGGTCATGGGAACAGTAGGAAAGTGACTTTCTGAGGCATAGGAGGTCAAGGGTATTTAGCCTTCCGTGTGCTCATCAGGATGCTGAAATGAACACACATCATACCAGCAAAGCAAGAAGAATATTCCATCTGGCACTACATTCAAAGCCTTAAATTTATCTTGTATTTATTGCTTTAAATCACTCACATAGATCCGCGCACGGAGCCTCGGAAGAAGCTCATTTTTGAGTGAAACGGTCGTCAGGCGGACCGCTGCTCCCACACTGCCCCACAGCTCGATCTACCAAGGGTATGTTACATTTGATTTTTGCAAAACAACTGGATATATGTGATTGATCTTGAAGATTTAAAGCAATAAATACAAGATAAATTTAAGCCTTTGAATGTAGTGCCAGATGGATTATTCTTCTTGCTTTGCTCATCAGTGAATGGCATGGATTAATGTGGCTCTATAACCTGAATTATCACAAATACAATGGCAAAATAAAGGGCCAGTGCTCCTAAGGTATGTGATAACTTCAAACCATAACAGCAGAAAAAGTTTTGAAAGTTTTGAAGGCAGGATTAGCATCTTTATCACTTAAAGGGAAGGTTCAGGGAGGGGATTAAACAAATAAAAATAAATTTCCACTTACCTGGGGCTTCCTCCAGCCCGTGGCAGGCAGGAGGTGCCCTCGCCGCCGCTCCGCAGGCTCCCGGTGGTCTCCGGTGCCCGAACCGACCTGGCCAGGCCGGCTGCCAGGTCAGGCTCTTCTGCGCTCCATTTCCTGGCACTTCTGCGTCCCACGCCGGCGCGCTGACGTCATCGGACGTCCGCCGGGCTGTACTGCGCAGGCGCAGTAGTTCTGCGCCTGCGCAGTACAGCCCGGCGGGCGTCCGATGACGTCAGCGCGCCGGCGTGGGACGCAGAAGTGCCAGGAAATGGAGCGCAGAAGAGCCCGACCTGGCAGCCGGCCTGGCCAGGTCGGGTCGGGCACCGGAGACCACCGGGAGCCTGCGGAGCGGCGGCGAGGGCACCTCCTGCCTGCCACGGGCTGGAGGAAGCCCCAGGTAAGTGGAAATTTATTTTTATTTTTTTAATCCCCTCCCTGAACCTTCCCTTTAAGACCAGTTGCTATTGAAATTTGATTTTTATGGTGACAATCCCGCTTTAACATTTCAGCAAGAGGGCTTTTTAGTCCTTTGTAGCTCCCTACACACTCCTGGGAGTTGTGGTTCACCATGAGCTTGCTGGGTAATCTGTAACTCAACATGAAATAAGCAATACAGAGCACTGGAGGGAAGCAGTTGTAACAAGCATGTCATATGCATCCTAAAACAGGCAGGTTTTCCACAGGTCAGTCAGGGGTCAGCAAGTCCCACCATCTAATCATTCATGTTCTTCTGCAAAGGTCACAGAGCTCTGTAGAGTTCTGTTCACAAATCTCCCACGGAGGGAGAATGGCCAATAGATCACACAAGCATATTGACTGAATCTGTAATGGTGGATAGCACAAGTCCTATGAGGAAATATGCATAAGGAAATTTCAATCATTAATCTCCGCTATTAGTTACAGATTAAAATAAAAGAGTTGTGGGAAAGAACCCAAGAACAACAAGTGGACTTGCAGATCAAACGCAGAAAGTGGAGATGGATTGGTCATACTCTTCGCAAGGACAAGTCAATTGAGAAAGAAGCCTTAAAATGGAATCCTCAAGGCAGCAGAAAAAGAGGAAGACCAAAGATAACTTGGAGAAGAAGTGTAGAGGAAGAAATAAAGAAGGCGGGGGCATCATGGACTGAGATAGAAAAAATCGCCCAGGACAGAAACCGGTGGCACACATTTGTTGAGGCCCTTTGCTCCAGTGGGAGACACAGGATTAAGTAAGTAAGTATTAGTTACAGATTGCCCAGCAGGCTCAAGGCGAACTAAACCTCCTAGGAGTGTGTAAGGGACTAAAAGAGACCAAAAACCCCTCCCTCTTACTAAAATGTTAAGCAAAACAGAAGCTTGCCTTCTTAAACCAGAAGGTATTTGCGATTATTGAGGTTGGAGTGAGCTCTGAGGTGTCCCACAATGCATCACTGCTGAATATGCAAATCATCCTTTGTTGTCCCTGTAAACTAACCACACCTCCAGAACCGCTGGAATGCAATGATGTGTCAGCTTGTTAATTGTACAGAGCTACAATAATCCAACGTGCATACAGACTGTTTCAGGCTGGTTGATCCTCATCAGTGCATGGCATGGATTAATATGGCTCTATGGGGTAGGAATTGAAACACCCAGATGTACAGATTAGCCAGCAAGGTCGTGGTGAACCAAAAATCCCAGCTCAGTAGAGAGGATACGATCGGTTTGGCTATTTCCTCCTTAGCCCGAATGAAGAGCCGATGCTGCGCCTGTGATGGATCGTGATAGGTACATATTTATTCCGCCGCTGTTCGGGGGGTCGCAGCACTGGATTGCTGGAAGAGAGGAGGACGGGGAAAGCCTCGTTGGGTCCAGAGGCCCCCCCGAGGTAACTATCCCCCAGAGAGTTTATTTTTTATTACAGGTTTTTTTTGTAAATAATCCTTTAATGGGATACTTAAAGAGGAACTCCAGTGAAAATAATGTAATTAAAAAAGTGCTTCATTTTTACAATAATTATGTATAAATGATTTAGTCATTGTTTGACCGTTGTAAAATCTTTTAAATCCCTGATTTACATTCTGACATTTATTACATGGTGACATTTTTACTGTTGGCAGGTGATGTAGCTGCTGCATGGGTTTTTGGCAGTTGGAAACAGACAAGACAAGACAAATAACATTTATATTGCGCTTTTCTCCTTGCGCACTCAAAGCGCCAGAGCAGAGCAGCAGCCACTAGGGCGCGCTCTATTGGCAGTAGCAGTGTAAGGGAGACTTGCCAAAGGTCTCCTACTGAATTAGTGCTGGCTTACTGAACAGGCAGAGCCGAGATTCGAACCCTGGTCTCCTGTGTCAGAGGCAGAGCCCTTAACCATTACACCATCAGCAAACTGAAACAGCTGTAAACAGCTATTTCCCACAATGCAGCAAGGTTCCCAGACAGGAAACTGCCAGGAGTACGTACTCAAGAGTTTCTTGTGGGAGTGGTTTTACCACAATATCAGTCATACAGCGCCCCCTGATGGTCTGTTTGTGCAAAGGAATAGATTTCTCATGTAAAAGGGGCTATCAGTACTGATTGGGGTAAAGTTCAATTCTTGTTCAGAGTTTTTCTTTAAGCCTGGCATAAAAAAAAATAAGTTTTACTCACCTCTGGCTTCTACCAGCCCCATGCAGGTGTCCTGTGCCCTTGCAGTGACTCACGGATCCTCCGCTCCCCACCGCCAGCTAGTTTCGGTTCGCCAACAGGCCCTGCCATGCGTAGCCTTCTTTGCATTCCCGTCCTGCGCAGGATGCTATTGCAGACGGGAACGCAAAGGAAATGCGTGGCCAGGTCTACGCAGGCACAGTGAGCCTGTCCGCCAAAAACGAAAGTAGCTGACGGTGGAGGCCAGGAGGCTCTGTGAGTGACTGCGCGGGCACAGGACGGCTGCAGGGGGCTGGTAGAAGACCCAGGTGAGTAAAACTGCTTTTTTTATGCCAGGCGTAAGTATCCCTTTAAGGCCCCATTCACACTAGAGCGTTTTGCCGGCGAATTTGGCAAAATGTTCAAGCGCTAGCGCTTTTTCAGGCGCTAGTGCTATAAAACCCTATGGGCCCATTCTTACTTGGGCGATTTGCGTTAATCACCAGTGATTAACACGAATCGCCAAATGCAAACACGTAGCCTGCACCATTTCAGGTGATTTCCCAGCGATCGCGTTTCAGTGCTATGGAAGTGCTAAACGCGATCGCGGAAAAATCGCCGCAGTGTCCAGTGATTTTTCCGCGTGTAATTGCGGAAAAATCACTCCCGCAAAACACGCATTTTGCGCTTTTAAGCAGGGATGAGCAGAAACTACGCCAGTGCGAATTTACGCATCGTAGTTCGCATCTACGCATCGTAGTTTGTAGGTGAAGTTTCAAAACTACGCTTACGAATTTACGCGTAGCTTATGCCCACTATGCGTAGTTAACATGTGTATTGCGTAGTGAACTACGAATGCGTTACTCGCGGCTATTTTCCGCGTGCGATTGTATGCTTACAAATGTATGCATTGAAAAGGGGAATGTACGCATAGAAGAGTTCCCTAAATTAGCATTAAAGTAGGAATTAATGCGTAAAATGTTCTGCATACTGGCATAAGCATCCGCATACACTACGCTTCGCACTACGTGTAATTGCGTATTTTAATGCATATTCTATGAAATGCATACAAAGCGAATATTTGATTTTGCAGCCGTAGTTTGGAGAAGCGTAATTGCGTTAAACTACGCGTAGTTCCAGTGTAGGGAAGTTGGCTGGCTACAACCATCCCTGCTTTTAAGTGTGAATGGGGCCTAAAAGAGTGTATTTCTCTCTGTTTCTATTTTCTTTTTCTTTCTTTTCCTTTTTTTCTTTTTTGTATCTCCTTTACAGAGCTGACAACCCTTCAACTTGTCTATTCTAAACTGCATTTGATTTGCAGAGTTTTGCATGCTCATTCTAAAACCAGTGGTATGTACAATCCAATGTCTTTTGCTGCCTTTTTTTGTATTATACTTATGCCACTCAATTAAAAAACATTTTTTTGAGAGGAATTGTAAAAAATGTGTCAACAACGTATAACTGCATAAAAATAACAGTAATGACAGTTGCAGCATAGTTGGAGCAGTAGAAAGCAGTTTCAAGAAAGTGTACAAAACTCCAGAGCACTTCCTCCCATCCCTGGATCATCAGACACGCGGCTTACATAAAATGCAGTCACACATTACACCTCCGAAGAAGCTGAAAGCTGGTGTCCTTATGCAAGCTGTCACACCAAGCGTTGTGTAGATCTCTGGAAGCACGCGGCAGCGGCCGTCTCCCTCCCTTCCGCTATGCAGCAATATGGTCTCCGGTAAGAGTGTGACATGCCACATTTACATATCGCTGAGCACCTGCTTCTATCAGCCAAATCAATAGAACGTGTGTCTGCCAGCTGCTGCTTATGGATTGTGCACACAAGAGATGGCATGTGCAAGAAATCACAACTTTTCATACACAGCATTATGTAAAACAACTGCTCTAAGCAGAGCCGGGACAAGGTCCTCCAGCACCCAAGGCTGAGAGACCAAAGTGCGCCCCTCCATCCCTCCCACCCCAGCCGTCACACACTGATTGCTGTTAGACTAAGAGGTGCCACAGGGACCCCAACACCTGAATCTCTAGTTATCTGGCTTGCAGTCACTGCCATGTATCCCCTTTTCCTACCTTGTATTGCAGTTACCATATTTGCTTTTGTACACAAGTAATGCTGTAGTAGTCTGTTTACAAATTACAAGTTCCCACAGTACAGTACATTGTATCTGCTCTGAAAGCTGCCATTGTATTTTATTACATAGCTGCTGTATTTATACAGGATCTTCCTAAAAAATTAGCATATTGTGATAAAGTTCATTATTTTCTGTAATGTACTGATAAACATTAGACTTTCATATATTTCAGATTCAATACACACAACTGAAAGTAGTTCAAGCCTTTTATTGTTTTAATATTGATGATTTTGGCATACAGCTCATGAAAACCCAAATATCCTATCTAAAAAAATTAGCATTGCGTGCTAAACACATAGCATGGTCATGCTACGCGTTAGCACGGCTTTGTGAATCAAGCCCATGGTGTACAGAAAACGCATACAGAAAACCAACAGACAAGTGTGCTCCCAGCCTCAGCTTATTACACTCACTCTGTCCATCTCTGATGGAGCAGAACTGGCTCTGCAGGCTCCTCCAGCATCACTACAGCACAGCACTTGGGGAGGGTAGAGAGGTTGGGGGTTGGGTGCTAAACACAAGACTGTGCTGCACACTGACTAGGGACCAGGGGCGTAGCAATAGGGGTTGCAGAGGTAGCGACCGCATCGGGGCCCCATCTCTATTGGTCCTGTGCTCATAATAATTACTTCTATAGATGCTTTGAATAGTGGTAATCACTAACAAACTGTTCTCCATCCTCTTCTTGCACCTCTGACACTGTAGTTGCCATTGGCAGGTTTTGGTGCGCCGTAACAATTGTTATGTATAGAGTGCTTGGGGGGCCCCATGTAAAACTTGCATCGGGGCCCACAGCTCCTTAGCTACGCCACTGCTAGGGACTGTCTACAAAACTTTGTAGGATTCATTATCAGTGGCTGAGCAGATGCAGTCATTAGAACAATTGTGCTGAGAGCAGAAAGAGTTTTTCTCTCCGTGCCCTTAGTTGTCAGTCTCTCAGGACAGGGAAAATAAACTTCTCCTCCCACGGGGCTCCCTGGGGCTTCTGGGCCCCCTGCAGCTGCATCCCTTGCAGGGTCTATTGTTATGCCCCTGGGTAGGACATTAGACTATGACTCTGGAAGAATTAAACTGTGAGCTCCTCTGAGGACAGTCAGTGACATGACTATTTACTTTGTAAAGCACTGCAGAAGATGTCCACACTATATAAAAAAATAATTGTGATAAAGGTAAGTCCGCACTACCACTTAGCATTGCCGGTCTTTGCTAAAAATCATGCCGCAGGCATTTTGCTGGTGCAGACTAGTGATTCTGACTTCTACAGGAGTCAATAGAGAATTGATGGATATCACAAGGCAAGCACATGTCACCACCAGTGATCACCTGGAAATGTACCAATCACTATCTGCAAAAAGTCAACGCTAGCAGTTTGTCAACACTTCTATTGTGACTATACCCTTTCTCTATGAATTTGATTTTACAAAACCACAGTGATCCTGGAGCTAAGGCAGCTATTTTTATAATATGAATGGGATGCACAACATTTGAAATGTAAAATAACATTATTAGCTGAAGTTGCGCTGTACCACCACCAGTCAATGGACGTATCTAAGAATCCTGCATTTGAATACCGAAGATCGATATTGCTGCTGTGAACTCCGATCTCCCTCAGCTGCCTCGCCGCTGTGACAACCTGCCAGATAACGCTGACAAATGCCGCCGCTACAATGGTGGGAGCAACATTCAGATCAATACTCGCCTTTCAAGTTCAGTAGTCTATCACTTATTTGATAAGGCGGCTGCTTTCAGTTCTCTCAACAAAATAAAGTCTACAAAACCGGAGCACTTTGTGTATTAAAAAGTAGAGAGACGGAAAGGCTGCCCAACAGAGAGGCAGTTTAATTAATGACAGGCGAGCAAAGAATGAAAACCTGGATTTTCTGCTTAAAGTGTAACTGCCGGGCATAAAATTAAAAATCAATTCTATATTTGTATCTGGTAAACAAGTAATAAGGATGCTAACCAGGCAATCCAAAAGTTAAAAATCACTCTTAGTTTTCTTATCCATAAAACAACATTCCCCAGTTTCCATGGCTCTTATTTTATACATCTGCCGTGCAAAGGAAGTTGCAGGGCATGCTGGGTTGTCTTCTTTTGCTTCTCTATTTCCCCTCAGACTTAACTAATGCAGCCTGATTGGCTGAAACCTCTTTTCCCTCCTGTTTTCCCTTCCCACACCTCTGTTCCTCACTGATTGGCCAATATTTCTCAATCTGAGACAATGCATTTTCAATTGCAGAGCTGGGTTGAAGTGCCTGAACAGGTAGGCAGGTCTATAGGTGTCCCCAGTGTAGGTTGCCAGGTATATAGGTGACGTTCCCTGTTTAGGTAGGCAGGTCTATAGGGGTCCCCAGTATTGGTAGCCAGCCAGGTCTATAGGTGCCCCCAGCCTGGAAGGGGGGAAGTGGGCAAGCAGCTGTGTGGATGGGGGGGGGGGGGGGGAGCTGGTCTGATCCTCCGCACTGTCCAATCACTACTTCCTGTGAGAGCCTGATTGGAAGTCCAGACCAGCGGCACGCAGAGCTCTGGCAGCTGCTCTCAGTGAGTCCTGCTCGCTGCCGCTAACTGGCTGCAATTCTGGAGGGGGAGCGTGGAAGGGGGGCCCCCCTGGTGAGGGTTGAGGCTTCCCCCCCTCCTCACCGCTCTGTGCCCACTGCCCCCCTTCCTGCGCTGCCTGTTTCTCCTCCTGTTTGGCATGGGGCCCCGGGGGCACCAATTAGAAGGCCCCCCGGGAAAATTCCCGAGCTCCCGGTGGCCCAATCCGACACTGCCATCAAGTAGAACACATTTCTCTCTTTCTCAGTCCATCCTACATTGCCATGAATCTGGCCCTCCAGGCCTGGAGTTCATCACCTGTGCTCTATTGCAACCTTTCAGAAGCCAAACAGCAGTTGGCTGATGGTGTAATGGTTAAGGGCTCTGCCTCTGACACAGGAGACCAGGGTTCGAATCTCGGCTCTGCCTGTTCAGTAAGCCAGCACTAATTTAGTAGGAGACCTTTGGCAAGTCTCCCTTACACTGCTACTGCCAATAGAGCGCACCCTAGTGTCTGCTGCTCTGCTCTGGCGCTTTGAGTCCGCAAGGAGAAAAGCGCAATATAAATGTTATTTATCTTGTCTTGTCAAACTGACAGCACTTCCTGCTAAGTCCAGTCTTCAGACAGCATGTGAGGCCATGCTTTTTGACAGTGGATACAGGCATCAAGCAGGGTGCATATTAACATGATTCACACCTGGGGTTAGGCACGGTTCCACGTGTGACAGAGCAGATCGGACAGTTCAGTAATATTTTGTGGGTGTCCTTTAAAAACCAATACATTTACAGACTTTGGAAATCGCATTCTAACCCCTTTCCACACTAACCAAAACTAAATTTGGAATTAAATGTATGCACTGATCATGTTCTGTCATATTTTTCCACAGGACAGAATTTCCAGATGTGCTGTCTTGTTTACATACGGGTATTTTCCTAATGCTGCTGAAGGTGGGCTCTGCATGGCAGGAGGAGGAGGGGACCGCTGTGGCCTGTGAACTGTATGATGAGTCACAGATGCTACCAGACAGGATGTTATCATTACACACATCTGTATCTGGACTGTGTAAAGTCTGCATTGGTTCCCAGTGTGTCTACTCCCATCCAAGCAGAGGCAGTGATGAGCCTTATCATTGTCCTCTGGGCTACGCAGACCCTCTGGTGGCTTTCCAAACTAGAGTTCAGATATAAATGATTTACTAAATGTTGTTAGTCTGCACTGTCCAGACTCCAGCTGAAACATCCCACAAAGATCTGGCACTAATATAGCACTTGTAGCGAAAAGTTTAGAATATTGATAATACCATGCTAACTTCATATCTAATGTAATAGACACAGTAGGGGAAGTAAGTATTGCACACATGAAGAAAAGGGGAGGGGGTAGTAACTTAATTGTGCTGTTCCCCACCCCCTTGCCAAGATCTGGGGGATGGCATGGCTGGATTTCAGGCAAGGCCACAAAGGCCATGGCCTAGGGCAGTGATCCCCAACCCTGTCCTCAAGGCCCACCAACAGCGCATGTTTTGTGGAAATCCACAGAGGTAGGTAATCAGCTCTGCCAAGACACTAATTGCCTCACCTGTGCATGTTTGTGGTTTTCTGCAAAACATGCACTGTTGGTGGGCCTTGGCCTAGGGCACCAGGAAACAAAGGGCGGGCAGTGGGCTGGCACACTCATGCAGCCAAAGATGTGAACTGCAGTAATCGGGCAAGTGTCTGGGATGAAGGGCCAGCAAACAGGCAGCTTATTGTCTGTGCGATCTTCAGAAGAAAAAGAAGACTTCGGGCACTTTCCGTCCTTTTTATTGTGTTCAATGTTGTGCCATACAGCAAAACGTGGCATCCATGGAACGCAGCGTGACCAAGCGTCCAGTGTGACGTGAAACCCCACATTGGTGCCCGACAGCCGACACCCCCACCTCCATCTAACCGCCACCATCCTAGCCCAAAGTTGTGTTTGAGTATGGCATGGATGCCACGTTTTGCTGTATGACGCCACATTGAACACAATAAAAAGGACGGAAGGTGCCCGGAGTCTTCTTTTTCTTCTGATGATCGCATACATGGATTCTTTCTTCTATAGTTAAATCCATTGAGCGCACGTCCGTTCAGCAAGCAACCCGAGATCGTGGTGGAAGCGGTAAGATTATCTGTTTACCTTTGTTTATAGTTTATACCTGCCACTACAGCTTATACAGGGAGCGCCACAGATCTCTCTTTTTCTTAGTGGACTAGCTTATTGTCTGTGACCTGAGCTGGCCTGTCACTCACCACCACCGCTGACCGCTTTTCAAGTCCGGCTCCACCCTCCATCCAGCTCCAACCCATCAGAACTGTAGAGGAGAGGGGGTCGGAGTTTATTACATCACATCATATGTGGTTCAATGGTAGCTGGGGAGGCGGAGAAACCCCGGGGCACTGGCGCAAAGAGAGTGACCTCCCTGAAGAAGAATAAAAACTTGGATTGGAGCTGCAGCAAGGCAGACAATCAACCTTCCAATCGGAAAGCATCAAATTGGCCCATAAATGGAATAAAAATGACCAATTCTGATCATTTCAGATGGAATTGATACACAAAACAGATTGTTAAAACAATTGACAAATTGATCGTTTGCAGTCGACTGGCACTATCAACACAGTCCAATCCAATTAATTGAAAGGTTGATTGTTCAGTAAAATTGCATTGTTAATATTAAGTCTCTTTAATTAAATATACTGATGGGAAGGGGGAGACTTAGAATTTACGGGGAGGTGGGTGAAGCTTAGGTGAAGCTTAGACATCACTGTGTCAGGATAACATTATACCTCTTTATGCTGATGCAACTTAAAGGAAATCAAAAGTAAAAAAACAAAAACAAAACAACTGTTTAACTTACCTGGGGCTTCTTGCAGTCATCCTGTGTCTGCGCCATCCTTCCCAGTGAATCAGTTCATTCGTAGCAGCAATACTATGCTGCATTACATCTCCCTCCGGGTTGCTACAACTCGGAGGGGGAATAGTATTTAACGCCAGTACGCCACCAGGGAGTTTATCGGCAGCAGGGACAACCGTCAATCAGCTTGCCCTGCGTCCAACTACCCAGCGCCGAGATGATATGTACCCATCCTCCCTAGACCCTCCGGCCAGCAGAGATGACCCCCTGAAAGCTGGCTGGTCACGCGCCTCCTTGTTGTGCTCCCATGCACAGCAGTGTTCTGCGCATGCTCAGTGCGTGAAAATCGCTACTGTGCATGCACAGTAGCGCACGACTCAGGGCTGCGCATGCACTGTAGCCTCCTACTAGCCACAAATGGCCCGCTTTCAGGGGGTCGCTGCTGCTTGCTGGAGGGGTGTGGAAGGATGGCGCGGGCACAGGATGACTGCGGGGGCTGCATGAAGCCCCAGGTAAGTTCAACTGTTTTTTTTTTCAGGCTTAACCACTTGAGGACCGTGGGCTTACACCCTAGTGACCAGGCCATTGTTTCCTAATTAGGCCACTGCAGCTTTAAGGCTTCGCTGCAGGGCCGTACAACTCCCCCCCCCCCCCCTTTCTGCCCAGCAACAGAGTTTTTTGCTCTAGGATGTTTCTTTTTTTTTTTGTAAATATTTATTATATTTTATTTTTAATAAATAAACCTATTTTATTCTTATTTTACTAACCCTCCCTCCCGCCGCCAGCCTTTGACAGCGATCGGCTGTCATAGGCATTAGCCTATGACAATGGATCGCTCCTGTATTCCCCCGGGGGACAGCTGTGTTCGCACGGCTGTCCCCAGTACAGCACTGCCTTAGATGGCAGCGCTGTACAGTGTTATTAGATGGCAGTTTCGCAGTCCTAGCGGCTATCTCCACTGGGAGACTGCTGATGGACTGATGACTGAAGCGGAGATGCGCGCACATCGGCGCACAATCTCCTGCAAAACCCCGCCCCAGGACTTGATGCCAATTGGCGTTAGGCGGTCCTGGGTCTGCCGCCGCAATCACGCCCATCGGCGTGACGTGGTCATAAGGGTGTTAAGTAACACTTTGAGCTATGTACACAAGCTGGATTATCGGCGCTTGGAACAGTTTTGGGTTATACTTGCGAAATCCAATGAGGGCAATTTGGGGTCAATTTAGCATATTTATATTTTAAGCAAACTTACTTATAAACAGGAGTCCCTCCACCCACCTTTGCCTGGTATAAATACAAGCAGATCAGGATCCTTTGAACATTTTAGGCTTTCCAGATGAAATATTTTAGATACTATATTAGAGACACCTGGTAAAACACAGCAGAACAGCATATGATGCAATACGCTTCTAACAGGCTAGGAAAATACCTCTATAGTATATTCTCTGGACAAAAAATCCAGCAGCAGCTTAAAGAGACTCTGTAACTAAAAAAACCCTCTGGGGGATACTTACCTTGCGAGGGGGAAGCCTCAGGGTCCCAATGAGGCTTCCCCGACCTCTGAAGCTTGGAGGAATCCAGCGCTGGCTCCCCCGAAGCCTCCCCAACAAGCTTGACAAGCGGTACTTTATCTACCTCTTCTGCGCTGGCGCACTAGCGGCTCTTCACTTGGGCTAGGCAGAAATAGCCGAGCCCGATTGTATCCGCTCTATTGCGCATGTGCAAAGGACTCGCGCCTGCGCAGTAGAGTGGACACGATCGGGTTCGGCTATTTCCGCCTTACCCGAATGAAGAGCAGCTAGTGCACCTGCCCAGGATCGTGGTAGGTAAATATTTACCTCGCCACACTTCGGGGAGTCCAGACACTCTAACAGAGGGACAGAGGAGGACGGGGGAAGACTCATTAGAATCCAGAGGCTTCCCCCTCCCGAGGTAAGTATCCCCTAGAAGGGGTTTCAGGGGCGTAGCAATAGGGGTCGCAGAGGTAGCCACCGCATCGGGGCCCTTGGGCCAGAGGGGCCCCGAAGGGCCCTCCCTCAACTACAGTACTAGCTCTCTATTGGTCCTGTGCTGGTAATAATCACTTCTATAGATACTTTGAATAGTGGTAATCATTAACAAACTGTTCCCCATCCCCTTCTTGCACCTCTGACACTGTAGTTGCCATTGGCAGGTTTCTGCCTCTGGCATTATCAATTGTTATGTATAAAGTGCTTGGGGGGCCCCATTGTAAAACTTGCATCGGGGGCCCACAGCTCCTTAGCTACGCCACTGGGGGATTTATTAATATACAGATTCTCTTTAAACAAATCAACAAGGAAATCCAGGCACTGAGCAGATCAGATGTATTGCAGCTATGGATGCTTAATAGATAAAGTGCAGAGCGCACACACTTAGGGTGGCCATCCGTCCGGATTTCCACCGGACAGTCCGGTTTTTGGACCTGTGGTCCTCCGTCCGGCGGAAGGCAAGGGAGGACAGCCAAATGTCCTCCTTTTCGGCCCGATCTCCTCCATCTCCCTCTAACGCATGATGTCACACGTTACGTGTGTGACACACGTAGACATCGGCGCAGCGGGAGGGAGGCGGGCTCTTCTGCCAATGAGATTGCATTTTGTGGGGAACTCTTCTGCCAATGAGATTGCATTTTGTGGGGAACTCTTCTGCCAATGAGATTGCATTTGTGGGGAAATCTGCCAATAAGATTGCATTTGTGGAGAAATCTGCCAATAAGATTGCATTTGTGGTGAAATCTGCCAATAAGATTGCATTTGTGGGGAAATCGTCTGCCAATGAGATTGCATTTTGTGGGGACATCGTCTGTCAATGAGATTGCATTTTGTGGAGAAATCGTCTGCCAATGAGATTGCATTTTGTGGGAAAATCGTCTGCCAATGAGATTGCATTTTGTGTGGAAATCGTCTGCCAATGAAATTGCATTTTGTGTGGAAATCGTCTGCCAATGAGATTGCATTTTGTGTGGAAATCGTCTGCCAGTGAGATTGCATTTTGTGGTCGGCCGGCCCTCCACCATTTGGATTATTGTGCACCACTGTCCTCGGTAAGATGTCCTTCTTTTTAGGGTGTGATGTCCTCCTTTTTGGGGTTCTGCAAGTGGCCACCCTAACACACACTACATTTCAAGGTGAGTGGCTCATGGGGTGGGAGCCCGAGGTGCAGGGAGACTGACACTAGGGCCGCTTCACATCCGACGGGAAGCTTGTTAACGCTGTGGTTTGATCTAAGAGCTATTTATCTCTGGCATATGTTGGCGAATGATGAGGAAATTGCCACAGCCTCCTTTTTTCATTTCTAGTGAGATACTGTAAAGCAGGGGTGCCCACACTTTTTCGGCTCGCGAGCTACTTTTAAATTTGCCGAGGCCAGGAGATCTACCAACGTCTCAAATGCTAAGCACCCCCCCGCGTAGGTTAGCCAGGTATATGGGCCCTCAGTGTAGGTTAGCCAGGTATATGGGCCCTCAGTGTAGGTTTGCCAGGTATATGGGCCCTCAGTGTAGGTTTGCCAGGTATATGGGCCCTCAGTGTAGGTTAGCCAGGTATATGGGCCCCCAGTGTAGGTTAGCCAGGTATAGGGCCCCCCAGTGTAGGTTAGCCAGGTATAGGGCCCCCCAGTGTAGGTTAGCCAGGTATAGGGCCCCCCAGTGTAGGTTAGCCAGGTATAGGGCCCCCCAGTGTAGGTTAGCCAGGTATAGGGCCCCCCAGTGTAGGTTAGCCAGGTATAGGGCCCCCCAGTGTAGGTTAGCCAGGTATAGGGCCCCCCAGTGTAGGTTAGCCAGGTATAGGGGCCCCCAGTGTAGGTTAGCCAGGTATATGTACCTGCAGGCAGAGGAGAAGAGGCAGCGAGGAGAGACTCTGGCAGGCCAATGGGATGTAGGAGAGAAGCGGCGGCGAAGAGAGAGGCGGCGCGGCCGCTATGTCATGGCTGGGGGCGGCGCCGGGCACGTTACACACGCACATTACACAGGCTGCCCGCCGCCGCCCCCAGCCATGACGCAGCGGACGCGCCGCCTCTCTCCTCCCTCTCTCCTCGCCTGCATGCATCCTTATTGGCCAGCGGCCAGCAGCTAAACACGAGCTGCTGGCCGCAACAAACATTAACGAGACGCGGCCAAGAGGCCGCGATCTACCAAGGAGGCGGTCGAGATCTACCGGTAGATCGCGATCGACCTATTGGGCAGCCCTGCTGTAAAGCATGGAAATTTACATTTTTGAAAACTTTTTCTTTCTCAATCTTGTATTGAGAGATTAACAAAATGTTCAGCCTTATTTCTTCTATCCTATAAGTTCATATACCTGTTCTAATGTGGTCTGTCTTACTGCAGCCTTTCCTAGTTGCACAGTGGCTGTATTATCTCTGTTATATAATCTAATCTTCTTTCCTCTGACGACTTTGTCCGGCTCAGGCACGAATGTGCTGCTCTGTTTGTAATAGGATATAAGCTGTACACACCCTCTCCACGCCCCCTGCAGGCTCTGTGTGAGTCACAGACTTAGCACCTCTCAGCCTATCACATGCCATGTCTTGTTTGTAAACACTGCCTAAAACTGGCAATTACAAGCCAGGATTACATCAGGGAGTGGCAGAAATAGCACAGAGGGGCCCAGGAGAACATAATAATTAGAATGGTATGCTTTTTATTGCACGAATTTTAGAGTACAGATTCTCTTTAACATATTGTTGACAGAGACATTGAAAATCCCCAAGCATGATTAGACATATTTCTCAGCCCCGTGCCCTCCCAAATCCCTAGCGATTCTCATTCAATCGACAAAGCGATTCACTTTATTAAAACGCTATAAAAAAAACCCTGTCATAATATTCAATAAAAACATATTTTCCCACTTTTTATATGCCATATAGTTATCATATTTGCATTTGTGCATAAGTATTATTATTCATTTAGAAGTTACAAGTTCCCAAAAGTACAGTTTTTTGATAGCTGCATTTGCATTTTATTCATAACTGGTTTTATTCATGTTGTATTGAAGGCAGAAATGCTTTCAGTGTCTCTCTGTGTCCAGGAGCTTCTGCACAGTCAGAGAATGTGTCACATTCCTCACTTGATACAATTAAGTAAACACAAGATAACTTTATCTCCACTTTGGATTTCTCTGCGCTGAACTTTCAAGCCCTGTGTTTAACTAATTGAATACTGTAGTAGTATATAATATGCTGTAAATAATTTTTTAGAACATTAGCTGCTCTGTCAAGCAGGCAGGTGGAGGAGCAGCAAGGGATGGACAATATCAAGCAGTACAACAATAGTGGTCCAGACAATTCTTGATTAGATTATTGGTGTAATATAATCATAGTCTATGCAGAAGTAGCAAACGAGTTTGCGGCACTCACCATCCAGCAGATCACAGTGGTCATTGTGACCCTCACTTGCATGAAGTTGCTCCCATCCAGTGTGCTCTGTTGTAGTATTGATGATTTGCAATACGAAGAGATGAAGAGACATGCACAGGGGAGGACTGGCCAGGGGGGAAGGGGGGAGATTTCCCCCCAGGCTGCCACTCATTGAATGATTTAGGGCTGGCACTGTGCCTGGTGAATTCAGGTTTTTGTATAAGTCAATGTGAAACACTAGGCTGAATGAGGGAAATAAACGCCCAATTACAGAGCAATTGCAGGGCGGGCAAGCTACTAAATATACACAGCATGATACAGAGCAGAGGCTTGCCTGCAGGGTCCGTGGGAAAAAATATGTCTGGTCTCTCACAATTGTTAACTGCATGTGCACAGCTACATAAGATATTGTCTAGGTTGAAAAGTTTTTGACAGTCTCTAGACTCCAGAAGGGCTGCTTGCAGACAGTTCCTAGACTCCAGAAGGGCTGCTTGCAGACAGTTCCTAGACTCCAGAAGGGCTGCTTGCAGACAGTCCCTAGACTCCAGAAGTGCTGCTTGCAGACAGTCCCTAGACTCCAGGGCTGCTTGTGTAAGAGATAGAAACCCCGACCGTTGTAACTCAAAATGTATTATGTGCCCCCCGGTGCCAGTGCATTTATACTTTACCTGTCACCCTGTCTCTAAGTGTTCTTGCTGTATTTCCCACATGACTACTGGCATATAGCATGTGCGACACGTGTGTGATGTCTGGGCTGCCGTGAAAATGGGCCTCTAGTCTGTGTTTTCCCCCCAGGCCAAAAGGTCCCAGTCCTCCCCTGGACATGCACCAACTGGATGTTGTTGCAACTAATTTATTCTTAATCCACGGTTACAGAACATACGAAAAGTCATCCAGGTATCAACTCACAAGTCTGTATTTCATCCTGTGTGGTGTTGCCATGGTGAGGCTTACAAGAGGTAGTTGGGGGGACTAGTGGCTGATCATGACGTCCATTTCGCATATAGATACTTGTCCACATGAACAAGTATCTATACGCGAAACCACCGCCTAGGGTGCGCTGTTGCTGTGAGATGGAATGCAAGGAACCAGGAAGTAAGTACATGTGGCGTGTGGATCCCAGCAACGCGAGCTTACCTGCTCTGCATGCATCGCTGCTGCCCCCCTACCTAACTACCTATACCTGGTTACTTATACTGGGGGCACCTATACCCTGCTACCTATACTGGGGACACCTCTACCCGGCTACCTATACTGGGGGCACCTATGTCTAGCTATCTATACTGGGGGCACCTATACCCGGCTATCTATACTGGGGGCACCTATACCCGGCTATCTATACTGGGGGTACCTATACCTGGATACCTATACTGGGGGCACCTATACCTGGCTACCGAAACTGGGGCACCTATACCCGGCTACCTATGCTAGTGGTACTATACCTGGCTACCTATACTGGGGGGCACCTATACCTGGCTACCTATACTGGGGGGCACCTATACCTGGCTACCTATACTGGGGGGCACCTAAACCTCGCTACCGATACTGGGGGCACCTATACTTGGCTATCTATACTGGGGGCACTTATACCTGGCTACCTATACTGGGGGCACCTATACCTGGCTACCTATACTGGGGCAACTATACCCGGCTACCTATACTGGGGACACCTATACCCGGCTACCTATACTGGGGACACCTATACCCGGCTACCTATACTGGGGTCACCTATACCCGGCTACCTATACTGGGGGCACCTATACCCGGCTAACAATACTTGAGGCACCTATACCTGGCTACCTATACTAGGAGCACCTATACTTGGCTACCAATACTGGGGGCATCTATACTGGGGGAACCTATACCTGGCTACCTATACTAGGAGCACCGATACCTAGCTACCTATACTGGAGGCACCTATACCTAGTTACCTATACAGGGGGCGGGGGTGGCCACATCTGGTTACATAGTACTGGGGGCCAACTCCTACTTTAAAATCCTTCAATGCAAATAAGAGTTCACAAACCTATGGGGAAGAGTGATTTTTACACCCTCGCTGTAATGCCTGGGGGTCATACTTTCTGACCATCCAGCGCAACAAGGCTAAGTAGCTGGATAATAGAAGAGGCTTCACAGATGGACACAGGAGTAATGAACAAGGGAGCAAGATTGTCCAGAGCAACTGCAGCTCTGGGCCGCCTATCAGGCTAGATGCTATGTGATACAATACACAACAGACGTAGTCGGTAACAGGCTTGGATCATACACGTTAATTCAGATGTCAGTCGTATTGGAAGGATTAGGCAGATTCGTAGTCGAGAAGCAGACAAAGGTCGGTACACAATACAATATTACAATAGATGTTACTTCAATAATATTACTAGAATATGACAAATAAATTACAAGATATATAACTACAAAGTACAAGACTGACTGACTAGAGAACATATATATCGTGCTGATGTGCAATATATGAAATGTAGCTCTCAAATAACTCACTAGCTAAAGCACAAGTAATGACAGTTAACAAGACAGACAACAGACAGACAGACGGAATGCTCAGCCAATCTAGTCACTGTTTCAGCGACGGCAACATTCACACTGAGATAGACAAGACTAACAGGTAGGAGCAAAGTAATGGCAACCACTGCTATAGTTCGTACTCAAGAACAAGGCTAGAAGGAATACTACCAGTCACCAATGTGGTGCTGGCAGAATCTAACTATCAGGATCAGAAAGACTTCACTGACCCCCGCAGGTCAGCAAACATCAAGCAGACATGACAATATAGAGCAAGGCATTATACATTTACAATAACTACTTTCACAGCATAGACCCAACGACAACTCAGCGAGCTGAACGCTATGACGGGCGGGGTAGGAAATGGGAGGCAGACTTTTATGCTGGCATCAGCCAATGGGTGCAGGTATGCAAATTCCCACACAGCTGAATGGTAATCATTCAATCCTGAGCTAGCTTGATTACCATTTGCTAACTGGCTGTGAATGCAAAGGACTCCCATAAGAAATACATGCAGTATTATGTAACAACACGAATGCAGGAAATCCAGGGCTATCTGGCTGCAGCTCAGCTGCAACAAGCAATTGGTGGAATGATGACAGCATCCTGAGCTGCCCAAAACTGCAGTGATTGCAAATGACAATGAGACTTATTGCGAATGCACAACCGAATGCAAGCAGATAAGCCAGAACTGTCCGTTTGCAGCTCCACTGCAACGGACAGAACACGCTACAGGAGGGATCCTTACACTCGCCCTGTGAACAATTTAGCCAAGAAACTGCCCTATGTGCCCACCAAGAAAGCCAGAAAGTCTGAACGAAGTCCCAATTTTCATGCTGTTTTGCTGCAGCTGAATCACAGTTATTTTGAAAGTGGATATCTTTCATTTGATTACTCCTCATTATTCTGGAGTAGAGGTGTGAGCAAGAACGGAATCCGACCCCATCTCCAGGGACGATCCAAAATGAATGGGCGGAGACTGACGTAAAACTGTGTCCCCCTCTACAGCAAGAGACACACAGTGTCATCACTGTTGTTTTCGGACATCGCTTTTTCTTTTTCATCAAGTTGGGACGTAGTAAGCTAATTTTTGGATGCATTGTCAGTAGGAGAGCTGTGAGTGGCAATTCTATCTGCAGGCTTTTATATTCTCTCCTAATGTAGTTGTCCGCTCCGTCATTACACGTCTGTTTCCCATCTCCCCGTAGGATGTCTGCTCTAGCATCACTTTGCATTGTTATTGCCAACAATGGATGTCTGATCCCAATTATCCAAAGTGTACCATCACAACATGCTCCCCGAATCTGTCATCGCAGCCGCTCCACACCCTCCTGTCCCAGTGTTTACATAAAAAAACGCTTCCTTTGGAAAACGACATTATCCGCCACCCTCTCGCTTTCATGATGTGCGTCTCTGTCTGATGTTCTCTTGTGTGGCGCAATTATTCCTAATGATATATACTACAGTATGCTGCCTGCTGTACAATATAAGGGCATATTAGACTGAGGTATAACTTGCATCTCAGAGCTGGCACGTTCAGCACCGTGTGATTAGAACGGCTATGGTTGATATTATTGTGAATTTATGTCATCAGGAAGGGTATTGTTAGGCTGGGCAGGGGGTTAGTGTGAGGCTTTCAGCTGGTGACAGATTTACTCGGAAATATTATTGAGGGTTAAAGGACATCTGAAGTGAGAGGGATATGGAGGCTGCCATATGAATTTCATTTCAAAGGATACCGAAGTGACATGTGACATGATGAGATAGACATGGGTATGTACAGTGCCAAGCACACAAATAACTGCTGTGTTCCTTTTTTGCTTTCTCTGCCTGAACGAGTTAAATATCAGGTTTGTACGTGGCTGACCCAGTCCTGCCTTAGACAGGAAGTGACTACAGTGTCACCCTCACTGATAAGAAATTCCAACTATAAAGCACCTTCCTAGCAGAAAATGGCTTCTGAGAGCAGGGAAAGAGATAAAAAGATCAATAGTTCATAGATTTTAGCTCTGGCATACTTTAATGAATGTGTCATTGAGCAAAAACAATAAAACAGTTAAAACTTAAAAAGTAGATTTCAACATAAAAGAAAATTGTGGAATATCTTAAAAAGTAATTTTCAGGAGAAGGAAGATAAATACAATTGTTTATTTGTTTAGTTTATTTTTGCTTCAGGTGTCCTTTAAGCAATACCAGTTGCCTGGCTATCCTGCTGATCCTCTGCCTCTAATACTTTCAGCCATAGACCCTGAACAAGCATGCAGCAGATCAGGTGTTTTCTGACATTATAGTCAGATCTGACAAGATTAGCTAGCTGCATGCTTGCTTAGGGTGTGTGATTCAGACATTACTGCAGCCAAATAGATCAGCAGGGTTGCCAGGCAACTGCTATTGTTTAAAGAGACTCTGTAATTTTAATAAAAAACCTTCGGGGGGGATACTTACCACGGGAGGTGGAAGCCTCGGGGTCCTATTAAAGCTTCCCAGTCCTCAATAGACTGGGGGATCCTGCGCTGGCTTCCCCGAAACCTCCTCGACAAGCCGGCTTGACAAGCAGGGATATTTACCTCACGCGATCCAGCACAAGCGCAGTAGCGACTCTTTGTTCGGGTAAGGTGGAAATAGCCGAACCCAATCATATCCACTCTACTGCGCAGGCGCAAAGGACTCACGCCTGCGCAGTAGAGCGGATATGATCGGGCTCCGCTATTTTCATCCTTGACACGAACAAGGAGCCGCTAGTACACCTGTGCAGGGTAGCGGTAGGTAAATATTTACCTCTCTGCAGTTCGGGTAGTCCCGGCACTTGAACGGAGGGACGAAGGAGGATGGGGGAAGCCTCATTAGGACCCAGAGGCTTCCCCCTCCCGAGGTGAGGGGGGGGGGAGGGTTAATTACAGGGAAATAAATATCGCAGCCTCCGTATCTTTTGGAACTGGGACTTTAGAGGAAGTCCTGCAGGGCGTAGATATACTTCTCCCGGGATGATAACTGGACTAATGAACATTGCTTGATCCAATTGCTATACCTGAGAAGTGAGTATTGTCCAATGGAGAGGGGAGGAGGGGCGATGGGGCGGGACTTGCATAAGAGCCTTTTTGGCAGAGGTAATAGTGCATTTGTCCCTCATTCATTGGTGTCATTTAGTGGTCTGGCTTGTTGGATCACTAAATCAAATTTGGGAGCAGCTTCTTCACACATTTCTCATACAATCAATGGCATGTAGAGCCAGGTCAGCACACCAAACTTGTAAATGCGGTGTTCTGTTTATTGCATCATCAGCACATGCTTGACAATAGTTTGGGGGCCACTGAGGGTCCCCCTCTTCAGAAAGTGCTGACAAACGTACAGGGGCTTAACTAGACCTTATAGGGCCCCCCTGCAAAAATGATAGCATGGGGCCCCCTTGGTCCCCGAACCCCATGAGGTTCACGTGATCGGGAGCCAGCGAATGGCAGCAGAGAGTGTTCTGCTGTGAATCAGCATCTGGAAGCAGGAAAAAATTACAGATACTTCCGCTGCTCGCTACTCTATATGGCGGGAGGAGGTGGCAGGGGCATTTGAGCAAACGGGGAGGCTTTTTTAGCTAATTGGCTGCACTTGCGGTAGGGGAGGGCAAAGCCTTTGGACCACCCTGGAATGGCAAGGGTTGCAGGGTTGATTGGTACGCCCATGCAAACATACATAGGCAGAGCCCCTCCCCAAGACACCGCATTTACAAGTTTGGTGTGCTGACTTGGCTCTACATGCCATTGATTGAATACTGGGTGACTTGGCTTAGCACCCCAGGTTATGCACCCTCCTTTTGGGTAAGGTTTGCCACTCCTGAAACATTCTTGCATTCGGTTAGATTCTCATACAAGATGGCACTGAATATGACCTGCTCGGTCCTAGTTGGTGTACAAGGCTTTAGATAGAATCATCAGCCCAAGTAGCACCTTCTGCAGGACTATACAGAATACATAGCCTTGTCACTTAGGCCTCTTGCACACTACATGCGATTCCGATTTGCGATTTTGACAGATTTTACAAGCGATTTAGATTTTCGATTTTTAATCGGCACTACGTTTTTCTTTTTGTTTCGATAGCATCCAGGGAAAATCGAAATCACAAATCGGATTTGTAAACCTCCAACTGGCCCTCCAAGGAGCTGACAATCTATTTCCTACCATAGCCATAGTCTAATCTCCCTATCATTGCCTCAGGGGGTTAGGCTGAAACTGTGTCAGAAACGTGTCTAGCAACATCACAGCATGTGCACAAACAATAAGCGATAATAAAGTGTGGCTGTTGTTTGCTTTCCATTTTTTTTTGTCATCTGTGATCTGTAAGCTTTTGAATTCATGTCTGAAATCTGTGACTTTTGTATCTGGGCACAGGAAGCTGTAGGGAGTTGTGCCTTTATTTGTCTGACTCATTGTACAAGAGAATGTCTGTTGATTCCACTGACTTTTTGGCCTTTTCAGATTTATTTTTGAACATCCATTATTCAGAAGAAAGTTCTAGAACATTGAATTCAATATGAAGAACTGTGCCTTTAGTATAAGCATATAAAAGCAGTAACCGTAACCAATAAAACTGCGCTCTACATCCAGTAATCCCCATTACATAGTTTTCTTTTAAAGGTTAATGTGCTGTTGCTTATCTTTTAGGGCAGAAGGGAAGTTCTAAGTTCAGGTTCACTTTAATTAAAAAGCCAAAATGGAATTGGCAACCCTGAAAGTCTCATGCCCTCTTACCCCATGAGGAAAATATCATGACCCAGCCCTAGTGGCAGGGCCGGATTTACCATAAGGCACTGTAGGCTTGTGCCTACAGGTTTAAAATCACATACGTTGGTTCGCATGACCACGGGGGGCCCCAGTCTCTCTCACTGGCTGGGGCCCCCAAACCACCATGCGATATCTAGAGGGAAGTGCAGGTGGGCCCTAGACCTCTCACCCCCAGGGAATTCACTCCCACTGCCTTAACTGAATGCTAATTGCAACACACACAAATTTGCTCACTTCCAGCTAAAGCAATTTCCTACCTTTATCTGGTCAGCAGGCGCCAGTCAGCCAATCAGGTGTACTGTCATACACCCTTTGCCTGCCATACCAAATCTAGCAAGAATTGCATAAAAACACAAATCAGATCCGTTTTCCAGAGTGGACCAAGCCATACGGACACCAGATCCACTTTACCGGATCCGTTTAACTTTAAAATACAGTGTGAACCAGGCCTAAGGTGCCATGAGATCTGTGCCTCTAGGCTCCTCCTGTGAGGTAAATCCGGGCCTGCCGAATGGTTAGCACGCTGATCTGTGGTGTAGCAGACCAATGGCCCTTGGATCATGCTTATTATGTCTGGCTACCATTAAAGGTCCATCCCCAGCTTTGCTGTATAACTGCTGCTTTGGCCTGAGAAGCCCCTTTGCAATAAATCTGCTTGCGTGAGATTAATAAACCTCGCTCGATCATGTAAGGTCAATATGCAATATCTAAGTGTATCTATATGCAAATGAACATAGTCAGAGAGTATCAATAAAGGCCCTGTATGTGTTCCATCATCCGGCGCTCAATAAAGACAGCCGCTATGTATTCAGGCAGAAGTGTGTTGTGACGGCACAGCGAGCAGATTTACCGCCGACACGAAATCTCTTAAACAGTCGTACACTGCTAATAAAGCACTCATTTATTTATGGCTTTGATGGAGTGCTTTTATTCTTCCTAGTTTTATGGGTTGCTTCTTCACATGCTGTGGGGGATGTAAAAGGAAATTTCTAGAGGAATATTCATAGCAATCTCATTCGTGACACAGAGCTCCTTAAAGTGAATGGGAACCGCATTTTAAAAAAATGAAGCAAATAGTTACCTAAGGAGAGGGAAGGCTCTGGGTTGTATAGAGCCTTCCGTCTCCTCTCTCGGTGCTCCCTATCCTGTGCTGGCTCCCCCCTGTTTCAATCCCCCACCGAAAGGGCATTTGGAAGTCTTCGGGAGCCGTGTCCTCCCGAAGACGTGCGGCACCATACTGCACATGCGTGAGCATGCAAGAGAGCGTCATTGCGCAGGCGCAGTACAGGGCCGCCCTTCTTCAGGAGCACTCGGGCTCCCTGAAGACTTCTGAAGCCTCCTTCGGCCGGGTAAAGCAGTATTTGACTAATTTAGTCAAATACTGCTACCGGGCGAGCCAGCACTGGAACGACGGGACCAGGAGAGGAGCTGGAAGGCTCTATAGGACCCAGAGCCTTCCCTCTCCTTGGGTAAGTATCTGTCTCATTTTTTTTAAATGCGGTTCCCATTCACTTTAAGCTGTCTTACTTTCACTAAGCGAAAATTGAGATCGTATTATTGGTGGCTGTGATGTGGTGGGGGCAGGGCCGGTTCTAGAGTGCTTGCTGCTTGAGGCAAACTTGTGAGGATGCATTCCCCCCCTTCCCCCCGATTTAGAATGATTGCAAAGCACCCGTCAATTTACTCTGCTTCAACTAATGTTCTCACTCAGCAAGGGAGCATGTGCAGCAACTTGAGACATGACATGCTGCAGCTCAACACAATGACACACTGGCTGGCTGGGAGTCTGCAGCAAACTAATGCTCACCCTCAACCAGTCGGCCGTCCTCCATTTCTCCCCAGTCAGGACAGTCCTCCTCCCTTTTGCTGTGCAAGTCAAATGAAACACTGCAGCTCTCCTGCCTCCCCCCTCCTCACTCACTCTCAGACTTCTCACACAGCACAACAAGCTGCTTTTCCCCAATGATGACCTCTCGCTTCTCCTCCTACTCTGACTGCATCATGCATGCTGTAAGTGTAAGCACACAGTAAAACATGCCGCCCCTGTAATCTCTGCGCCTGATGCAAGTGTTTCACCTTGCTTTATGAGAGAACTAGCTCTGGGTGGGGAAGTAAAGCTGGGCAGTGGCCACACTCATTGGGGGTCAGAAAAGTGTATTTCATGAATTAGCTCACCTTACTTATTAAATTATGATTTTTCTCTCCTTACTACCTCCAGACCAGGCTAATTGGAATCTATGCCCTGTTTGGGACCTGCTGGCCCTACCATGGCGAAAATTTCAATCCCCCTGCCGCACACTTCCGCCAATCGAGCCACTCTCCCGATGTTGCAGCCCATTCGCCTTGCTGTTGGTATGACAGCAGAGCTTCGTGAGCCGGTCATGTGCTTTTAGAGTTTTTACATTGCCATATATATATATATATATATACACATGATAATATTGTTTTGGCATAAATAGTTTTTCCTTTTTGTTTAACCTGTTCTGTACCAGCAGTCTCTGCCCCGTTAACGACAAGAGACTGCTGGGTACAGCAAAGCGGTGCAAAGCGATGCTTACCGATGAATCTCCGCGCAGTCCCGCCACTCTCGCCGGTCACACCGCTCGCCCATCACTGCAGGTTTCTCTCTCTGCTGTTTTTATGACGGCAGAGTGCTGTGCACCGGTCAAGAGACACTTTCATTGGTTCCTGACCCAGTCAATCAATGTAAGCCAACGGGATTGGCTTACAGTGAGGACAAGGTCAGGAGCCAATGAAAACGGCTCACAGAGCTCTGGCGTTATAGAGAAAGCAGGGCAAGTGTATTGTGTTGGGGAAAGAATGGAGCGATCGGCGGGAGCAAGGATTGTTGAAATCTATGTCCCGTCAGATCCGCGCTGCCACATGCAAGATGTAGATTTCAAATGCGTTGGTCCGGAAACGGCTAAACAGCCGCCCATCTTATCATACTTTGATCCATTCTGGTATCTTAAGCCCAGTGCACACCAAAACGGCTAGCAGATCCACAAAACGCTAGCGCTTTTGGGAGCAGATTTCAGAGCGATTCTAGGCATGTTTAGAGCGGATTTCTAAACATACCTAGCGGTTTTGGCTGCATTTTTGTGTAGCAGATTACACATATTGTTACAGTAAAAGCTGTACTGAACAGCTACTGTAACAAAAACGCCTGGCAAACCGCTCAGAAGTAGCGTTTTTCAGAGCGCTTTGCGTTTTTCCTATCCTTTGTGCCAGAAACGCTTCTGCAAACCGCAAACGTGCAGCAGGAGGCAGGTTTGAGGTTTGCTACAATCCTCAAACTGCCGGTGTGCTCCATTGCGTTGAGATACATTAACCGAGCGGTTTGACAGGCAGATGCAGCCGGCGGATCGTGCACTGGGCCTCTCTGTATACTGTACTTTTATTATGACTGTTATTATGTGAGTCACTCTCTATGCATACAGCATTATTCAGGGATACTGAACTCCACCCACCTGAGTGTTTTCATTGTTTTTATACAGGGATAAGTCCCTAATAAACTTTGTTATACATTGGGACATAAATATGTGGGCATTTGCTGATTGCTAAATGGATAGCTTTTACATTGAGGTGAACTAATTCATCCATAGCACCTTATTTGTTATGGCTCTTATTTTGTGTTTGGCGACAAATACACATAGACTTGAATGGCGTAAAACTGGCTGTAGCTACTTTATTGATTAACCTCAAGATGAATGAACTTGATAGATATCAAAACCGACTCAAAACTGAAACTGTTACTTGCAGTATATATAAGCAATCACAAATGTGCTGCCTGGCCTCAGCCTCGGCAGTGTAAATAACTTTGCACTTAAAGGATACCACAACTGACATGTGGCATAATGAGATAGACATGGGTATGTACAGTGCCTAGCACACAAATAACTATGCTGTGTTCCTTTTTTTCTTTCTCTGCCTGAAAGAGGTAAATATCAGGTATGTAAGTGGCTGACTCAGTCCTGACTCAGACAGGAAGTGACTACAGTGTGACCCTCCCTGATAAGAATTTCCCCCTTTTTTATCTCTTTCTTGCTCTCAGAAGCCATTTTCTTCTAGGAAAGTGTTTTATAGTTGGAATTTCTTATCAGTGAAGGTCACACTGTAGTCACTTCCTGTCTGAGTCAGGACTGAGTCAGCCACTTACATACCTGATATTTACCTCTTTCAGGCAGAGAAAGAAAAAAAGGAACACAGCATAGTTATTTGTGTGCTAGGCACTGTAAATACCCATTTCTATCTCATTATGCCACATGTCAGTTGTGGTATCCTTTAAACAACCGCCCCACCAGACTCTGCAGATGGGCCGGATCACATAAAATAGCCACGACGTAAGGAAAATTTAAAGGGCAACTGTCGGGCATAAAATCAATTCTTTATTTTTATCTGGTAAACAAGTAATAAGGATGCTAAACAGGCAATCCAAAAGTTAAAATCCCTATCACTTTTCTTGTTGATATATGATCATTCCCCAGTTTACCTGACTCTTATTTTGTACACACAAAATTTGGTACACAAAAAAGGAAGTTGCAGGGCATGCTGGGTTGTCCTTTTTTGCTTCTCTACATCCCCTCAGACTTAACTAATGCAGCCTGATTGGCTGAAGCCTCTTTCCCTCCTGTTTTCCCTCCCACACCTCTGTTCCTCTCTGATCGACTAATATTTCTCATGCTCTCAAAAGGTGGACAGTGCAATACATATGTTATGTAAGTAGAGCAGGTATTTATCAACTTATGTATGTGTTGCTGTTTTTTCTGAGATAGTATAGCTCACAGCTCCTCTTTAAACAGAATGGGGGGGGGGGGGGAGGGGGATCTTTGATGTGTTGCTCCAGACTGACTGCACCGATCCTGACCCAGCTGTCTTTAATCAGGTGAGCAGCCAATCCTGTTGTTCCACCTGGCTTAATTGGCCCCAGTGCCCAAGCTGCACACTGCCCAGAGATAGCAAATATCACATGCAAAACAGAAGGGGGAGAGCATTTTGTAAGCAATTTCATGTGTGTTTTCTGGTGATTTTGGTAGCGATTTTTAAGAAAACCTGAACTGAAAATTAAAAGTGAAAATCAACATACACAGGTCATACGTACCTCCCATGTAGTCTACTCCTCAATCTTTTTCTCCTCTCCTGCGTCCTGTTTGTCCACTGTGATCGAGGGAATTCTCTGTCCTCCATTTTGAAAATGGCAGTTACCCCATAACAGCTTCCTGGTCAGCACACAGTTAAACTGTAACATCGCCCACTTGAGCCATAGGAAAACATGGACACATCAGTTCTCCTCTCAGCTGTAACTGACAGCAACTGATATATTTCAGTTCTGACAAAATGTTGTCAGAACTGGAAGGGATCATTGTCAGAAGAAAATGGTGAGCTTCTGAGAGGAACTGATGGCAAGGTAACTATGTAATGTTCAATTGAAGTTACCTCATGTGTTTATTTTAAATAATTTTACTCAGTACAGGTTCTCTTTAAAAAGTGTAAACTTATTGCCAGCGATTGTGTAGGGATTTGCGATTAGTGTTTTGAATTCTGATTGGTCCTTTCAATTAATTTGAATTTTTTTACAGTGTGCAGTACTGTAAGAACGCTAGCAAATCGCTCTGTATAGCGATTTATGACCGATTAAGCCATTGTTCTATACTTTACATTGCAGAAATGCTAAAGCAAACCTCTAACACTCAAGAATGCTGCATGTCCTGCGTTTGTGATTTTGGTAATCGCAATTGCGTCAGTGGAAATTGGTCCACCCATTAACATTAGCTGAGTGTTTAGGGCAATCGCTAGTGTTTTGAATCGCTTCCTAAATGCTCAAAAAATTGCTCTAGTGGGTTTCAGCTCTGAGGTAGATCAGCAGAGATTGACACGTGCGATTGGAGACGATTGTAGGAGCTTGGAGCCCAGGGCAAGGGCCCTGCTTACCCCTTACAAAAGCATGAGCTCTGCACCTGGAGGACATAGACAGCAATAAAAAAGCTCAAAATTAGTTTTTACAATATCCAGAACTGAAATAAACTTTGGTATTCAATTAGTACCCAGCGGAGAAGTCTGTTAAAACCATCTATACAATGGCTTAGTTGTCTGTAGGGGGTTCACCGCTGAATGTGAGATATATTACCTGCATTTTAGCAGCAAAGTGTTTGGCATTGCATGGAATGATAGGGGATTCATTATCCGGAACCTCCAGACATCTGCTCATCACATCCATTCTGGGAAATGCAATGAAAGGATACTGCGGAAGAAATAATCAATTGTTAGGGAAAATGGACGTGTCTTTTATGGATGGACGGTTATATCTATCAAAATCGTGCACAAAATGACACGTTAAAATGTACGAGTCACCTGGGCCTGATTTACTAAGAGTTTTCCCTCCAGAGTGGAGAGCTGAGCTGATTCTAAAAAGTTTGACTTATGCAAAGTTGTTTATTAGGTGACCAAAGTTTGCAACCTTCTCCTGAGTCATATTAGACTATTAATGGAAATCAAATTTCATTTGCGGGCCCCACACTGGAAGCAACCATCCCATACAATTACTCAGTCCTAAGTGAGGGAAGACGAGACCGCAGAGGAGGGGGTGTAGCAATTTGTGGCAAAACAACTCTGCAGCTCAGGACCCTGAATGTTGGCTCAACAAAGTCCTTTGAATGTATAGGTGCCCAGATCTCAGCTGGTAAAGGCTTCAAAATTTTAGTGGTTTATCGCCCCCCCGGAGATGCTGACCCTTTCCTACAGGAATTCTCAGAACTTCTGGCCATGCTGACTCTGTCTTATCCGAGATGGATCATCCTTGGTGACTTCAACGTCCGGGCTGATAACACTCAATCACAAGATGCAAATGAACTAATAAATCTCATGGGTGGACTAGGCTTCACACAAGTTGTAAAATCAGCTACCCACAGAGGAGGGCATACGCTAGACTTACTGTTCCACCTCGGGAATTGACATTAGTAACACAACAGTAACCCCAGTGGTGTGGTCAGACCATCACATAATACAGTTTACTATTGAACATCACCCTATCAAGCAGCTCCCTAAAGAAACAATCAAAACCCGTCCCCTGAGTAAATTAACACCGGAGAGGATCACTGCCAACCTGGATTTTACAAATCTGCTCCACAGTCAAATGGACCCAAACACTCTAGTAACCCAGTACAACAACACGATATATGAAACACTTGACAGTATTGCCCCATGGCGCACCAAATCAGCAACCAAAAAGCAGAAAGCGAATTGGTTTGACAAAACCATCATGGATCTAAAAAAGAAAGGGCGCAGACTAGAAAGACAGTGGCGTAAATCAGGGTCTGAGGAGCACAAATCTAGCCTAGTTCAACACCTCAGACAATACCAACAAGCAATAACCAAGAAAAAATCAGACTTTATCTCGCACAAAATATCTACAGCCAACAACAGAGCTGCTCAACTCTTCCACACAGTGGAATCACTCTGCAATCCTTCCTGCCTAAAAGCCCCAACCACATTCTCTAGGGAAAGGTGTGAAGAATTCTCTGCCTTCTTCACAAACAAGGTGTCTACCATCCGTGCCAGCATTACACCAACAACATCAATTGACCACTGGACGTTGCATATGCCTACTACCGTACCACCATGGCAAGTCTTTGACACTCTGAGTGAAGAAGATTTTGGAATTCTCATTCAAAGTCTCCGCCCCACTACCTGCGACCTGGATCCTGGCCCAACTGGATCCTTAATGCAGTGCCCAGAGCTGATCAGGCCAGCACTTCACAAAATCACTCAGTGCTCCTTGCAAAGTGGACTTTTCCCAGAAGAACTAAGAAAGCAATCATAAAACCCCTCTTGAAGAAACCATCACTAGATCCTGATTCTGTAACCAACTACAGACCTGTGGCGAACTTACCATTCCTATCAAAAGTTATCAAGAAAGCAGTCGCCAACCAGCTAGAAGCCAGGCTTACAGATAACAACATCTTTGATACTTTTCAGTCAGGATTCAGGAAAAGGCACAGCACTGAAACGGCATTAGTCCGAGTAATGAATGATCTACTTACTGCAAGGGACAAGGGTGATTGCTCAATTCTTATTCTTCTTGACTTGTCAGCAGCATTTGATACTGTGGATCATGAAATACTAATCCAGCGACTGAAGAATTACTGTGGCCTAAGGGGTACTGTTCTTAGCTGGTTTCAGACCTTCCTATCTGGCAGGACACAGCAAGTATGTCTGGGCACACACTACTCTAATCCAGTGCCACTTGCCTATGGAGTTCCACAGGGTTCTGTACTATCACCATTACTCTTTGCAGTCTACATGCTCCCACTGGGCAAAATAATTCAGAACTATGGCCTAGGATACCATTGTTATGCAGATGATACACAACTGTATCTGTCCTTCAAGCCTGGTACCCAAGACCCATCAGCATCCATAAATGCGTGTCTAGTGGATTTACAAAATTGGATGAACACCAGCTGGCTGAGGCTGAACTCTGACAAAACAGAAGGTGTTGGTGGTAGGTGGTCCACACATGATGGATAAAGTTCAAAGCGCTCACCATCTCAAACTAGCAATTGGGGGAGACACTGTACAGTATAAAGACTCTGTGCGAAACCTTGGGGTGATCCTGGATGGAAATCTAAAACTCAGACAGCAGGTATCAGCTGTCGTCAAGTCTTCCTTCTTCCATCTAAGAAATATAGCGAAAATCAAACACCTTATCGGAGCTGAAGACCTACCTGCCCTGGTTCATGCATTTGTATCCTCCCGCCTAGACTACTGCGACTCCCTGTTCATCGGATCTACAGATAAGGCTCTGCGCCCCTCACAGCTAGTACAGAATGCTGCAGCCAGACTCCTAGTCAATGCCCCCCGCAGCTCACACATCACCCCGGTACTGCAAACTCTTCACTGGTTGCCAGTAAAATGGAGAATCAATTTTAAGATCTGCCTGCTGACATTCAAGGCTCTAAACCACATGGGACCCAAATACATAGCGGATCTATTGGAACTTTATGCCCTTCTACGCACCCTCCACTCTGCCAACAAGATGAAGCTGGTTATTCCCAGGATACACTTAACATTTGGTGCTCGGGCCTTTTCCTATGCAGCCCCTACTCTATGGTACTCACTTCCACAATCAGTACGAGAGGCTCCTTCTCTGGACAGCTTTAAAAAAAGGCTAAAAACTCACCTCTTTTCCTTAGCCTTTGAGACTGCATAATGCAGGGTTACAGCGCTTTGAGTCCCCAGGGAGAAAAGCGCTATATAAATATTATTGTTATTAGAGAAAGCAGCTAGGAGAATCGTAGGGCAACTCCCCACTCCTACGAGATGAAAATAAATAAACAAAAAATAATATACTTCTGCGTCAGTATAAAATGCAAAATCTGCTTTAATTGGATATGTAATCTAAAAAATGTGTCAATAAAAATAACCATGCAAAAATTCAGAATAAAACACCTGTCCTTAGTTGTTTTTTTTGCATTAAATTAAAGTGAACCTGAGATGGTCCACTAGTGCTAATTTATACTTACCTGGGGCTTCCTCCAGCCCCACAAGTACCATGGCCTCCCTCGTCGTCCTCCTCAGCCACTATGACTCCCAGTAATCCGGGCAGTCGTGGCCTTCTGCACATGCACGACGGCTCGGCAGGCGCAGAGCGTTCCAGGGGATGGAAGTGTAACGGGGGCGTGCACTTCAGATGCAAAAATTAGAGCATTGCTACATCACACATTACTGTGCTGTGTGCGCTGCTCTCCTCTTTTCTGGTTGCTGCTGATCTGGAGGTGTGTTATCTATACTGGGGGGGGGGGGGGGGTCGGACATCTTGGCTTCCCATACTGGGGTGACTACCTATACTGGGAAGAGGTGCACTTTTGGCTACCCACCTATACTGGAGAACTACCTGTTGGGGGGGGGGGGGGGGGGGTCACCTTTGGCTTCCAATTATAATGAGAGAAGGGGCTTGGCTTTTCATGAGGTGGGGAAGGGACACAAATTATTTGCCACTTGGGGCCGCAAAACCATTAACAGCACCACTGGTGAAAAAAAAGGATTTTCTGATAAATCGGCTAACATATACATAATAGCAAAGACATTCGTTTTTTTTTTTAACAGAGTTCTCTACTATTTAACAACATGTGACAGCTGTTGTTGCATCAAAAGGATGCTTATTGGCGGCGTAGTCCCCTCCCCACTTGGTTTGCTTTCTGTATCTACCTCCCAAGCAGCAGCCAACTTACAGCTGAATGTCCATTCACACGGGGCTCTGAGAGTGTGCTGTTCTGTATATTCAGGGGCTTAATAATAGCCCCTGCTGTCCCAGGGGGGCCCCGGGGATGAGGGGTAGGTCCTGTACGTACCGTAATTATTGCAGAGCAGCAGCAGAGCGTTACACATTACCTGTTCCTGGTATGCAGCAAGAGTTGCATGATGATTGGATGCATGGCCACAGCGCTATACTGCCCCCCCCTGGGAATCACTGTGCCCCCCCCCCTTTTGCACAGTAATATGCAATTTACAGTTTCGAGGCTCCAGCAGCATACATTGAACAGGATAAGGTCTGGAAAAAAAAACCTCTGCATGTCAGCATGTGTCTGTGTAGACAATGAGTAAATCAAGGGTCTTATCTATTTGCCATAAATACCTCATAATCCTTGCAAGATCCCATGTAATTAATGTATCTGGATGACACTTATATTTACATAAAAATCTCTCTACCTACTTTTGATTGTATGTTCTAACCTTGACAATCAACAGGAATAGAGTCTTAAGAAGGCTTACCAGTTGAAAACTTACTTTTTTTCTTTCTTCTGGGGCTGGAATGATTTGTCTGTGACCTGTCCATACAGGAGCAGCGTGCGAGCAAGTAAGGATTAAAGCAGCAAACTAGCCAAGTACATCTGTAGGTAACTTTTCTTCAATAATAGCACCATCATTTGAACAATCTGCTCTGCTCAAAAGCCTCTGAGTTCTGTTTGTGATGTTTACATTTGGTTCCTTTCATTGCTCATCTAGTTAGCCTTAATTTTATCTCCTGAGTTAGGCAAAAAAATAACTTAAACTCACCATACAAAAATAAATTTTGATCACCCAAATGGGCCCCACCAGCCAGCCATCCTTTGTGCCCCCATAAAAATTTAAGCTGGAGCCGCCACTGCGTGCCAATGAGCTGGAATAAAGAGAACCTGTCCTGCTGTCAGGAGCAGGTAATGTATAATGCTCCTCTGCATTAATTACGTACAGGACCGGGCCCTTTTGATGGGGATTGGCTGAATAGGGGGGAGCCCGGCCAATAGATTTCTGCAGGGGAGGCCCAGCTCTCTGGAATTACGCCCATATGTAGTTACTGTTGAAAACGTTACAGGTTTGTAAATAATTAGGCAACTAAGTTAGGGCTCTTCCATATTACTCACAAACTTATGTCTAAAACTTTGAATTTTAGAAAAGCCAAGTTTAAGAAGGTCAGAGACTCACATTGGCTTAGTGCACACCAGAGCGGTTCTGCTGCGGTTTGCGATCCGCTTGCGGGTGTGGATCCCCTAGGGTAATTTATTTCAATGGGCTGGTGCACACCAGAGCGGGAGGCGTTTTGCAGAAACGCATACTCCCGGGCTGCTGCAGATTTTGGATTGCGGATGCATTTCTGCCTCAATGTTAAGTATAGGAAAAACGCAAACCGCTCTGAAAAACGGCACTTCAGAGCGGTTTGCCAGGCGTTTTTTGTTACAGTAGCTGTTCAGTAACAGCTTACTGTAACAATACATGAAATCTACTACACCAAAAACGCTTCACAAAACCGCAAAATGCTAGCTGAAACGCTACAGAAAAAGAAGAAGAAGCGTTTCAAAATCTGCTAGCATTTTGCGGATCTGCTAGCGGTTTTTGGTGTGCACCAGGCCTCAGGCCTGGTGCACACCAGAGGAGTTTTTCTGAGCGTTTTGAGTTTTTAAATATGCTGCTAATGTTATCCTATGTGTCTGTGCACACTGGAGCAATGAGGTTTTGTAAAAAAAAAAAAAACCATAGCATTAGATTGGGAAGAGCTTTTGAAACCTCTAAAAGCTCTTCCCAATGTAATGCTATGGGTTTTTTACAAAACCTCATTGCTCCAGTGTGCACAGACACATAGGATAACATTAGCAGCAGATTTAAAAACTCAAAACGCTCAGAAAAACTCCTCTGGTGTGCACCAGGCCTAAGGACTTGATTCACTAAGCTGCCCTGCTGCAGCATTGCTGACTACAGGGAGTGTTATAACTCCCTGCGCACGCTATGCAGCCATAGCGTGCGCAGTCCAATTACGCTCAGCTCAGATAGTTTAAAGGGAAGCAGGAGATTTGGGCGCATGAGACAAGTGGACAAAAAGGGCGCCCCATTCACTCCCATTATAAATATCGTTTAATGGGCGCCGAACAGGGAAAAAAGGGCGCCGGAGATTATTTACGTTTTACAAACGGCGCCCGGAGATTTTTAATGTTTTATAACTGTGCTTGTGATGATTTAACTTTACAAAATGAGCCCGTGACGAATAACGTTTAAAAAAATGCTAAACATATTTATCCTGTTTAATTAAAACATTATTTAACATTTTAACCCTTAGGGCCCTTTTCCACTAGCAGTCGCTAGCGTTCACGCTGAACGCTAGTGATTGCTGAATCGCAATTCCGCCGATTTCCCGACGTTTGCGGCCGCGATTTTGCTATGCTATGCACTGCATAGCAAAATCGCGGCAAATATCGCTCCGCCGCGCGTTCGCGTTCCCGTCAAAAATGAATCGCGGTAGTGGAAATGACCTACCGCGATTCCTATGTTAAAAAGCAAACCGTAGCGATTGTAAAATCGCTAGCGGTTTGCGACTTTACGATTCGGCCAGCGCAAACGTGCTAGTGGAAAAGGGCACTTACTGTTTGTAAAACATTATTATTCACAAAATAAAGCGATCAGTACGTAACGTAAATTGCAATATATTTTTTACAATCACTATTTGTAAAACATTTCTAAAACATTATTATCAACCCAAAAAAATATTTTCATTTTTTATTTATTAATGTTTGTAAAACATTATTATCCACAGGAGGTCTTAGGTTTAGGCACCACCAGGGGGGTCTTAGGTTTAGGCACCACCAGGGGGGTCTTAGGTTTAGGCACCCCAAGGGGGGTCTTAGGTTTAGGCACCACCAGGGGGTCTTAAGTTTAGGCACCACCAGGGGGTCTAGGGGTTAGAGAAAGGTACAGGGAGGGTTTTGGTTTGGTTAATTTTAGGCACCACCAGGGGGGTCTTAGGTTTAGGCACCACCAGGGGGGTCTTAGGGTTAGGCACCACCAGGGGAGTCTTAGGTTTAGGCACCACCAGGGGGTCTAGGGGTTAGGGATAGGTACAGGGAGGGTTCTGTGTGAGAGAAGGGTTAGGTATAGTTTTAGTACAATTTTAATAATACTAATCAACAGTTATTATGAATGTACTTATATTAATATCATTGTTATAAACAATATTTTCACATTTTATTACAATAATAAACAATAAATCAAGATTATTCATAACAATATATAATTATAATGTTTAAACAAATATTACTGTTTTTTTTAACAAACGTAATTATAAGTTTCAGTTTAGAAACAGGGAAGATTAACGTTTTAAGAATTGCCGATTTCATACACATTATTTAATGATTTATAAATTCTTAAAACACTATTTGTAAACGAAATTCTACACAATATTTTTATAAACGATAATACTGCTTATCGTTTACACCACGCGCCCTTTTTTCCCCGACGCCCTTTTTTGATGTACGCAGTCTAAAGAGCGCTTTGTTACATTTAACGATCGCCCCACTGAACCCGCCCAGAGCCCGGCAAGTCCAGTAGTTTCGAAGAACGATATTGCTGTACTTTGATTGGCCTCTAGGGCTTGATTCACAAAGCGGTGCTAACTGTTAGCACGCCTGTGAAAACCCCCTTAGCACGTCTAAACAAGCTTTTCGCGCATAAAACTTTATGCGCGCAAAACTTTATGCGCGTAAAACTTTACGCGCGTACTGCACAGAGCGCAGGGCGCATCGCGCGAAGTGCCCATTAAAGCCTATGGGACTTAGCACGCATAAAACTTTGCGCGCGTAAAACTTTGCGCGCGCAAAGTTAGCGCGCGATCTGATTGAGAAATCCGATGCTAACCTACTTAGCACCCTGGTTAGCGCGTCTAAAGACTTTAGACATGCTAAGTAGATTAGCACCGCTTTGTGAATCAAGCCCAATGTGCCTCTAAAGGGATCTGCCAGAAAAGGCAGATGCACAGCTTCCAGATACAGATAAGCAACTCTTGTTTAAGGTGGCTATACACTGGTCAATATTAATTATTGATATCCAGACAATTTGATTGTTTGATTAAATCTGCTAAAGTGTAATGCCGCAAATAATTCCCGATCAATTTTCACCCAAAATCATTCCATAGGAGTGGGGTACAATGTCAGTCAAGACAAACAACAAGATGCAAGTGTTACCCCTCCTGAAACTTTATGTGCCAACTGGCAATAGAGGAAGTGCTGATTTTTTTATAGAAAAATCTCATCTGGATCTGTTTTTGTTAAGCTGCCATGGTGTTTCTTTAATGTATCAGTGTAGCAACACCTAGGCTAATTTTCAATCTGATCACCAGGGTTCCAAAATAAGATATGCACGTTAAAAAAATAAGATTGCAGGTTCCCTTTTAACGTAAACTAAAGAAGTATTTGCAAGTTGTTTTCCACCCTTGTTTTTATAACTGCTGGATGATTTTGCACCCAGCTTTATATGTTACTTTTTTCCAACCAGCATCTGGAATCTGTTAAGGTTGCTGTTAGTCTTACTTTAATCAGATTAATCTGTATCCACTGAGGGGTTAACCATGACTTAAGGACAAGGAAGAGGTCAGTTCTGTGTCTGAATTACCATCTGAAACCATACTCAGCATTTCTCTTCACTTCTTTTGTGTGACGCAGAAGGTTGTATATATTTTTTGCCAGATCTCCCGTAATCTAATTAGATGTCACGAAACTCCTGTGGGGCTCTGCAAACACATCTTTCAGCAGTACTGTTACAAAAAGTTTAAGGTGGCCATACATCTGGCGATGAGCAGCCGAACGACCTCCTGATTCAATAATTATTATCAAATCGGATGAGAATGGGTGCCGCAACAAGCATACCTGATCGACAATTCGATTGGTTTTGGGCTGATATTATTCAAATGTATTGATTGAGTATGTTTTTGAAGCTCAGACCATCTCCGGCACTTTCAAAAACGCTTTGCTAGTGTGTGTTTTTTGTGTTGAGCCCACTAGAACGCTTACGATTTTGGAAATCGCAAACACAGGACAGGCAGCATGTTATGAGCGTTGGAGCTCCAATGCGATGTATAAGAGTTAACATAATCACTGGAACACACAGTTCATATCGCTACCAAAACGCAGGCACAAATCGCTAGCGATTACGCTTTGCAATTTTTAGTGCACTCCAGCCCTCACTATGTAAGTACTTTAGAAGTATATATGGCCTGCGATCATATAAATATTCCATTTTCAACATGTAAGTAGGCAACTGAGAAAGATGAAAGCAATCTCCCGCATGCACAAATCTGCGGTTTATGTTTTTTTGTCATTATTTTCTGTAATCCTTCCTCTGTTTTTTTTTTTTTAATTTTACACTAGCAAAGCATTTTTGAAAGTGCTTCAAAAACGCGCCCCAAATCGCTCCAGTATTGCCTTGTGAAAGGGAACAGGAAGAGCAGAGAGATGTTGCAGGGGAAAAGGACAGCTTTACTGACCATACGTCACAGGAATGGGCTATCTTATTGATCCTGTCACTCTGTACAAGGAAATACGTTCCCAAGATGATATATATGGGGTTATCCAAACCTCGTAAGAGCGGTCATAACTAGAAATACTAACTAGCCTTGTAAAAAATAGAATTGATTGTGTTTTTCCCCTTGCAACGAAAATCCAAACGAATGGGAAAAAAACGAAACAAAACTGTAGTACACCTAAAATGTAAATAAACTGGTGCGTACTTACCGCAGAACTTACCTGAAGTATTTTTTTTTTTCAATTTAACATAAACAGAAGTGTCAGGGTCTCAAACTATACTAAGAATACACAGCTTAGACCTGGTGCACACCAAAATCCGCCAGCAGATCCGCAAAATGCTAGCAGATTTTGAAAGGCTTTTTCTTATTTTTCTGTAGCGTTTCACTTAGCATTTTGCGGTTTTGGGAAGCGTTTTTGGTGTAGTAGATTTCAGATATTGTTACAGTAAAGCTGTTACTGAACAGCTTATGTAACAAAAACGCCTGGCAAACCGCTCTGAACTGCCGTTTTTCAGAGCGGTTTGCAGTTTTCCTATACTTTACATTGGAGGCAGAACGCCTCTCCTCTGGTGTGCACCACCCCATTGAAATACATTACCCAAGCGTTTCCACATCCGCAATCGGATCTGAAAACGCGACCGAACCGCTCTGGTGTGCACTAGGCTGAAGAGTCCGAAATCACGGGGAAGACCACATCATTATGCAGGAACTCAAAAATGTGTTTCCAATTTGGTAACCCTCATGGCAGTCAAAAGTTAAATGGAGGAAAGTTGATTCTACACTCTGACACTTGGGTGAAATCTTTGTAGAGGGGTAGGAAAATGATAAAGTCTCCCTGGGGTCTAAAATACTCCATGCAAAACATATACTGTAAAGCTATGTACCCACGTCGCAATTTTTCCATTGACTGTCGATCTATTGCGAGACAAGCGATCGTTTCCACAATTTCATGACGTGGGTACTCTGACACTTGGGTGAAATCTTTGTAGAGGGGTAGGAAAATGATAAAGTCTCCCTGGGGTCTAAAATACTCCATGCAAAACATATACTGTAAAGCTATGTACCCACGTCGCAATTTTTCCATTGATTGTCGATCTATTGCGAGACAAGCAATCCGTTCCACAATTTCATGACGTGGGTACATGTGTACGATTAAACAACACATGTTTTGCCACGAGTGGCCATTATGGTCGTCATGGCGGATTTGAACTTTTAGATCCTTGGCAACTCCCGCACATGTGCCGCAACCATTTGAACTCTCGTTTGCGCTCATCGTGTGCCATCATGTAAAGTCGCATTTTCCTGTGGTTAGGTAGATGAATCGGGGAACACTTGTTCATTGGGTCAGGCCGCTGTAAGCAGTGGGGTAGCAATAGGGGATGGGACCACCCCTAGGCCCTTGGGCCAGAGGGGCCTGCTGGCGGCTCTCTCTCAATGACAGTATTAGCCCTTCAATGGTGCCATGCTGGTAACGATCACTTCTGTATATGCTTTGAATAGTGGTAATCATTTACAAACTATTCCCCTCCTCTGCTTACACCTCTCATGGTGGATGTCATTAGCAGGTTTTGTTGCACCACATGAATTGTTATTTATAAAATGCCTGGAGGGGGAGAGGGAGGGGGGTTGGGGGGGGGGGCAATGTAAAACTTTCATTGGGGCCCAAAGCTCCTAAGAGTCACTGAGAGTAGGTGTTGATTCAGGCTGGGCTTTTCATTCATGTTACAAATGTAGATCTCAGTGGTGGAGCGATAAGGGATGCAGAGGTTGCCTGGTCTAGAGGGGCCCACTAGGGCCTTCCTTCATCCACCTTATTAGCTTTTCACTGGTGCTATGTTGGTAAAGCACACCTCTATATGTGAACTGCCTAGTGGTAATCCTTAAAGAGTAACTGTTGGGCATAACATCAAGAATAAATTCTTTGTTTGTATCTTGCAAACAAGTAATAAGGATGCTAACCAGGTGATTCAAAAGTTAAAATCACTATTACTTTTCTTGTTGATAAATGATCATTCCCCAGTTTACCTGACTCTTATTTGGTACACACAACATTTGGTACACAAAAAGGAAGTTGCAGGGTTGCTGGGTTGTCCTTTTTTGCTTCTCTACTTCCCCTCAGACTTAAATAATGCAGCCTGATTGGCTGAAGCCTTTTTCCCTCCTGTTTTCCCTTCCCACACCTCTGTTCTTCTCTGATTGGCTAATATTTCTCATGCTGAGACAATGCACTTTCTATAGTGAAGGGCGGATAAATCAGGCAGAGGAGAGTAAGGTAGAAAATGACATCAGAATTGGCTTCAAAATAGCCACACTTAAAATGGGAAATGCTAAGAATGTTTTTCTCTTTTTTTACTGTAGAAAAATCACTAAAATCCAAACGTGGACAGTGGAATACATTTGTTATGCAAGTAGAGCAAGTATTTATCTACTTATATATGTGGGGGGGGGGGGGGTTCTGAGATAGTATGGCTGACAGCACCTCTTTAACTGTTTCCTTACTCTAAATACACCTCTCTGACACTGCAGCGGTCCTTGATTGGTTTGGGGGTGCCATATCAATATAGTGTTTTTGGGGCCCCATGTAAAACTTTCACTGGGGCCCCAAGCTCCTTAGTTACGCCATGGCTGGATAAAGTAATGGTTTAGGGCTATGACAAAGGAGACCAGGGTACAAATCTCAGCTCTTCCTGTTCAGTAAGCCAGCACCTTTCAGTGGCTGCAGCTCTGGTGCTTTGAGTCTGCCAGGAGTCCTTGAGTCCGCACAATATAAATGTTCAGTGTCTTGTCTATGCCACTGGTAGCTGTAGAGAAAAACCTCTTGTTATCAGTCAGAAATCAAGAGAAAGGAGCTTCTCAAAAGTTCATCTAGTGAAAGACCTACTATCTACCTCATGAGATTATCTATTGTAGAACTTGGAGCTTAGCCTGGGCTGTAACAGCAGACTGCTTCATACGTGATCACAGCGCATCTACATCATGAAATAAAAGAAAAACATCCTGTATCCCTGACACGATATGGATCTGTACAGTAGATGCCGTTGCTTCCAGGAGAGGAGTGACTCCAGGCTTGTGATCGTGATGTCACTAGACAGATGGGGTACCAATGTAGCCTCTGGGAGCCAAACTGTGTAGCTCCAGGTCATGTGATCACTTTGACGAAGCTCTCATCAAGCGAAACTTGTCTTTTTGTCTCATCTTGTTTCCTTTTCTGTCAACTCAGTCTCATTTGTGAAAAAGAGATTCAGGATTCATATTTTGGTACCAGTCAAAATAAATAAGCTGTGGCATGTGTTATGTATCACATTTATAGCTGGTACTAGCAGACTTGTATTTATTCTTTTCATATTCGTGACATATTTCTTCATACACCAAAAAAAAAATAAAAAAAAAGATTGAAGGTTTTATTGAATCATGTTCAACAAAATCTCCTAACAGCTAAATAAAGTACATAGTGAAAAACAAATAGTGTAGTATTGTTCCAAAGACAGGGTCCGTAATTCAGCCCAGTCAGCCCTGTGATTCAGGCACTGATTCCAGGCTGCATAGCCAGTTAGATGACATCACCATTTTCTAACCATCAAGTATACCAGCACTCCGTGGTTCCAAAGTAAACGCTCTTTTATTGAGCCATCATTTCCACAATGATACCGACAATTGTTTCAGGGGCCTCGCAGGGTCCCCCTTCATCAAGGCGTGTGGTTACAATGAGACATACTGGTGAGCTCTTATATACTACATTAATCCTAAAACACCCCACCCAAAACAGTGATCAATCAATGATTTCATCTCCTAGGTTCACAATGTAAACATGAATGCAAAAGGGACAAATTCATTTCATCAAAGCAATAATAGTCCTCATCACAATGCTTGTGCGCACAGCGCTACATCATTTGTTCCATCTTACCTATCGCAGCCTCATCACAATATGCTCCTTATGAAATATATGGGTCAATTGCATCATGTATTCAAACGTAAACACGGCTCACCGGCCGTTTCTGCACATCACTGACAGCTCCCCGGGCTGTCCTGCCGTATTAGAATCACATACCGTCACGGGAGGCCATGCCCCCGTGCTCTGACTGGTTAGTCCATCCAGACCAATCAGAGCACTGCGTCTCGCCGTCATCTAGCAATCTATCTCCCGCTGCCTGCCGGGGCTTACACCTCACCATTTCCTGTTTTGTGCTTTGAGATTTTGGTGTCACCTGCCTGCTCATTGGCTGTTGGATGTGCTGTGTAACGATGCTCCTTTATTGTCCGTAGGTCAGGCCAGTGACCCAGGAAACTAGACAGCTGAAAAGAGACACAGATGTATTGAATGACTACTTGTGCCATTGGGTAAGATGCCTGAGGCAAGTTTTACAATTATTTTTTGATTTTTTGTGTTGGGGTGGGGTTGCGATGGTCCTGCTGCAACCCAAAAAATGACAAACATATTACCCAGACCTAGCAGAGTGCGCAGACAGGGTCACATGCATAGCATGCCAACACCCCCGTCCACCACCACCCCCGTCGTGCTCAGTGACAAAAGTGAAAGTATGTCACTGGGCTTCCCAAAGGTCCGCGCATGCGCTCTGCAATAAACTGCGCTCCCCTTGATTAAAGTCCTGCGTCGTCCATTGACTTCCGCCGCCATTGCGTCATCGCAGAAATCATACAGTAATGCCCTGAAGACTTTTGTGTCGGCTTACTGGTGAATCAGAAGCTTCCGGCGCAACCTTACACAGTAAGTGAGCAAGGCTCCATACACTTGTATTTCTGTTGCTTTATCCTGCGGTAGAACAGGGTAACGCAGTGCTCAAGGTACCTGAAGGTGTTACATGAACTGTAAACATAAAGAAAGTCATTGAAAAGTGTTAATAATGATTTGGAGCAAAATGTTAAAGGAAACCAAAGATCAAATTATAGCAAAAATCGATACTTACCTGGGGCTTCCTCCCACCCCATAAACACGTGCGAGTCCCACGCCGTCCTCCCGCAGTCTGCCGTTCAGCCGCGATCAGCCCCGGTGACTTCCCCCTGGGAGGAATGAGAGCGATCGACTCTCATAGGCTGATGCCTAAGACAGCTGATCGCTGTGATTGGGAGGGAGGGAAATAAAAATAGTTAAAAAAAAATGAGCTATATTTAAAAAAAAAACCAAATATTTATTTAAAAAAACCTCAAACATCCCAGCAGCGATCACAGCCCACCAACAGCAAGCTCTGTTGGTGGGCAGAAAGGGGGGGGGAAGAACTTGTGTGCAGAGTTGTACGGCCCTGCAGTGAGGCCTTAAAGCTGCAGTAGCCTAAATTGAAAAATAGCCTGTTCACTAGGGGTGTAAGCCTACGGTCCTTAAGTGGTTAAACACTATATATTTTGAATTTGGCATCCTCACATTAAATGTACTATAACCGTAACATATTTTCCTCTGTTTGAAGCATGGCACCATGATAAAATCTTTTTTTGTCTTTATATTCAGTCTGAGTAAAGGTGGCCACTAACGATACAATCTTTTTCATCCAACTTTACCAAAGCTATGTAATATAAGGGTAAATTCAACTGAGTGAATATAGTGAATGGCCAGCTTTAGCATCCATCTTGAGCTACAGTACAATATCGGAAACCCACCAAAATCCCATCAAAATCACTGTCAGGCCTGTGAGTCTTCTTCTAAGTGTTGACTTAAAAATGTGATAGAGAAAAAATTTACCAAAATGACAATCTAATATACTCACATGGCGATTGTCTAACAGACTTCATCTCCTCTCATTCATAGGAATAAATCGAACATCTCCAGAAAGGGATCTGTTGCCTGCCCACAATGCACAGCAATTTCCAATAGGTTTCAGCATAAGATCTATTGGTAATAGTTCTGCCGGGCCATTTCCCAATTATATAAGTGTGCCCCCCCCCCTCCCAGGCTCACTACTCCACTGATGTGACTTATGGCCTCCTCTGCTGTTCGAGGTCACTAAGAGCGCCTGTACAATGCGACTCACCGCATGTAGTGCCAACACCATGCACCATCTCAACATGCACCGGTGTCAAGTGGAACAGGCGCTCACAGTGACAGCAGACACGGGAGGTCAGCAATCATGCCAGCGGAGAGGGGACAGTCTAACACTGTACATGGGCATGAGGGGAGGCGACACACACCAATGTTCTCCCCAGGCTTTTTTAGCTGGGTGCTTCACCCAGCTAGTTTTGGTGAGCACCAGGCTGTTATCAGTAGGGCTGCTCAAATCCAATCCGGGAGACATCCGGATAGTTGCTATCCGGATATCTCCCAGTACACATGTGCGGGGGGGGGGGGGGGGGGTCAATCTTACCTGTCTGACGTCTTCTTCATCCGCCCCTAGGCGCCTCCCATGATGCGCGTCACGTGATTACAAACACTTCCTCCTTCAACCCGGAAGGAGGTAATGTTTGTAATCACGTGACCGCCGCTTGGACCGCATCGTGGGAGGCACCGAGGGTCGGACCGAAAAAAACGTCAGACAGGTAAGATTGAACCCCCCGCCCACCCCGCACAGGTTTATTGGGAGATATCCGGATAGCAACTATCCGGATGTCTCCCGGATCGGATTTGAGCAGCACTAGTTATCAGCTTACCTCCTATGTTGTAAGCAAAGTTGCACACAGAAGCACCGATTCTGCATTCTCTCATCTCGCCCCACCCGGCTACTATTTCATGCCACCCGGCTACTTTTTCATGCCACCCGACTGGAAAAAATTCTGGGGAGAACACTGCACACTCAGGGGAACACCAGCCGGAGGTCCGTCAGGTATTGCCGTTACCGCTGTGCACGTGACTGAGCGCTTCCGAACTGAGATTTCCCCGGGCCACAATATTGAGTAACCTATGAGCACCCTTAGCTGTGTGACTGGGATTCTCCTTTCAGATGAACAGAGAAAAAAAAAACAATTTTGAGACAAATTATCAAGTTGTAAAGCTGCCAAATGCACAAGAGTAAATATCTTAAAGACAATACAAATCAATGGGATTTCAGCTTGTTCTTGTTCTCATACAGTATTGAGCAGTCAGACGGCGGGGACATAAATATGTTAGAGTGACAGGCAGCCCATGCTGAGAGTGCAGCCCCATCCCATAGATCACCTCGTCCCTCAGCTTGTTATGCGGCATCTTCTTCATCTTCTCCCTCTTCCCTCAGGACTCATTGACCGCATTTACCATCCAGTGCTAAGCTTCATTACAAGAATTTATTTTAATTGTCTCCCAATTAAGGCAGGAAACAAAGCTCCCCTGTGTTCTGCTGCTCCGCAGTTCCCTATCAAAGAAGAAGCCTCACATCTAGAAGAAAAAGACAAGACAAATAGCCTGCAGGCGACAGCAGAGATTCCTCTGATATGTGAACTCTATTATGTGTTTAGGGAAGGAGGAGGCCGACTCTGATCACAATGAACGTTACACGGAGATTGGGGAAGTTTTATTTCAAACAGAAATCTTAAATATTTTCTGAACATAAAAAAGTGATGATTTTCTATTTCTTCTTCAATCACTCCTAATGAAGTTTGAAGACAGCTTGTGTAACTAGATGTGTATTGTGGGCTTACGCTTGTCATGTCAAACCACTCTGCCTTTCCCCAGATGGAGGAGCTCCGAGGTAAACAGAGCTGCTACTGCAGAGGACACTTTCCTTTTATCTTCGCAAGAACATTTCCCAGCTACTGATCATAGGATATGTTTACAAACGTGGAGATACGTATAAAGAACTCTCTCAGTCCCTCCCCAACACTGTAGTACTTTTGTAAAAAATTAAAGTGACTGTTAAACACCATACTTTAGTAAGCTACCACGGTGCTGATCCACCATTAAGATCCGCCTGCTTACATTGAAGGCTCTATACCACATTGGACCCAAGCAGGGCCGGATTTTTGGTAAGGTGACAAAGGCCCGGGCCTTGGTCGGCTGCAGCCTAACGGGCCACCTGGACATGAAACAGGGGTTGCTACATAATGAAAGAGAAGGCTGCAAATTGGGGAGCAGCACATGAAAATGGAAGGTGATGCCCAAAGGAGTTGTACATGAAAGGGATGGCTGCAGAACATGGATGTCATGGGAGAGGGGGCCTTACATGGAATGGGAGGGGCACTGCTGCACATGGAAGGGAAGCCACAACATACTTGGCCTGGGGCAAAAATGCATAAATCCAACCTTGGGCCCAAGTACATAGTGGATCTATTGGAACTATATTCCCCTCCACGCAACCTCTTCTCTGCAAATAAGAAAAAAATGGTTATTCCCAGGATCCACTTAAAAACATTTGGTGCTCGGCCTTTTCCTAAGTAGCCTCTACTCTATGGAACTAATTTCCATCAGTGTGAAAGCCTCCTTCTTTGGACAGCTTTAAGGAAAGGCTAAAAAAATAGCTGCAAAACTTTTTGTATAGCGTGTGCACGGACCTGAAGCCATTATGAAATTGTGTACAGCCAGTTTTTGCTGTCTGCCCTGGGTGTAGTTCAAAGTCCTGGGATGAGTTACTTTCAATAGTGGAGGGAATATAATTAGGTGCTACAATTCACCAGGTCTGCCTTTCATCCTGACATTACTTGAGTTGCTCTCTGCAGTGTAATGCATGACCAAAGGATGAGGTCAATAGAGGTCACTATAGCGGTCTATATTACCACCAGAGGGAATGGCACAGAGCACAAGACAATTTTTTGTAAATAAAAAAGGGACTCCATTTAGGAATTCCCATGCAGCACCTCCAGTCTTAGGGCCAGTTCACATTTGCTTAAAAAAGTACATTTTAAGCCCTGTTTAAACACAGGAAGCTGTTAAAAATAGCATCTGCTTCCACTTGTTACAATTAGGGATGGCCCAGCCTTGGAGTACTCATGGAGAAGCACATGATCAGTTTGATTAGCTGATAGCTTTGTAAGGCTGAGATTTGCTGGTCATGATCATGTGTTAAACCAGGAAGTCATCACAGCAAATCAGAGGCTTACAAATCTATCAGCTGATCAAACTGAACATGTGCTTCTGTAACGATTGGTGTCAGCACACAGAGAGAATCTGATTATTGGTGATCTGCAGAATCACCAAGAATACAGATGTATACCTGATTATTGATGATCTGCAGAATCACAAATAATGCAGATATGACTAACCTCTGGACACCTAATAAAGTGTAAGTGTTTGGTGTAACTGTAGGCTATCTCCCGAGAGGCGGGAGACACTGGCAGCTCGGCCAGGAACCACCTGAGGGGCAGGTGGCCCCGGGCAGTGCAGGAACTATCTCCTAGGAGAGGGAATAGAGATAACCTGTGAGCCAATGATTCCCTGCTATACTGGGAATCAGACTATACTGCAGCCAGAGGACTCCTAAGGGATAGAGCCCTTGGCTGTATTGCAGAGAGGCCTCTCTGAGGAGCAGGAGGACCCTGCAGCTAACTGACACTAGGTGGAATAGTGTCACGGGTAGTACAGACAGACTGAACACTCAAGGGATGAGTGACAGCCCGAGGGGTCGGGCAGGCCAGGTCTGCAACACCCGAGCAAATGGTAATAGCAGATATAAATCACAATCCTAGTCTGGGGTGTGAGGTCTCGATAACCAGGAACTAGTCTAGAGAATAACACAGTATCCTATGCTTGGGTGTGAGGTCCTTGGTCACAACACCCTGGAACTAATCTGAAGTATAACACCGTAATGACACAAGAATCCTAAGCTTGGGTGTGAGGTCCTTTGTCACAACACCCTGGAACTGGTCTAAAGTATAACACAGTAATGGCACAGTAATCCTAAGCTTGGGTGTGAGGTCCTTGGTCACAACACCCTGGAACTGGTCTAAAGTATAACACAGTAATGACACAGTAATCCTAAGCTTGGGTGTGAGGTCTTTGGTCACAACACCCTGGAACTGGTCTAAAGTATAACACAGTAATGACACAGTAATCCTAAGCTTGGGTGTGAGGTCCTTGGTCACAACACCCTGGAACTGGTCTAAGGTATAATACAGTAATGACACAGTATCCCTAAGCTTGGGTGTGAGGTCCTTGGTCACAACACCCTGGAACTGTTCTAACATATAACACAATAGTAATCTGGCTCAGTGTGAATTCCCAGGTCCTCCTGGTTCTAACACACTGTGGGATCGGACTGGTCTGAGTGCTCACACGTTAGTATTCGCAACGGCAGACAACCAGCAACTGACAAGCAAGCTCCATATATACTTGCAGTGCTGTGCAGCCCCGCCCGAGCCACTCAGCCAATCCAGAGTCCAGCTGGGATCAGCTGATTCCCCTCCTGCTGGTATAAAGGTCCTGTTGCCTGGCGCGCGCACGCGTAGCTATCCATCTGTGTGCACTAGAAGGTTCGGTCAAGCCAGACGCGTGTCGCTGCGTGGAAACCGCCGGTCCGAACGCGGAGATAGCCGCCCTGTCACTAGACCATGCGGCGGCATCTCCGCTGTTCGTTACAGCTTCTCAATGAGTTCTCCAAGGCTGGGCCATCTCTAGTTACAATACACGGATCTGTCTGCTACGGAACGCGAGACGGAACGGAGAGTCCCAACTTGACGCATTTTCCCAGTCTAGACAGTAAAATGTGTCCAGTGAAAGCCTGTGAGAGAGGACACAGTCCATTCTCACTAGGCTAATCACAGCGTCCTCATCGCTGTTTTGATCGTTGCCGTGACATGATTCTCACGTGTCCCACCGTCCATTGCCACTGCTCGGTCCCCTCTAAATAGCCCAGTGGCCGGTATTAGCATAGGGATCTCCACTGGGCTGCAAAAGACCAATGGGAATCCTCAGCAACATGAAGAATTCTCATTGGTTCATGCGGGACCAATGATGATTCTCCCTGTTGCTAGTAAGAATAAGCCTGCTGCAGCCTATGGAGAGCTCCATGCTTCTGCTGACTTCCAGGCTGTTTAGAAAGTATGAGCGGCGGGACAGGTGAGCGGTAATGCGTACTGTCGGACGTGATTGACACAGGAGCAGACGCGGAACGGACCTCTTTGATTGTTGCATGCGGATACAAAATGGAGAGAACGCACCCCCCTTGCAGGTACGTTTAACATTTCCATTCTACATCCGCTTAGGTGTGAACCGGGCCTTAAGGCCCATAACCACGGAATGGCAAAATTGCAGGGAACGAACAATGATCGGCAGGTGAGTACAGTTGGCGCATGATGATCAATAAAATCTGTCATGTCGGATATTTAGTGATTCCCAATGCCAAAACATCGCACAACCTCATTGTTATCGTTGCTTCCCACCAGCTCTGTCGCACACGCTCTTTGTCCCTTTGTCCCAGATGAGTTCGTGGCCTTTGTCCTGCTATACCCCAGCTCACACCTAAGTATTCATGTGCAGAAAACAAAGTTTTAAAACTTATAAAGACCAAACTATGGTAGTTCTTTCTGTTATTATTACTTTTCCATCTTATTAGATTTTGAAATTACGCAGTGCATCAATTTAGAGGATAAGTATAAAGTTTAGACTCATGTAAACACATTTGTAGTAGATAAATACATATATTTATACAGATATGTACATTAGTTCTGAAAGAGGGACAAATGTGGAAGAAAGATGTACATAGGAATTTGTTTCTAATAGAGGCAATGTCCCTCTGAAAAAAGGACAGTTAGGAGACTGATGCCATGTAAAACACATGTAAAGTTCATGTACAGCAGTCTCTTTCTTTCACATGTAGCTTCCTTGGGCCGCAGATCCTCATTCTATGCTTTTCTCCCCATTTGCAGCTTACTGTTCTATAAGCAGCAACCTCTGTTTCATGTCCAATTGCACCCTTGAGCAGCAGCTACCCAAGGCCCTGGCCTATGTGGCCTTTCCAAAAATCGTCTCTATGCACATATGAAATACAGGTTAAACTCGTAAAAATTAGAATATTGTGCAAAAGAGCATTTATTTCAGTAATTCCATAAAAGGTGAAACTAATATATGAAATTGGAACCCTTTGAAGGTGTTTTGGATTCATTGTCCAAAAGGCAGAATAAAGATAAGACTTTTTGAACCTTATACGCGAATCCTCTTGAAGGTTAGACTGTCTTGTCTACCCTCTTGTATATATACTTTTTAATATTTATTTTATATTGTTTTGCTATGGATGGCTCCAGCTACCTTATACAGCAGAGTACCTGGTATCCGGCTCCGGCTTGGATTGTTATTTAATAACACCCCCCCCCCCATGAAGGACGTGCTGCATGGAGCCTAGATTTCAAAATGAGCAGCTTCTGGAAATACATACACACATCAACTTACGGCACCCTCTGCGCCATTCATTTGTAATGCAGGCGTAACCACAATCATATTTTTTTTGCAAAGCATGACTGGGTCCTGCCCAGAATTGGGATTGTCACATGACATATTAAGGAGAAGATATTTTTGGGAGGCCACCTCTGGCTACAGCACCTCTAGCTACCTAATACTTGGGAAACCCATCTGGCTACAAAACACAACTGCACCTGCTATGTAATCCCAGGTTGAGGGGTGGTGGGCTCCCTATGGGGGGTCGGGGGGTGACATACAGTGGGGAGCCCCATCAAAGTGGGAAGTCTTACCATTTGTGGTTATGCTCCTGGTTATGGGCATGTTGATTATCAACTCCATGATCTGGATTCCATATTGGTCACCTGAGTACCAAGGTGTTAAACTACAGCAGAGGTGCCCACACCTTTTCGGCTTGTGAGCTACTTTAAAAATTAGCAAGTCAAAATGATCTACCTATGTACAATTTTAGGAGCACAATTGTATAGACAGAATGAAAACTGTAGTGCAAGTTGGGATCTACCATAAGTCCTTTGCGATCTACCGGGAAATTGTGATCTACCTAATGGGCACCCCTGAACTACAGTGCTGTTGATGGAAAGTCAATTGACTAGTGGCCAGAACACTTCAAGCAATATCCTATGTGTTTCAACTTCACTAATCGATCTGAACAATGTTGTGCCTCCATGCTCTGGACCCCACAAAATTGATTATTTATGGATCGAAATCACATGAACAATAGCCGATTCCTTTACGATTAGGGTTGCTCTTAATCGAAAACTATGAGTGGCACTTCCTGCCCGCGGTGGGGGGGGCGATAACTTACCCATGCCGCCACCTATTGCCGATGCGCTCCACTCGTGTTCCATGTCACTCCCATGCTTTCTTCTTCCAGGTTGAAGGAGGAAGCATGGGTATGATGTGGAACATGAGTGGAGCACATCAGCTATAAGAGACGGTATGGGTAATTTATCGTCCCCCCAACCTACTGCAGGCAGGAAGTGCCACTCCTAGTTTCAGGGCTGGGCCGAGGCAGAGGCAAAAGAGGCTCAAGCCTCAGGGCGCAGTGTAGGAGGGGGCACACAACTCACTCAGCTATCATTCCCCTATTGTGTTTGAAGCAGAGAGAAATAAGAAAAGGGGTTACATGGCAGAGACTACAAGCCAGATAACTAGAGATTAAGGTGTTGGGGGCCTTGGGGCACCTCTTAGTCTAATAGCAATCAATGTGTGACGGCTGAAGTTGGAGGGACGCACTTTGGTGTCTCAGCCTTGGGTGCTGGAGGACCTTGTCCTGGCTCTGCCTAGTTTTGATTGGGAGTAACCCTAGTTATGATCTCTTCCTTCCTGCTCGATTGACAAAGCATTCACCTAGATATTGCTCAATTATTAAATTATCAAATCGGTTGGTCAATCGGGCTACCCCCAAATTTTGTTACACAGGTGGTTACAAAGTCCATCTGTGGATGATGGAGTCAGTTTAATTACAACACAATAAAAAAAACCAAAAAAAAACCCCATGGAAGTTAAAATCCCCGATACTTGCAAAAAAATCAATGGCAGCTTTTACACGGCTTTCCTGAGAATATAAACCTGTCAAGCAACCTTATGCTGACTGCAGAGTCCTCTGTGATAGCCGTGTGGAGGGATCCCCGTGTAGCCATCCCGATCAATGCTCTCTAGTGGAGAAGTGACATTCTGCCAGTGGTCCCCTGCTTGGCCCTAAGTAGCTGCCTCCTGTCTCTCCTCCGTGTCTCCTAATCTCTGCTTGCTGCTTATTAGTCTGAGTGGCTGCAGCAATCTCAGACCTCCATCTGGGAGATTAATTCCGAGTTATCTTCTTAACTCCACTTACACACACGCCGAATGTCCTTTCTGCTGCTGGAAGAAGTCTAGCGAGCGAGCGGAAAAGGTCCTCCTCATCTCCATCAACCATCAAGCGCAAGAAGTTCTGGAGATGTTGAGGAGTGGGAGGGGGGCAGAGGCGCGTGGATGGGGGCTGTAATTTGGACGGGTGGGAGGAAATGGGTGTTCTCAGAAAAAAAAAGGATTTTTTTTGGTTGTAAATTGCTTTCTTGTGAGGTTTGTAGGATGTAATCTGACTGGGAGCCCCTCCTAGGCTGCCTCCCCCCTCCTCCCACACGTGCTAAATCAACTGGGCTTCTGACCATTCTCTCTCACCACCACTACTGTCTGGATCTTGTGTATGACAAACACACACAAACGCACAGAATCCTCAACATTCTTTAGTAGGAAGTCCTCATCTGCTCAATCTAGCCTTTAATATTATTTATTCCTGGATCTTCTCCTTGAATCTGCTGCCCAGATGGATTTGCAGCGAAAGCCCACCTGGTTGTGTTTACTGCTGTGGACTCTTGCTTTTGGATTTACTTTCTGTTCCAAGAAAGCGGCGGCTCCTAAGAGACAAGGTAAGGATCGCTCTTCCACTCTGATGTCCTCCTGTGATGTCCTCTGCTTTATTAACTCTACGCTGAGCTATTGTCTTGAGGAGTGGGAAGTTGACTTGAGCTGTGTGGGGGACTCAGGCAGGCAAGGCAGTTTAGGCAATCTGTGGTTAATCAGGGACGTCAAGCCCCGCAGGAGAGTTGAATTTTAAACACAGAATGAAACAAACAAAGAAATATTCTTGGTGCCTTTAGCAAATAGCTTTGTCTGGAAATGTGCCCGGCTTGCTTTGTATTTAACCCTAAAGCATCCTGATTTCCTCTAGGGAGTGCTTTTGATGATGCATAGTCACTTTGTTGCATCCTGTTTTACAGTGTTAAATAATGTATGTACTTCTTTTTTTTTTGGGAGGGGGGAGGGAAGGGGAGGGGTTATACTGCTTTTTGCCTAAAGTTGTTTTTTAATTACTTTTTTGTTTTAGGTCATTTAGTTATATATTTTGATTGTAGATTTAGCTACAGGACGTTTTCAGAGTGATCCTTGAAGCATAAGCTCTGTGAATGAATAGTGTAGTAACAATTACCAGAAATATGAAGCTGGTATACAGCATCATAGGTCACCCGGAAGGGTGCGATATAACTTATTCGCATAGCTATGCAATAAATGGTCATATAATGGATGCGCTCCATTACCGTGCGTTGTGACACACGGCCTATGGAGTTGCTTTTTGAAATATGCTAAGATGTGTCGCAGGCGTATCACAACAAATTCACCTTAAACTTATCGTTAGTTTTGTAACACCATAAACTTCATACTGCGCCTGTGCAGTAAGGTTCCGATGACGCGAGCGGGAGCGCGCACTATTCGCCTTATAAGGCGAATAATTGACCGGTGCCAGCGGCGGGGAAGCAAGGATCCCCAGAGAACCCCTTTAAAGGGATCCTGAAATGAGAAGTACATGGAAACTATCATATATATTTTCTTTTAAGTAATACCAGTTGCCTGGCCGCTCTGCTGACCTATTTGGCTGCAGTAGTGTCTGAATAACACCAGAAACAAGCATGCAGCTAATCTTGACAGATCTGTCAATAATGTCAGAAACACCTGATCTGCTGCATGCTTGTTCAGGGTCTATGGCTAAAAGTACTAGAGGCAGAGGATCAGCAGAACAGCCAGGCAACTGGTATTGCTTAAAAGAAAATAAATATGGCAGCTTCCATATCCCTCTCACTTCAGTTGTCCAACTTCACACTATGTGCATTCCATAATGCATTATTCATGGCATGAACAGCTGCTATGTAACTTTTCTGTTTTCACACTAAGAGCAGCGGGTACACATACAGCTTGCTTGACGCGCATAGTGTGAACTCACCCTAAAGCTAGAAATGTACAAGAATTTTACAAGCTAATTCCTATGGACAACAGATACAATGTTTAGCATGGTGGTGTAGTGGTTAACACTCTCGCCTTGCAGTGCTGGGTCCCTGGATCAAATCCCAGCCTGGGCACTATCTGCATGGAATTTGTATGTTCTCCCTGTGTCTGCCTGGGTTTCCTCTGGGCCCTCTGGTTTTCTCTAACATTCCAAGAACATACAGATAAATTAATTTGCTTCCCCCTAAATTGACGCTTGACTATGGTAGGGAATAGATACTGAGCTCCTCTGAGGGACAGTTAGTGAGAAGGCTAGGGACAGTTAGTGGCGAGAATGAGGCCTGCCAAATAGCCTACCCAAGAGGCAACGAGGATCCCCCCCCCGCAGCATGTGAGTCTATTTTAGCAATAAAGTTTGCATCATTTTTATGGAATTACATTATGTGAGCATTTTCTTATGAGGTACTTGATTGGAGATTCTACTTGGTCCACTGATTACCCATACGAGGAGACAGAAGAGACAGCCCAGCACTTGGAGTGGTCGCAGGGAGTTTAAAAGCACTTCATGACCAATCTAACAGTGGTCACTAAAATTGGGTGAGTTCTCTACCTCACGGGGTGACTGGTGATGGAATTTTAAAGAAGGCAGAAGCGCTATCTTTACATACATATAATATATCTACTCTGTAAAGCACTGCTGAAGATGTCAGCGCTATATGAATACAGTAATATTAATGTTTAAACACTGATTTTAGGGTTTTCTGGGGCAAACAGCAGACAGTAGCAAACTTAACTGCTTGTCAGACGCTCCTGTTTATGTGCAGGAACGCTTGCACTTCCTTCACCTGAGTGTGTGGCAGCTGGCCCTCGACACAACGTGCAGCATTTTTTTTACCAGGCAACAATTGCAGCCGGTGCCAACCACTGGCAAGCTAGTGGTTGCACACTCTCCTGCTGGTTGCTGGCAATTTAGCTTCTAAAGGCTCATACACACGGGTTACAACTGTCGCCGCAACCACGTGGCATGCGCGTGTTGCGGCGACAGGTCCCCCGTGTGTATAACGCGCACGCCACGAACCGTCACTAGTCACAGCTGACGCCGCAACTTCGCCGCAACTGTCGCTAGTCCGCCACGCGTACTGCGTGTGTATGCGGACTAGCGACAGCAACCCACTCACCAAGGACGGAGCTTCCGGCGGGGGGGAGGATCCTTCGGCGACAGCTTCCGCCGCATCTCTGTCCCTCTATGCGCCGTGTACGGCTGCTGCACAGAGGGACCTGGCGATGAGCTGTCGCCGAGCTGTCGGTCACATGTCCCCGGTGTGCTAGCGAAAGGGTACAGCGGTACCCAGTGTGTACCCACCTTAATTTAGTGATTTGAAAAGCTCTTGATAATGTCATGCTATGGGGAATTTTTAAGAAATCACATCCATCTAGTGGGATCACACCCATAGCATTACATTAGCAAGAGCTTTTCAAATTGCAAGCGCTCCACCCACTTTACTGAATATTAATCTCAGTCATCCGGTGACTATTTGTGCCAAGTTTGAGAACCATGCCATTAACAGCGTAAGAATGGCTGCAGTTTACATTTTCCCATTTAAAATGAATGGCTGAAATTTGGTTTACTGTTTTATGCTCCGCCCACTTTCTTTGAATTTGTAACCTTGTCACCATGTGACCAACTGTGCTAAGTTTGGGGACCCTGGCTTTATTATGGTGAGAATGGCAATCCTAAATGTTCCCATTGATGTGAATGGGTGAAATCTCTGGCTGTGTACATGTACAGCTTCACAATATTTTGGGAGGAACATCACTGAGTATGATTAGCAGTAACAAGAGAGGAGATGTTTGGGGATTGAGATCTTGGCAGAGTTTCATCTTTCGGGGCAGGGATTATAAGGGTAAATTGTAAGCTTGTTCAGGCACTGTCCTCTCTTCATCCTGTTGTGTGACTGTGTGTTTATCTCTAGTTTGTGTTCAGCTGAAACAGTACTAATAATAATTGTTATCAGTGTTCTTCTTTTTATTTTTATCAGTCATAAAGAGGGTGTCTCAGTCATTCTTACCTCTTTGGCAGAATTTTCTGGCAATCCAGTCTTGAAATCAGAGTTTTCTGGCCTCCTGAGTCATTCCTTAGGTATCTCTGTGTTCTGACCCCACCAGTATTTGATACTGATAGGGGTTTATGTGAGATGACATTAGCTGCTATCATGCTGTGCAGAAGTTGAGAGTGCAGTAAAAGTCGATGCCATGGTAATGCGACCACTTAGGAAAGTATGTTAGATACTCACCTCCGGAGAGGGAAGGCTCTGGATCCCATATAGCCTTTCTTGTACTCTCTCTCTTCCCTCGGCCCACTGCTGTTACCCGTAGAAGTTACACGCCTTCGGGACTTCTTGGAATGCTTCACAAGCACTTGCGTCCCTGAATGCTTCCAAAGGTGGGCGCATCAGTACTGCGCATGCATGAACCAGGACTGGCACATGTGCAGTAAAGATCTGCTCATTTTTGGTACTACTTGGCCAAAGCCTCCTGGAGACAACCAGTTCATTTAATGACCTCAAGCTCTAAAGCTACCTCTACACAACTATTTTTTTTTAAAGATCTCTTCAGTTTTACGTTAAGGCTACTTACACACCAAGACGTTGCGTTTTAGGGGACGTTATGGTCGCATAACGTGCCCCTAACGCAACGTATGGTGGTGTCGAAGTTGGACGTCAGATTGAGCCACGTTATGCAGCTCTCAAAGCAGCCGCTCCAGGTTAGTCATAGGAAGTCCGGATCTTTTTAAGGATTCGGATCATTTGAATCGGATCATTGAAAAGATCCGGATCTTTGAAACAAATCATTTGAATCATTTTACTAGGGAAGCAGACTGGCGGTGAAATGACTAGCAGGACAGGACTTTCCCTGCACTGTACATTCTGTATGTTCCTGTTTCTTCCAGACAGACATCCTGTGAACCGAATCTTTCATTGTGATGATCTGGATGATTCGACTCACAAAAAATATCCGAATCATGATCCGGACAACACTACAGTCCCACCATGAGTCACCACAGTGCAGTGAATATTAATTAGCCATGTGGCTGGCTGCTGAGGAGGATGGGAGACCTCCTCCTCCAACATTACTGAGCATGTGCAAACAGTCTAGCGTGGCTTAGCCCAGTATAACGTACAGCATGCAGCACTTTGTTTTTTTAACGTGCTGCGTTACAATGTAACGCAACGTGTTACTGAGAACAGCAACATTGTTTTTACAGTGCTGTGAGTTAGGCTGCGTTACTGGCTGCTGTAATGTGGGACTTAACGTCCCACTGTGAAACCAGCCTAAAACTTTTTTCCCTCCATCCACATGCACATCAGGCTACTATTCATGCACTGGAACAGTGGGCTCTGGGAGGATCTGTGAAGTCTCTAAAACATCCAGAGGCTAGTGATGGTCATGTGTAGGAGAACTCAAAGAGAAGCATGTAATTTGTTTGATCAGCTGATTTACAAAGCTCTAATTTGCTGTGATCACTTCCTGCTTTAGCACATTACTGTAGCAAATCAGAGACATATCTATCACCTGACCAAACTAATCACATGCTTCTCCATGAGTTCTCCTAGACATGACCATCAGTACTGAGAACTTTCACTGTTGAGGTATCTATCTTTCCTTTTTTTATCCTTTAAAACGTTAGTGCTAGGAATATTTAGAAGAGTTTACTTATTTTTCAGTGCCAAGCTTTGCAGCCCTGGGCTCTTCGTGGACAATGTAATATAGCAGCAGCAGTTTTAGAAGTGTGTTCAGATGTGTTTAGATATTCAGAGGGATGTGGCTGAGTGTTAAAGCAGTTTCCCACTCACATAGCGTAAATAGGAAGCGCTGGATGCTGCAGTTAGCTTGTCCTTCCTGTGTGGCATCTCGCCAGATTGTCCTCAGACGTGTTGGTGTGCTTGTATGAGAGTGTTCATTGTAAGAACATTCGATTGTAAGCTCTTTTGGGGCAATTGCTAAAGCTCATAGTTTTGTGTCATGTGTGAACAACTGAAGATGTTGCTTATATGTTGATATTAGAAATGCAAACATTTGTCCCCGAACAGTGACCATGTCTCTGTGTCTTGTACAGTACTAATGATCAGCTAATTTGTCATTTCTTCTTAGCATCTCTGAAGCCAAATTCAGACTTGTAACAGTTGTCATCCAACATGATCATTATTGGTCAGTTAGGGTGACTGTTTAGAAACGACAGCTGTACTGACACACAGCTTAGCTACTTCCCGATTATTTTTTTCTTGTTCTAAGGTGGAGAGAGGGAAACAAATGAGCAGAAGGTGCCCTGTAGCAGGGACAACAATAGCACAACACCTTGGATCATTAGAGGGGAGAAGGACAATGGAGGGAGAGGAGTGGGCACAGGCTAACATCAGAGCCTTACCTGATATGATTGATCGTTTTGGGTGATGCCTACTGACATTTAAATCACTACATAATCTGGGCCCTGGATATATGATATAAATGTTGCAGCTGCTTAGCAATCCTTGCAATCTCAGATCCACAGGTTCTAATAATCTAGTCATACCCAGAGTCCACCTGAAAACTTTTGGTCACGGAGCCTTCTGCTATGCCGCTCCTACACGGCATCACCTTACTATTGCCAGTTGACCATGACATCTTGATAAGCAGGCTACAGGAATACTGTGGCATTGATGGCATAGTTCTTCAGTGGTTCCAATCCTTCTTGAGTGGCAGAACCCAAAAAGTGTCTACGGGGCCCTTCCTATCTACCTCTGTACCACTTAATTATGGGGTGCCCCAAGGCTCAATCCTTTCTTCCCTGCTTTTTCACAATGTTACCGCTTGGAAAACTAATCCAAAAACATGGCCTGACATATCACTGCTATGCTGACGACATACAATTATATCTTTCCTTCAAGCCTGGTGTGACAGACCCAGCTCCAACTATAAACTCCTGCTTAGGCGAACTACAGCAATGGATGAGCGTCAACTGGCTGAGGCTAACTGCAGATAAAACTGAAGTCCTTCTGACCTGAGGGCAGCGCATGACATCAAAACAACTTAAAGAAAATCTGTAACATCAAAAAATCCCCTGGGGGAGACTCACCTCGGGAGGGGGAAGCCTCAGGATCCTAATGAGGCTTCCCACGCCATCCTCTGTCCCACAGGGGTCTCGCTGCAGCCCTCCGAACAGCCACCGACCGATGTTACAGTGTCTCTTTAACTTGCATTCTTCACCACTGGGAATAGGAGGCACGAATCTACACAGCTCTGAGTATGTGCGTAGCCTGGGAGTTCTAATTAATGGGAATTTAAACTTCAGAACTCACGTCTCTGTGGTGAAATCATCCTACTTTCACCTGAAGAACATTGCAAAAATCAAGCACCTCATCCCCCCAAAAGATCTGCCAACCTTAGTCCATGCCTTCATTACATCCCTACTGGACTATTGTAATGCTCTCTACACCGGCCTTCCAAAAAAGTACCGCCTACAGTTGATACAGAATACTGTTGCCAGACCAAACCAAACTGCCACTGCCACATAACACCCGTCCTGTACTCCGTTCACTGGCTACCTATAAAGTGGAGGGTCCTATTCAATATCGGACTACTGACATTTGAATCACTACATAATCTGGGCCTTGGATACATGAAAGAAATGTTGCAGCTGCGTAGCAATCCCTGCAATCTCAGATCCACAGGTTCTAATAATCTAGTCATACCCATAGTCCACCTGAAAACTTTTGGTCCCAAAACCTTCTGTCATGCCACTCCTACATTATGGAACTCCTTACCTCAGCAGATCAGGACAGCTCCATCACTGGATGTGTTTAAATCCAGACTGAAAACCCACCTATCCAGTTTGGCATTAACAGAAATATAATTTTTGTTGTGGTAATAGTTCATCCTACTACCAACTACTGAATCTGAGACAGCCTACGCGCTTTGAGTCCTATGGGAGAAAAGCACTATAGAAATGTTATTGTTATTGTAAAGTATGTTCAAAGCTGAAAGAGTATATGTAGTAAAGTTAAAGGGAAACCAAGATGAGAGAGCTATATAGGCTGACATGTGTGTTTCCTTTTAAATATGCACATTGCCTGGCTGTCCTGCTGATCCTCTGTCTCTAATACTTAAAGAGAAACCGTAACCAAGAATTGAACTTCATCCCAATCAGTAGCTGATACCCCCTTTCCCAGGAGAAATCTTTTCCTTTTCTCTAATAGATAATCAGGGGGGGTCTGTATGGCTGATATTGGCTATCATTCATGAACAGGCTGTCGGTAAGGGGAACCCGTGCGGGAGAATACCGCCGTCGGTAGTTTATCCTTCTGGGTGGTCATTCATAAACTTTGTGCCTGGGGCGGTAGCAGTGCGGAGGTTTTCTGGAGAATGGTGTCGGCAGGCGGGCGGTAGGCATGCGGAAACAGAAAAGCTGGCCGAGTCCCTCCATGCGGTTCTCTCTCTGCTGATGTGTGGGAGGTCCGTCCCATTCACTTACAAGGACTCCGCAAGCTTCCCGCTACAGCCAGGGGATCGGTAATCCCCTTCCGCATACCGCTATGCGGAAATGTTTATGAATGAGCATTTTGCTACTTTTTCTGGATACCTGCGTATCCACACTGCACAAGGCGGTACTTTGTCACTCTGCACGGGAATGTCAGCTCCGCATACGGAAAGAGGCTTTATGAATACACAACTTGCTCGGTGGTCGGTAAAGTCAGCGGTATTACGCATTTCCGCATGCGGGAATGCTTTATGAATGATAGCCAATGTGGTGAAACCCCTCCCACAGTGTCATGTCAGGACCATGGTCCTGACAGTTTCCTGTCTGTGAACCTCATTGCATTGTGGGAAATAGCTGTTTACAGCTGTTTCCAACTGCCAAAAAAGCAGCATCTCCTTCCACTGACATCACCTGCCAGCAGTAAAATATCAACATGTGATAAATGTCAGAATGTAAATCAGGGAGAGGAAAGCTTTTACAACGGGCAAACAATGACTAAATCATTTATACATAATTATTGTAAAAATGAAGCAATTTTGTATTACATTATTTTCACTGGAGCTCCTCTTTAAAGCCATAGACCCTGAACAAGTATGCAGCCAGATGACAAATTTGTCAAGATTAGCTGCATGCTTGTTTTAGGTCTGTGATTTAGACGCGACCTATCAAAAATATGATAATTCATAAAAAATTGTACTATGAATGGCCACCTTAGGACTACCGGCATGATTAACTCTGTCTCAGCTTTCTTTGTGTGGTAATTTCCTCTGACTTCCATTGAGGTTTGGCATTACTGACTGTCCCCTGAAAAGCAGTGGATTGTTGGTGGCTGTAAACAGCTGAGCAGCCTGGGAGGAGGGGAGGGCTGTCTACACAGCTGCTTGTCAGCTCTGGGAAGACAGGTAATTAGTGGGGGTCCTTAGTAGGACAGCTCATGATTCTGCACAAATAGGGGAGTGTAGTGGATTCACACACATCACAGAGACAGATTACCCAGCAAGCTCATGGTGAACCAGACCTCCTAGGAGTGTGTAAGGGATTTAAAAGCACCTAAAATCCCACTTACTAAAATTCTACTTGAAGCAGAATTTTGCCTTCTTAAAACAGAAGGTATTTGTGATTATTCAGGTTCGAGTGAGCTCTGAGGGATCCCACAATGCATCACTGCTGAATATGCAAATCATCTCTGTCGTCTCTGATAGCTAAACACACCTCCAGAACCGCTGGAATGCAATGATGTGTCAGCTTGTTAATTGTACAGAGCCACAATAATCCAACATGCATACAGACGGTTTCAGGTTGGTTGTAATCAGTGCATGGCATGGATTAATGTGGCTCTATGGGGTAGGACTTGAAACACCCAGAGTTAGGGCTAGTGCACGCCAAAAATCGCTAGCGCAAACGTTTAGGTTCTGAGTCCACTGCTGCGTTTTTAAAAACGTATAGAAACACATGGTTTTTTTTTTAAGCTTTTGAACACGTTTAAACGCGTAAAAAACCCCACATGCATTTCTAAATGTTTTTAAAAAGGCAGAAGTGGGCTCAGGCCTTGAATGACAGGGCAGAGGTAAATAACAGACTAGCGACAATCTTCGTGCCCCTAGCCTCACGATTTTTTAAATGGGGACAGCAGAGTCCGAGGGGAGCTGGAGGAACGCTGTAAGGACACAGAGGCTGCTCATTGTATGCAGCATGTGCCTGTGTGTCCTAGTAGGATTTCTCAAACACACCTCGGGTTCTCTTTAAGGTGGCCACTAATGATACAATTTGCCAAAGGATCATTTACAAACGATTATTCGTACGAATGATCGGAAATGATCGCTTGGGACTACTAGTGGTCAAAAATCTCCTAACCAACCTGGTCAGATTTATGGGATCAATCCAAAAAGTAGATCAATTTCATTAATCTGATCGGATTGGTTATACATTCCATTATTATCTGCTTGCCTTGTGAAATGTTGTATATTTCTATACAGTTTTTAAAGTGAAATGACAATCTGGCATGACACACAATTAGAAACTGGTCTCCCAACTTTTTATTGATCATGTAGCCATCCTATATGTTCCAAACCCCCCCCCCCCCCCCCTGCATCACATTCCATTCGCGTGCAAGCAGCCATCTTGTATGATAATGTAATATCTTGCCGAGTCTGTTGGTACTGCTATTTTCAGAATGACTGCTGTTTCAGGCGGGTTGCACACAGACACTCTCTCATGTTTTATCTCCTGTGTTTGGAGATAAAAGAACAGTTGAGAGCTTAGAGAGTCAGTGCAGCTAGTGAGTGGGTACAGAGCGGTGAGTATCTATGACATGTGGTATATGATGGGAGTGGCATCCCGCAGGCAGAACAATGTCCTCAGAGATTCATTAGGCATTGCTAAAGATCCACCCGTGTTTAAGGCCTGGTTCACACTAGCATTTGCCAACAGAACCGGCCGTACGGTTCCGTGGCCCGGACCAAAAAATGTTGCAGGACCCAATTTTCCGGACCGTTTCGCTCAGCGGAACGGAAACGAAAGGTTTTGCAGCATATAGGAACCAATGAAAACAGACATTTTACAACACACTGGCTGTAAAACGGACCGTTTTCACCGGATCCAGATGGCTCCGTATGTCCAGTTCCGTAAAAAAACACTAATGTGAACCAGGCCTAAGCCAGCATGTGCACGTGGCTCAGGAGTTTATATCTAGTGGTTCCTGTCTGTATATAAAGGGATTGTGTGCATGCAGAGGGTTAATGGAGTAAGTTGCATGCGGTGCAGTCACACCAGACTGACACCCCCTTTAATGAATCCTTTATAAATGTTATTGATGGTCTGGGACATTTTGATGTCTCTGCTTTCTCTGTGAGACAGTCTGCCAGTGGGCAGCAGATATGATGTGAATTAGCTCTATCAGGGAGAAGCCACAGAGGATGTCTTATCTCTCTCTGCCTGTGCTGATAACAGATGCTGTCTGCTCTCTGCTGTAGTGGGGGGAGCCATAAATCTGTTAGATGAAGAATATCACCTGTATACACTCCCGACTGCTCTAATATTACGCTATATAAAGGCTCGTGAATACTGTAAAAACATTGTAACCGATTCAGAACCAGCAGTCTGTGACCCCTTAATGAGACTCAGAGATGAGTCTTCCTGCTGTTTTTTACTTACCCGGGGCTTCCTCCAGCCCCATAAGCATGGACGTGCCCCTCATGGTCCTCCCGCTGTCCTCCGTTCAGCCGCAGTCAACTCCCGGTATGCAAAAAAGGAAGAACCGAGAGCCCAATATATTGTAGTACCTACCGTAAGTCAAGGCAATTGGTAAAATGAAAAGGAGTAAGATATATACTCACAAACCAGGGTTACCGCACAGGCAACCACTGTATAAGCAGGTGAGGAGATTAACCTGTCCCCACTCAGGATTAAGAAGTCGCTCTCTGTAGACGTGAGAAGAAAGGGGTATCCCCCTCCACCAGGGGTGGATATATACTATATTGTAAACTGAACAGAGGCGCCAAAAGGATAAAAACAATATTTAAAATATCTAAAAATTGCTTAGGAAGCAGCGGTGGACTTACCTCCCTCAAGCAGACACAAAAAAACTGTGTAGTTCAACAACAGTAAATTTATTGGTACACTCCAGGGTTTTTATACAACGCGTTTCGCAGGTCTATACCCGCTTCATCAGGCAATGGAAGTAGGAGTACACAGCAAGATGTCAGAATCACACCTGACGCCTTTGTGATTCTGGCGCCAGGTGTGATTCTGACATCTTGCTGTGTACTCCTACTTCCATTGCCTGATGAAGCAGGTATAGACCTGCGAAACGCGTTGTATAAAAACCCTGGAGTGTACCAATAAATTTACTGTTGTTGAACTACACAGTTTTTTGTGTCTGCTTGAGGGAGGTAAGTCCACCGCTGCCTCCTAATCAATTTTTAGATATTTTAAATATTGTTTTTATCCTTTTGGCGCCTCTGTTCAGTTTACAATATAACTCCCGGAATGCGGCTCAGTCGGACTCAGTCTAACTCAGTGATGTCAGCCAGGGCCTTCTGCATTTGCGCAGAAGGTCCGTTGCTGACGTCACTGAGCCGCTTACTGGGGAAGATTGCGGTTGAACGAAGGCGCTGAGGAGGAGGGCGAGGGACACATCCATGCTTATGGGGTTGGAGGAAGTAACAAAAACAGCAGGAAGACTCAGCTCTGAGTCTCTTTAAGTACCAGAGACTTTTGGTTAGAGAACAGGGCTTGCCAACGTCATGGCGCATGGACCAGTCTCTCTCACCGGTCTCCCGTCGATGTATCCCTCGCTCTTGTTGGTATGACAGCAGAGCTCTGTGAGCCGGTTAGTGTGAGCCAATCAAGTGTGTGGCACGGTAATTGAAATCTACTCCCTGGCAGGGATAACATGTCCCAAACATTACATAGATTGCTATTACCAAGGTCCGGAAGCGGTTAAAATTCTGAAGACTTAAAAACCTTCCAGTCCTTTTCTCCGATCACCCCCAAACCCCCCCCCCCCCCCCCCCTCCCAAGCACTTAAAGTGAATTCAAGGGGAACCTCAGGTCAAAAAAAAAAATACCTAAGATTCTCCTCCAAAGGCTTCCCACACTGTTCTCCACCACTGCTGCCCGCAACCCTCCTGCAAATTGTGCTCTTCCCCATGCATGAGCTGCACCCGCACAAGCCCTTCTGTGCATGCGCCGTAGCATGGAGCCACTTGTGCACATCAGCTTCTGCTTACTGCGTATGTGGGGCTGTGCTTTTGCTTGAAGAGAATTGGGATCATGAGCTTGAAACCCGACCAGCTCTTGTCGGATTCCTTTGGGATTGCGTTGCACTCGGCAACGGTGGGCCAGATGATGGTGTGGGAAGCCTTTATACTGCAGTGTTCCCCAGTCCTGTACTCAAGGCCCACCAACAGTGCATATGTTGTGGAATTCCACACAGAGGTCATTAATCAGCTCTGCGGAAACACTAAATTACCTCACCTGTGCATGTTTGTGGTTTTCTGCAAAACATGCTCTGTTGGTGGGCGTTGAGGAACTCTGCTCAATAGGACCCACAGCCTTCCCTCTTCCTAGGAAAATATTTGATTTTTGACCGCAGGTTCACCTCGGGTACAATTTTTTCGGTGTGCTGAGGAGGGGGGTTGTGGTTGATCGAGATGTGCGGTGGTTATGATCCAGAGGGTCTGTATCTCCTAGCAGTAGGATGACCCGGAAGCAGTGGTGGGGGCCGGGTCAGCACCAGCTGGCTCACAGTAGCTCCGCCCTCTTGCATACACACCAGCGTAATTTCGTTATTATGCGACAATGCAACACAGTGCTGGAGGGGATATCAGGTGACGCCATGCCAGAGTAGATCCTGCAATTTATAGCATGTAAGTTAGTATATCGCTCAACAGATATAATCACATATAGACTCCTAGAAGTAACAAAATTAAAATAAAATAAAAAATAAAAATAAACATAGGTCCATTTCACAATTCAGGAACAGTCCTATAATATTTTCTGTTCGCATAAGCTTCATTCAGATGGTACACCTCCTCAGATCCACTTTAGTATCTTTAAAACATATACGCTCATCGGAAAATGCAGCTGACCCAGTCCAATCAGCATGTACACCTCTGGCCTAGCCAGCAAATCTCTTCATTCTTCAATATGTGATCTCCACAGCTCATGCATGCAAAAATGATAAAGTGCGGACAAAAAGAGAAAAACAATAACGTAATACTGCTTGATATTGCTTATATCCTCCACATCACCAGTGTGGACCAAACAGGTATCCACATTACACCCAGTGCGTTCACATGCAGGTATTTCAGGCCTCTCACAGTATGCAGTGGCTGACCCGGCACAGACCAGCTCTGCGCCTCCACCGCTGCTTAGACTCCGCTGCTTGGGCGGAGCCTAAACAGCTGTGAAGACGCAGAGCGGCCGTGTGGATATTGATATGCGCATTTTAACTACAAACATTGTGAGTGCACTGAAATTTTAAAATGTGTACAATAAAGACAGAGTTACGCTATGTTAACGCCTTTCAATCTTTTTAGAACCTCACAAACTGGGGAGAGGCTGTTGAAAGCCCCATGCTGAGCGAGTTTGCTGGTCTGTGCCACGTTAGCCACTGCAGAAAAGCGCGTACATCGGCTAAATGAGTTGCCGCATCCGCACCACTGAAGCCCGAGTGAATTAAGCCTTAAAGGACACCTGAGCTGAAAGAGATATGGTGGAGGCTGCCATATTTATTTCCCTTTAAACTATACCAGTTGCCTGGCAGTCCCACTCATCTCTTTGGCTGCAATGGTGTCTGAATTACACCAGAAACAAGCATGCAGCTAATTCAGTCAGACTTCAGTCAGAAACATCAGATCTACATGTTTGTTCAGGTCCAAGTGTTCTCCCCAGGAGGAGGTGAACCGATGATAGCCAGGGTGGTCACCAAAATTAGCCAGGTGGAGCACCCAGCTAAAAGATCCTGGGAATAAAACTGAGGGCCTATGGGTAAAAAGTATCGGAGGCAGAGGAAATGAATATTTTTTACATGCTGTCCGGTGTTCTTCTTTAACCATTTGCCGACCGCTCCACGCCAATTGGCGTGAACGCGGCGGCAGTCCCAGAACCACTCAACGCCAATTGGCGTGAAGTCCTGGGGGCGTGTTTTGCAGGAGATCGCATGCGACAAAGTGCAAGCATCTCCATTTGAATGACGGAGCTCCGTTATCAGTCTCCCAGCGGCGATCACTTCTAGGAGACTGTTAGACCGCGAAACCGCCGTCTATTTACGATCTAGCAATCTAAGGTAGCGCTGCACTGGGGACAGCTGTGTCACTCGGCTGTCCCCCTGGGAGGCTTAGGAGTGATCGGTTGTCATAGGCTGATTCCTATGACAGCCAATCGCTGTGATTGGCTGGCGGGCGGAGGGAGGGAGTTAAAAAAAAAAGACAAATTTAGTTAAAATAAATAAACAAATAAATAAATAGAAACAGAAACAAACATGCCGACAGGGATCAGAGCCCACCAACAGATAGCTCTGTTGGTGGGCAGAAAAGGGGGGAGGGAATTACTTGTGTGCTGAGGTGTACGGCCCTGCAGCGACCCCTTAAAGCTGCAGTGGCCTAAATTGTAAAAAAAATAGCCTGGTCACTAGGGGGGTGTAAGCCTACGGTCCTGAAGCAGATCATCGGCAGATGAACACATTTGCAGAACATCGTCTCCTCATGCTGTGTGCCATGTGTGACCGCTGGCTGGTGGGCCGGTCTTCATGTAAATGGAAAAAGCAGTCATATGAAAATGATTTTCTCATTCAGTTGCTGTAATTGTAAATAAAGTTGTTGTTGGATGCATTGCGTGTGTAAACTGCTTGGCAAATACAGCATGCAAATTCCTGTCAGGACTGTTTTACAAAACGATTGTGTGGTTGGAGGACCTCTGCCCTGCCATCTTATATTTATAGACCACAAGCCCACTGAGTTGTTGTGTAGTTCTCTGTAAAGAGGCACCATAGTGGCGTATAGTAGAATGTAGTAATTGATTCAGGATAACCATTTTTATATTGAGGGCTTATTCACAGTGGGACATTGCGGAGCTGCTTTTAGGGGCCCATACACCTAATGATTTTCCCGCCGATATACACCAGATTCGATCACTGTGATCGAATCTGCTGTGAAATCATTGCGCAAACGCTGTCAGAATGATCGATTTCCGTCCAAAATCAATCGTTCCCATCGTTTCCCGTTGTTCCGTCCGTGCGAAAGATTTTGCTCGATCGCCGGCGGGTTGGGAGTGCGTCGATAGCGGCGCTCGAATGCCCGACGACCGACGCAATACAGTGGCAACACATTACCTGATCCGGCCGGCGCGAGTCCCTGCTCTCCTCTTCTCCGCGCTGGGCTCCGAGTCCGGCTGGCTTCACTGAACTTCCTGTCCCGGCAGGAAGTTTAAACAGTAGAGCGCCCTCTACTGTTTAACCTTTTCGGGACCGGCCACCTACCCCCCCTTAAGGACCAGGCATTTTGCGCGGGAAGGGGGTGCGCGCGTTTGGGGGGGGTCAGGCGGCCGGATCCCGTCTGTGGCTGCCGGGCATTGTGTCCCCCCTTGGTGGCCTGGGCCCCCCCTTGGTGGCCTGGGCCCCCCCTTCTGCCAGCAGCCTTCACTTACCTTCCAGGCTCCAGCGATGAGCCGCACGGGACCCTCTTCTCCGGCCGGCATCTCCGTTCTGTCTGACGAGCAGTTCCGGGTCGCGGCTTGATGACGTCATCAAGCCGGGACCCGGCGCTGACGTCAGACGGAGCGGAGATGCCGGCCAGAGCGGAGGGGGGCGCCGATCGTCGCTGGAATGGCAGGGAGGTGAGTGGATCCTCTTCTTTCCCCCCCCTGCCACCGCAGCTGTCAAACTGATCACTACGATCCGACGGCGATCGTAGTGATCATGTGATCAGCAGCCATACGCGATGGCTGCTGATCACTCGGGGGAGATGTCGGCTGTCATATGACAGCTTAATCTCCCCCTCCGGGTGCGCACGATCGCGTCGGGAGCGGAAACTGCGGGCCGGCGTAGATTCTACGCCGCATCAGGCTAGAACAGCCACAAGTGCGGCGTAGGATCTCATAGAGGCGGTCCCGAAAAGGTTAAACTTCCCCAGGACAGGACGTTCAGTGAAGCTGGAGCCCTGGAGCCAAGCGCGGAGAAGAGGAGAGTGGGGACTTGCGCCGGCCGGATCAGGTAATGTATGCAGGGCCCCCCCCCTGGTGGCACAGCCCCCGGTGGCAGCGACAGCTTCACAGATTGTGATCGGTTTCAGGCTGAAATCGATTCACAATCTGTTTGCAGTAAAGGCAGCCATACGATCCCTCTCTGATCAGATTTGATCAGAGAGGGATCTAAAGTATCTGTTGGTCGATTTAATGGCAAATCGACCAGTGTATGGCCACCTTTATAAAGTATTATAACACAGTTTACCACACTGCAATGATAATCCTATGGGATGATCACAGTGCGATGTTAATGTAGCAATGTAACGTGTAGTTATGGTAACGCACTGCAAAACTGAACAAATACACCTTTATTTCCAAATAAAATATTTTCTCTTTATACATTGTACTAGGGACAAAATGTAAAGGATGTAGTAACCGGGATAAATGGGCAAATAAAATGTGTGGATTTTATTCACAGTAGTACAGTTTATTTTAAAACTATAATGGCTAAAAACTGTGAAATAATGATTTTTTTTTTCCTTTTTATTTTTCCTGTTAACCAGTTCAGGACCATAGGCTTACACCCCCATGGCGACCAGGCTATTTTTTTTTACATTTCAGGGCTCTGCAGCTTTAAAAGCTTTCTGCAGAGCCATACAACTGCGCACGCAAGTTAATCCCCCCTCGTTTTCTGCCCACCAACAGAGCTTTCTGTTGGTAGGCTCTGATCGCTCCTGCAATGTTTATTTTTTATTTGTTTGAATTTTTTTTAACCACTTTACCCCCGCCCGTACGAATTTCTCCGTCCCTTTTTCCATCCTTTAACCCCCAGGGACGGAGAAATCCGTACTTTCCGCGCTCCCGCCGCTGCCCGCGCTAGTAAACACGCCGCCGCCCGCTCGCCCGGAGATCAATGAACGGGAAAATCCATTCCCGTTCGTTGATCTAAGCCCCACAATGATTCGCTGCTCTCCGATGAGCAGCGCGATCATTGTGAAAAAAAAAACACTTACCCAGCCTCCTAATACTTCCTCCAAGAGTCCGGAAGGACGCTTGGAGGTCGCATTAAACAAAAAGTTACTGTGGCCATCTTGTGGCCAAATAGTAAAACTACACCCTAAACATTTTTCACATACAAATAAATTACTTTTACACAAAAATGTAACTCATAACCTCCCACAAAAAAAATTAAAAAAATGTACAATAAAAAAAAATACATAAATAGTTACCTTAGGGACTGAACTTTTTAAATATTTATGTCAGGAGGGTACAACACTGTTACTTTATAAACTATGGGCTTGTAATTAGGGATGGACGCAAAACTGAAAAAATGCCCCTTTATTTCCAAATAAAATATTGGCGCCAAACATTGTGATAGGGACATAATTTAAACGGTTTTTCTAACCGGGACAAAAGGGCAAATACATTTCATGGGTTTTAATTACAGTAGCATGCATTATTTAAAAACTATAATGGCCGAAAACTGAAAAATAATTAATTTTTTCCCACATTTTTCCTATTTTCCCATTAAAACACATTTAGAATAAAATAATTCTTGGCATAATGTCCCACCTAAAGAAAGCCTAATTGGTGGTGGAAAAAACAAGATATAGTTCGTTTAATTGTGTAAGTAATGATAAAGTTCTAGACGAATGAATGGAAGTAGCGCTGAAAGGTGAAAATTGCTCTGGTGGTCAGGGGGTAAAACCCCTCAGTGGTGAAGTGGTTAAATGTTTATATTTTTTTGTTTATTCCCCCCCCCCCCCACCCTCTTTCCCCAGACAGTCAATCCCAGCGATCCTTTCTCATATGCATGAACCAATGAGAGGGGATCGCTCTCTAAGCCTCTCCAGGGGACAGCTGAGTAACACGGCGGTCCCCAGTACCACGCTGCTGTAGATCGCATCGCTGTACAATGTAAATAGAAGGTGGTTTCGCCGTCTAGCAGTCTCCTAGCGGCAATCGCCGCTGGCAGACTGATGACGGAGCGGAGCTCCGTCACTTAAGCGGGGATGTGCGCGAATCGGCGCGTGCAATCCCCTGCAAAACCCCGCCCCAGGACTTGAAGCCTTTCGGCGTTAGGCGGTCCTAGGGATGCCACCTTCCCAACGCCTATCGGCTTAAGGTGGTTGGGAAGGGGTTAAAATGCACTTAAAATAAAATTAAAATGATTCTTAGCAAAGGTACTACCCAGAGAAATCCTAATTGGTGGCAAAAAAACAAACATGGTATAGATCATTTCAGTGTGGTAAGTAGTGATAAAGTTATTGGCGAATGAATGGGAGGAGATCTAAAATGTAAAAAATGGCTTTTTTTTCACCTACTTTTTAATACTTTTTCATTTGCAGAGAGCTGAAAAGTTTTTCTGAAACAGAAAATAAAAAATTATCTCCTAGGAGAAAACTTAGGTGAAAAAGTTGATTGAATATGGACCCAGGTGTTGTTTCTGCTCAATTCACAACAAATAAACATTCTTTAGTGATGCACCTTCCCAGCAGTAAACATGTCACCACCATATAAATTGTTAAATTAAGAATATAAATAAATGCGAGAAAAAATTTCACAATGGACATACATTGACTAAATTACAATTATAAATTAAAATACATTTATAAATTAATATTGCACAAAATATTTTTTTTTTATTCATAACGCTATATATTCAGTTATGTTTCTTTTTAAAGCGGTATAAAACCCTGACATAATATTCAATAAAAACATGTTTCCTACTTTGTATATGCCATACAGTTATCATATTTCTTTTGTGTATAAGTATTATTATTCATTTAGAAATTACAAGTTCCCAAAGTACATTTTTTTGCTCTGAGAGGTGACTTTGCATTTTATTCATAACTGGTTTTATTCATCTTGTATTGAAGGCAAAAATGCTTTCTGATTGTCTGTCTGTGTTCAGCAGAGTCTGCACAGTCAAAGAAAGTGTCATTCCTCACTCGATACAATTAAGTAAACACAAGATAACATTATCTCCAGTTCGGATGCGTCTAGGTTTCTCGGCACTCAGCTTGTAAGTCCTGTGTTTAACTAGTTAAATGATGTTCTAGTAAAAAAAAAAAATGTTGGTAGTATATAATACTATGCTGTAAATAATATTTTTGAGCAAAGAAGAAATGCTGGGTTTCATTCCGCTTTAAGGGGGAGCAGAGTCAGGGTAGGCTAGGTTGGTTGTGAAACAGCTGAGGTCAGAGCAAGCAACAGGCATTGACTTGGTTGTATAATAAACCAGAGGTTGAGGCAGCAACAGTGAGAGGAGTGTTCAATAGCGTGAGATGATTGTGGGTACTGGAACAAGAACTAGGTCAAACATGCTAGGTCAAGTGGTGCAACAAAGTGATGGAGGCTCAAGCAAGACCTGAACAAAGTCACAGCAAGAGACAGCAGCAGTCCACTCCACTCTAGGTACCCAAAATTGCTCCGACTCCACAGGCCTAGCAGGGCTATGGAGCAGGTACAAAAATCATCAAAAAATCCACTAGAAGGTAGCTCCTACACAGCATTCACTATGAGGTTGAATACAGTCACAAATTTTTACAAGAGGTCTCCAATGTACTCCGTATACAATGGTGATATCAGTCCACTATAATCTTCCTGTAAGGCTTGGTGGTATAATTCTAGGAGTCAGCGTGTATGTCCCAGGCTATAGGTCTCGCTCTTCTCCTAGCTATCCCTACCTGGCACAACACTAACTGACACCTACAGTGTCCCTACCTGGCACAACACTAGCTGGCCCTAATTAGGACTTAGGCGAGCAAGGCATACAAGCTGACGTAGAAGGCAGATATACCAACAGGAACCACTACTGAGACTAGTAACACAGTTCAACAGTTCAGAGGAATCACATAGGTCATTACCTGGGTTCAGAGGAACTGAAGCAATCAGTGTCAAGAGTCAGTGGTAACAAGGATGACAGGCAAGTTCCCAGGTAACCGACAATCCAGATAACATGCAAGAGGTATCCAATAACAGGCAATGGTCGGTCCAGGCAGCAGACAAGGGAGTATCCAGTAAACAGGCAAGGGTCAATACAGGCAGCAGACAAGGGATTTCCAGGAAGCAAGCAAGGGTTATTCACAGCAGACAGGAATAGTCAAATACAAAGCAAGGTCAAAGTCCAGCAATCAGTAATCAAGAGTGCACACCCAGCAACTAGCCAAAGCTATGCTTATCACGGGCGATGACTGGGAGCACTCTGCACATTTAAATATCACTCGCAATCCAATCATTGGCCGGCCACCTTCCGCACAACCAATCACATAGCAAAACCCTGTCAAGCACCAAGTCAGCTGACACCGCTCTAGTCAGCTGAGCGGGTCAACTGACTATTGTTTACCTTTGCAGAGGGCGTACTGAGAAAACGCCCTCCACCTATCAGCATGTGCGGCCTGTGAGTCACTGGAAGGGCCAGCAGCGGGGAACAAGCGCCGAGACCCGGAAGTGACAGATTCCGCCCGGGTCTCGGCGGCGCTCACAGGTGTATTTCTTATACTTCCACTTAAAGTGCTTCCATATTCTTCAATACCATTACCACCACCGGATTAAAAGACCTTCACTTAGGTCTAGTAGCGCCTGGGACACTTTGGGCCGCTCCCCACCTTATACGATCATACACTCAGTATAAGTGGGTTCTGTAGGGCGTAGATTTCAACTTACGCATTTGCCGCATACACGCCGCCTCTGTAGTCCGCACTGATGCTGCAACAATGTAACCGCTCTTTCTGCTGTCACATTTCATTGGCCCCTGACCCCATGATCACTGTGAGCCAATCACAGTGATCACTGCTCGTGTTGTAGAAGAAAAGTCTCAGGTTCTTGAAGCAGCAGAGACCAGTGGGACAGAAGAGGTTAAATAAAACTTGGGAGTCCCATATTCTTATTTAGGGTGTAAACATTGAAATGTCAGTCTGAGGTCTGAGCCATCTTTAACATCACATTTTTGAATCCCCCCTATTATAGACCTGTAAATCATCAGTTTCTCATTGTCTCCCTGGAGAGTTTATGTGTGGTGGAGCAGAAGTCTCTGAACCTATCAGAAGTCCCTCTAGTTCAGTGCAGCCATAAGCAAGTCTAGAAGAATAGGCAGGGATAATGTGCTTTATCCATGTAAGTCCTGTATTGTGTTGCTGTTGAAATGCAACATAATGATGTTTATCTTTCCAGGGGAAGTTGAATTGCTGCTGGTGAAGTAGAGGTTTTAGTTGAATAAATGTAATTTCTGTGTGTGTTTTTACCCTAATTAGCTATTGTCACTTGCCAAGAGCGCCTGGACTAAAGCCAGCGTAATAATTACTTCCTAATACAATGACGGGGCGGGACCTCATTACAGCACCAGGATGTCCTCTGCCTGGCTGCCAGCACAGTTGTGTCTAGTTACTGCCTGATGTGAATTGGGACACTTGAGCCTGGTGACATTTGTCTACTATTCACACACAGGCTTATATCATTACTGGGCTGTTTAATTTAGCTGGAAATTCTGAGCATGGATGGATTGTTTCCCAGCGTTTAAGACGCCACATTTTAATGCCTCACAACCCTCTTTGTGTGAAATCTGTATTCGTGTAAGTGTCCTAGTACAAACTGGCAATTTTACAGCATTACATTTGAGGGTGGCCAATTAAACGTGGTACGCGGCATCCAGCAAGCGTTAAAGTTTACCTCAGACCAAACAAAACACAGGGATTTATACTTAAAGTGTACCTGAGAGGAGAATAAAGAAAGATTTGATACATACCCGGGGCTTCCTCCAGCCCCATAAGCACTGCTGAGTCTCTTGTCGTCCTCCCGAGTGCCTCCGTTCTTCGGCTTATTGGTCCCAGAAGAGCCCGACTGGTGCGGATGAGCGAGATTACAGGGACTAATATCAGGAGAACGGAGGTACTCAGGAGGATGGCAAGGGACTCAGTGGTGCTTATGGGGCTGGAGGAAGCCCCATGTAGATATCAAATCCTTCTTTATTCTCGTCTCAGGTTTACTTTAAAGTGAACCTCCGGACTAAAAATCTACTCAGCAGAACTGAAAAGTCTTGGTGTTTCTTTAACACTTTCACAGCAGCAGAACTGAAAAGTCTTGGTGTTTCTTTAACACTTTCACAGCATCAGAACTTTGTTTTTCTTACCAAAGCATCTTTTTTTAGCTAAGCTCCACCCATCAAAGAAAAAAAGCCCAGACTTTTTCCCCTGATGCTGTGCAGAGCATGATGGGATTTCCCATGTTGTTATTCACGTTGCCTAGCAACTGGGAGAGGTGCTCAGGACACAGGACAGTTGGAACTGTGGCTCATGCTCCCTGTCACCTCCTTTCAACCAAAAAGATGGCTGCCATCATGAAATCAAACATTTACCTGTTCTTTTAAAACAGGGTGGGTAAGAGATTATATTACCTATCTATTTTAATTAACATAACTAATGTAACTTAATGACAGTATGTTTGTTTAGGCATGAGTTCCTCTTTAACTGGGGCTTCCCCCAGCGCCCTGTAGTCCTTGGGCTCCAAGCAGGCCTTCACAGCACCAACCATGTAGTGCCTGAGTTTGGTGAGGCTATAGCTACAATGCAATAGTCTGCAGTCCACGCACGGGTAATTTGGTGTGTCGGCAATCGCTGGACCCCAAATTACTTCTCCCTCCGAGTCAGAGGTGGAATAGTAATTAACCCCGCCGGTAATTTCTGCAGTATTCAGCACACCCTGTGCCCAACCCACCGGCAACATTACAATATGTGTGTCGTGGGCTCCCTCAGTGTCCATCTGAGCCAGTCGGGGACCACTGCGTGGCCCTGGTCACACTAATGTGGCTCGGAGCATCCTGCGCCTGCACAGTTATACAACCTTGACTAATTGCACAGACGCAGATTGCTCCCAGCCACGGGAGCGTGACCAAGTAGGCGTGGAGCCAGGGCCGTGCATACGTAGTAGTTCCCGACTACAGGGGCTGACAGAGGGAGCACGGATGGGAGCGAATGGACACTGAGGGAGTCTACAAACTTCGGGGTGCTGGAGGAAGCCCCAGGCAAGTATAAATGCTTGTGTTTGTTTGATCCAAGGTTTACTTTAAAGTAAACCTGAGATAGCGAGGGAGAGAAAATGTATACATACCTGGGGCTTCCTCCAGCCCCCTCCAGGCTGAGCGCTCCCTTGCTGTCCTCTGCACCTGTTTATCTGTAATCTGGCCCCAAAAGTCCAGCGCTGCTACTAAATAATAATAATAATGCGCGGCCCCGTCACCAGGATCGTTCTGTGCATGCGCAGCCTGGCCGTGCTTTCGAGCACGCGCAAATGGACTGTGCCTGCGCTTACTGGAGAACTTTCAGGGGACAGATTCCAGACAACTTAGGTGGAGGAAGAGGACAGTGAGAGAACAATCAGTCTGGAGGGGGCTGGAGGAAGCCCAAGGTATGTATAAATTTTCTCTCCCTCGCCATCACAGGTACACTTTAAAGAGACTCTATTTTTCTCTTCAGGCATGTTTATCTTCTTAAACCTAAATTGCCACATTCCCGCTGCAAAACAAAGTTTTCATGCTCCTGAAATATATAGGCAAAATTCCATGACTTTGCGGGTCGTAGAATTTGCTGCCATGAAGAGGCAGGATGAAGGCAGAGCAGTGCGTAGTAGCTCTGCCTCCTTGCTGTGTCATTTGGGCCAATCTCCGCCTCTTCCCGCCCCTCTGATTACTCTGTCCTTGATGTGCGCACGCTGTCAGACCACCCTGCTCAGTGCCCAGTACGATAGTTGGAGCAGAGTGGTTCGCACTAGTGGGCGCAGCCATGCGCACGGCTGGGCGCATACCCGTAGCATAAATTAGCCAGGCTGGAGCTGCGACCCGGAAACAGGAAGAGGGGTCACGATTATTTTGTCCAGAAGTCCTGAATTTTTTTTAAATTATATAAAATTAAAACTACAGGGCTCTCAGCGGTGAAAAAGGGGGACCAGCATCCTCAAAGTAAGTTCTTTGAACAAATGTCATTTTTTTTTCAAAACAGAATTTCAGTTCAGACTGTCTTTAAGAGTTTTATACTAGATGTGCTAATGTAAATTGCAAAACACAAGAACATCTTTAGGCAGAGTTCACACTCGGTTTTCCCCGCATACATAATTGTACCAGATGTGAAAGTCCATGTTGCACAATATAGTTACGCCCCTCTTCCCAGCTAAGTAATTAAAGTCTACCTGTAGGGGAAAAAAGTGCCCCTATGGGATACTTGCCTCTGGGATACGGAAGCTTCTGGATCCTCACTACTTCCCCCTTCCTCCTCTGCTGACCCGTTCTATCACCATTCCCCCAGAAGAACTGCTTGTCGTCAGCTCATGCGTGTGCATAGGCATGGACCCGCTCGGGCTTTGGAACCGGTCTGTTTTACTGCACGTGCGTGAGCTACATGCACAGTAGCATGGACAAGGTTGGGCTCTGCTTTTTCTGCCGGATGGGCCTGGTGGAGGAGGATGTGGAAAACCTCTGGAGCAGGGGTAGGGAACCTATGGCTCGGGAGCCAGATGTGGCTCTTTTGATGGCTACATCTGGCTCACAGACAAATCAGTAGGGGTTGATTCACTAAGCTACACTGCTCAAGCAGCACAGCTCAGTGTGACAGCGCAAGTAAAATTTTCAGAGTAGGCACGCTACTGCTGTAGCATGCACTACTAACTTACTCACGCTACCCCAAAACGAACAGCTGCTCCAGTTGTCCCACCCTGGACCCTGTCAGGTCCAATGACTTTGTAGGACAAGATCCCCGCACTTTGATTGGCCCAATAGCGGGGATCTCGTCCTACAAATTGAATTAACCCCCAAGTCAACTAGCTAATTGTACAAGCTGTTAGTCGGTATTTCTCCTGTCTGGCTCTCAGGGAAATTGCTGAAGTTGCTGAAACCCAAGAGAAGCTGAAGACTTGTCTGACACTTCCGCTGCCTGGAGTATTAACTGTATACACATCACCATAGCAACAGGGACGTGAGCCCTCTGCTGCACATGCGCACTGTCCCAGTTTGAAACATATTGTATGGCTCTCATGGAAATTGAGAAGGTAAGTATCCAGAGTTGGCCTTTGCTAACTTCAATGGTTTGCTTTAGGCCTTCTTTCCACGAACTGTTGATAGGCAGTGAAATGCCTCTCAAACGCTCTCAACTGCTCACTGCTGCCTGGTAACTGCTTGTTGCTGCATGATAACTGCTTACTTCTGCCTGGTAACTGCTTGCTGACTGAGCACACCTCAACAGTTCGTGGAAAGGAGGCCTAAATGTGATATCAGCCAATCGATGAGCTTCTTCATCTGCTACTGGATCTGCACTGGACTTGGACTTGGAAAACAAGTTTTATTGTGAAGTTGAGCTGTAACAGACATTATTTCTCATCCTTATTAGATGTACACCAGGCTCCAGTAGATAATGGCAAAGCTCATCTGTAATCCCAAGGGAACAATTATAATGGCGGGAGAGCAGGCGTTGGTTCACGTCCGCCTTGTTGTTGCTCAGTTTTCTTGAGTCCGGTATGTCAACATTACAGCTGATAGATCAATTAGGCCTTCAGTTGTGGGGACAATCTCAGACCTAACTAGACATAAATCTTAGAGGTCCATTATCAAAACCGGACTTCCATTAACATGACAGATTACGTATGGATTAATTATTGCAGCGATATTTATAGTTGGCATGGTTCAACGTCACCGTGCGGGAAAGGCATTCATCAGGCTACAGACATGTCAACAAAACAAAAAGTGAAAAAACAAAGAGTCAAGGCTATGTTATGTGAAATTCAGCAAACAAGAAATAATTACTTGTATTTTCAAGCCAGTTAAACTTTATTAAGTCCTTCAGCAGCTTCTGACATAAGAAACTAGTTGCTTCATTGCAGTCTAGAGACAGAGCAGTAGTACTATGAGAACCGGGGCTAATTTATCAAGACCGCTGAAAAAGATTTAATGCATACCTCCCAGCTTTCTGAAATGAGGAAGAAGCGGGTAGGTTTAGACCTGACACCTGTTAAAGGGATACTGAGCAGGTGATAAAAAACGAATTTACACCTACCTGGGGCTTCCTCCTGCCCACCGTAGGCCACAAGGTCCACCGGCGTCCTCCTGGCTCCTTTACTGGTTCGAGCTGCGGTTGGAGGACCACTTCGGCCCAACGTCGTCAGATCTGCTTCCCGCTTCCATGGATTGCGGCACCACAGCCGGCCGGCTACGCGTCATCACGCCAGCCGATGTGAGAGTCCTGCACATGCACAGTTCTCTAAGATTGAACCGCGCATGAGCAGGACTCTCGCGATGGCTGGCATAATGCCAGGAAGCAGACCAGACGACTTCAGGCCGAAGTAACCGGAGCCTGGACCGGGACCAAGGAAGGAGCCAGGAGGACGCCGGGGGACCTCACAGCCTATGGTGGGCTGGAGGAAGCCCCAGGTAAGTGTAAATTATGTTTTTATCACCTGCTCAGAGTCCATTTAATAGGCTGGAGATATTACTGAAGATTGTAACAGGTCATTTCTCATTTCTGTCATATGGAGATTGACATACTGTGTTTCCCTGAAATTAAGAGATCCCCAAAAGTAAGCCCTATTGGCAGTAAGGGGAAAAAGTATGGCAACTTGTGTTATTGCTGGAGCTGAGTGTCTAACAGGCGGGACCATTGCTCCATCATTGATCCAATCATGCACTCTCTGCTACTCAGCGAGTGCAGTGATTGGCCCAATAACGGAACCATGGTCCCGCTTGTAAGACCATCAGCTCCTCCAGTAAAAACACAAGTTGTTGTTCTTCCCCATAGACTGAAGCTCAGGACACAATGGCATGGAGCTGGGGGTAAGAGGAGGATGCAAGAGGACACTGGAGGACGTGGGGGACAGCAGAGGACAGGAGATAGAGGAAGAAACAGGGACAGAAGGGGACACCAGGAGGACACTAAAGGTACAAGGGGGACACGAGCACAAGAGGTGGATCCAGCAGAGGAAGAGGCGGCACAGTGGGGAAGGCAGGAGGACACACAGCACAGGAACTTGTGTGTTCGTAGAAATATGACATCCCCTGAAAATAAGCCCTAGAACATATTTTGGAGCAAAAATTAATATAAGACTGTGTCTTATTTTCCTAGAAACACGGGTATGTGTTTACGCTTAAACAATGCACATTGCCTGGCTGTCGTGCTGATCCTCTGCCTCCAATTCTTATAGCCATAGATTTTGAACAAGCATGCAGATCAGATGTCTATGATGACAAGTTTAGCTGCATACTTGTTACAGATTCAGACACTACTGACCAGAAAGATCAGCAGGGCTGCCAGGCAACTGGTATTGTTTAAAAGGAAATAAATAAGGCAGTCTTCATATCCCTCTTATAATGGGTTACTTTTAAAAATGGGCATTACAAAAGGCCATACTTGACCAGTTTTCACTACGTTGGTTATTTGAAAATAAATGAAGTTAGATTTGCTGCATAAATACATATTTCTTCATTAACAGAGACGTATATCCCCATCACAATAATGTCCTTTGAGCCCTCTCCCCCTATTCTGCTTCACACAGTGGACCAGTTCACCCCTGTAGAGCCCATGTCAGGAGTCATGAACTTTGATGAACAATTGAAAACTTTCTTCAGCATGTCTCAGTACAGAGCCCAGCATTATATTAGCAATAAGCAGCTGCCTCTGGGCTAAACACAAAAATAGCCCAAATATTCAGCCAGTGTCTCACAAACCGAGCAATTTTTCACTCCATCTGTGTGTTTGTTGTGCGATTCTGGTTTATGTCATGGGCACAGATTGAGCCGGTGTTTATTTTACCTGCTTGTGGACCCACTGAAAGGCAATTAACTTTGTATATACATATGCTGATCCTGGTGTGGCTGAAAAGAAAATAAATCATGTATTTGACTTAATAGTCATGGGAACCTTCAGCTTAAAGAGGACCTGTAGTAATGACAAATTGGATTAAATAGTTTAGTTTTTTCCCCACAATATTTATTTTTAAATAACTTCAGTCAGTGTTTGCCCCTTGTAAAAGCTTTCCACGCCCCAATTTACAGTCTGAAATGTGGTCACAGGTGGTGACATCTTCAGTCCTGACAGGTGCAGCTCTGTGGAATGTTCTTTGCGAGAGTTCTGAAGCCAGGACAACATATACCTGGTCTCCCAGAAGGCTCTGGGAGCAGAATGCCGCAAAGCTAAACAGCTTAGGCTAAGCATTACTGATAGGACGGAGTTATATAGCAATATATATAGCTGTAGGAAATGTATCTGATGTGAAACAGGAAAAATAACATAAAAGTGGGTATCCTCATTAAAGAGAATCTGTAATGTCAAAACGTCCCCTGGGGGGTACTCACCTCGGGTTGGGGAAGCCTCAGGATCCTAATGAGGCTTCGCACGCCGTCCTCCATCCCTCAGGGGTCTCGCTGCAGCCCTCCGGACAGCGGTGACGTCAATATTTACCTTCCCGGCTCCTGCGCAGGTGCTCTGACGGCTGTCGGCTCCGAAGTAGGCGGAAATACCCGATTGCCGTCGGGTCTGCTCTACTGCGCAGGCGCAAGTCTCCGACGCCTGTGCAGTAGAGCGGACCCGACTGAGAGCGGGTATTTCCATCTACTTCGGAGCCGAAAGCCGCAACAGCTCCCCCGCTGGAGCCAGCAAAGGTAAATATTGAATTGACAGTCGGGTCTGTTGGCGGCTGTTCGGAGGGCTGCAGCGAGACCCCCGAGGAACGCAGTATGGCGTGGGAAGCCTCATTAGGATGCTGAGGCTTCCCCCACCCGAGGTGAGTACCCCCCAGGGGATATTTTTGATGTTACAGTGTCTCTTAAAAGGAAACCAGATATGAACGCTTTGGCACAAAATAAACATATCCACCAATAGATTTTACAAAATAAATACTATACCTGGTATGTTCACCGCTCTGGTGTGCTGTTTTTTGTGTTTTTTTTTTACTAAAACTACACGCAAAACACAGTTCATCAGAAAAGCATATTATTTAGTGGGCTGTGTGCAAAATGAAATCACAATTTCTAAAAACCTCTTATGACTAACAAATATAGATAAAAAAAAAAGTTTTTCAATATACCCTTAGCAGCTCCTCCCATTTCATCACAGCTCTCTGTGATGCTGCACATATACAGAACAGGAAAGAAGAGACAGAAAGGGGCAGGCTTAGGCTTGAAAAGACATCAGAGAAGACAGACTCAGCTATAATGGTACCTGAGCAAAGCCAGACTTGATGCTTAGTCAGGGATTTTATCAGGGCTGATAACAAGCAGGCTGAGCAGTAAAGGATGAAACAGAAAGCAGGGTGTGAGGATCCCCTGGGCTGCCTGGGCAGGCAGGCAGCCTTTTGACCACTGTTCAGGTCTGCATTCTGCAGGTCTCTGGAAGAGAGACCTTTTGTCAGTATTGAAGCTTGCTGCTGAGGAATCTGCATACACTCGTTATGCAAATCCCCTACCTGCTTCCTTTGATGACTGGCAATATAAAGAGCTATGTTTCCCAGAGTCCTTTGCTGGTCATAAGGGTTAGTTCCTGTGTAACACTCGCCTGGAGTGTCAGCCTTGCTCTTTGTTTGAAGATTAGCTTAGAGTAATTCCTGGGACTGCACTAGGCAGGTTTCCCTAGTGCAGTTAGGATTGCATATCTGTTTTGTTTGTCTGTTGCGATTGTCCTGTCCCAGCGGTGGTCGACAGGAAATCGTTCTGTGTGTCTGGGTGCTAACCGGAACAGCGGTTGTTACTGGTAGCCCCTTCTGATCTGTTTTCCTGGATCGCACTAGCCTCTTGCGCTAGTGCTGTGGATCCTTCTGGTCTGCTACTCTCTTGCTGTACTTGGATCGCACTAGCCTCTTGCGCTAGTGCTGTGGATCCTTCTGTTCTGTCTTCCTGGATCGCACTAGCCTCTTTCGCTAGTGCTGTGGATCCTATCTCTCGCTTGTTCATGTTTTCGTGTGTCTGTCTTGTCTGCTACGAACGCTTGCTGGAGGCTCGGTGAGGTAACCGTTAAGCAAGCGCTCGCGTCCTCTGTTTCATGTTTGTCTGTCATTGGTTAGTTAGGCGTGCTTGTCTCTGTTGTGCTTATAACGCGGGGACCGCGCATAAACGCGTGCACTGTTGCAAATGAGTGCGGTTTTCGCGTTTAGCTAGCATTTGTTATTTTCCTTATCTCCTCATTGTATGATTTGCTGTGCCTTTGCTACTCTCGTGCGCTGCCTTGCTGTAGCCTTGTGTCACCTCTGGCAATCGCCTCTCTCGCGATTGCGTTCCTACTTCATATCTGCGGTTGTGTGTGCACCGTCGCGGGTTGGCGACTAGTTTGGTGCACATACATACAATCTGTCCCTGTGCTCATTCTCTTTCGCAATCGCTCCTCTTGCGATTGCGTTCTCGCTTGGTTTCTTCTGTTGTGTGTCCACCGTCGCAGGTTGGCGGCTAGATTGGTGGACATACATACATTCCTCGTCTGTGCTTATTCGGTCTTGTGTCCCTGTTAGCAATCGCCATCTCTGGCGATTGCCTTCTCACTTTGTCTTCGTGGTTGTGTGTTCATCGTCGCAGGGTGGCGACTAGTTTGGTGGACACACATACCCTCTGTCGCTTTGATCTCTCTTTTTCAGGGCTATCTTGCCCTGCGTTTCTTCCCTTCGTCCAATTCCTGTTACACAGGGTAGGTGTTTTCTCTAATGTTCCCACTGATATATATGGTAAAATACATGAGGGTGCTTCATCTCTGGTTCCCTTTAACTTACTGCATTCTCAAAACTCACTTCTTCAAGAATGCCTACAACACCTCGTTGACGCCCTAATGCAGCCCCTCTCCTATTGTGTCACCACCCCGTTTCTTTAGATTCTAATCCTTTGGCAGGACCCTCCCTCCTCATGTGTCCTACCTGATTGTACCTACTGGATTGTAAGCTCGCAAGGGCAGGGACCTCCTCCTAGTGTTTCTCATACCGCTGTAATTTTAACATATGCACATGTACCAACTACACATCAACTATGTATGTATTTGTATTTATGCTATTTAATGCCATGACTGTACAGTGTATTTTACTTCTCATGTATATTTGTTCCCCATTATTTGTTTGTACTATGTACAGCGCTACGGAAGATGTTGACGCTATATAAATAAAAAATAATAATAATAATAATTGTGCATCCTGCTGACAGAATTACATGAACTTGAATCACTAGGACTACCACTCCAGTGTATGATGTGGCATTGTGTGTCTTACTGCTTATCACCTGCATTGTGTTGTCTGTCACCCTTATTATCATCATCTGTAATCTTACTTATTGACCAGCAGCAGCGCTGCATAATATGATGGCCCTATATAAGTCCAATAAATAATATTCTACTATATGTCACTACAGACCTGAACTCTTGCACAGGACAGAAGGAAAACAGAAAGAAATGCACCCTGTATGTATTTAGAGTGTTTAGCCTTTCTAATTCCCCCTCAGTTCCTGCAGAGAGCTAATTAGTAAACACAGGATGTTAAAGAGGCTCTGAAGCGAGTCTAAATTCACTTTTTTAACATTCACTCATGTAACTTAAGAACTATAACCCCTTCTAAACCGCCGCTATCCCGCGGTAAAACGAGGGATTTATACCCCCCAAATCCCCCTGCAAAATCCACGACTTTCTTGGTTGTGGATTTTGCTGCTCATGGAGGCAGAGCTTTCAGCTGCAGCTCTGCTTCCATGTGCGTCAATCGCCACGCGGATCTCCGCCTCTCAGCCGCACCTCTCTGTGAAGGAAGATTGAGAGGTACGGGGAGAGGCGGTGATCAGCGGGGATTGACGCGCTGAGAGGCAGGGCTACAGCCATTAGCTCTGCCTCATTCAGGAAGCGCTCTCCAGAGGTAGGAGAGGGGATTTGGGGGTATAAACCCCTCGTTTTGCCGCAGGATATCGCCGGTTTAGAAGAGGTTATAGCTCTTAACATGACTGAATGTTAAAAAAGTGAATTTAGATTCACTTCAGAGTCTCTTTAAAGAGAAACCGAAACCAAGCATTGAACTTCATCCCAATCAGTAGCTGATACCCCCTTTCCCATAAGAAATCTTTTCCTTTTCACAAACGGGTCATCGGGGGGGGGGGGGGGGGGGGGGGTCTGTATGGCTAATATTGTGGTGAAACCCCTCCCACAGTGGGATTTCAGAAACCTGGTCCTGACAGTTTCCTGTCTGTGAAGATCATTGCATTGTGGGAAATAGCTGTTTATAGCTGTTTCCAACTGTCAAAAAAGCAAACAGCAGCTACTGTCAACTTGTGTTAAATGCCAGAATGTAAATCAGGGAGAGGAAAGGTTTTACAACGGGCAAACACTGACTAAATCATTTATACATAATTATTGTAAAAATGAAGCACCTTTTTTTTATTACATTTTCACTGGAGTTACTCTTTAACAATATGTCTACTTCCATGAAAGCATGAAGTAGACACACTGCAGATTTATTGCAGTATTTGTATCAACTGTAACAAAGAAATGCTTTTCTTTAAAGGTTATTATGCTGTTGCATATGTTTTAGTGGAGAGAGGGAGTTCTAAGTTCAGGTCCACTTTAAAGGACACCCAAAATAAACCAATGAAATAAACGATTGTATCCATCTTCCTTCTCCTAAAAATGACTTTTTAAGATATTCTACAGTTTTATTTTATGTTTAAATCTACTTTTTACGTTTTAACTGTTTTATTATTTTTGCTCAATGACACATTCATTAAAAGTATGCCAGAGCTAAAATCTATGAACTATTGACCCTTTTTATCTCTTTCCTGCCCTTAGAAGCCATTTTCTGCTAGAAAAGAGTTTTATAGTTGGAATTTCTCATCAGTGAGGGTCACACTGTAGTCACTTCCTGTCTGAGTCTGGAATGAGGCAGCCACTTACATACCTGATATTTAACTCTTTCAGTCAGAGAAAGAAAAAAAGGAACACAGCATAGTTATTAGTGTGCTTGGCACTGTACATACCTATGTCTGTCTCATCATGTCACATGTCACTTTGGGTATCCTTTAACAGCTTAGGAGGAACACACTGGACTGGCCTGGAAAAATGGATTTTATGAAAGTTTATGTTGTCGCATTGAATTCAGGGTCACTTTACAATGGTAGAGATTCGAAAAAAAGGAGAAATATTCCAGCTGCACAGCGTGATTTTGTCTGGTGACTGATGTGCGTTGCGGTTTACTCAGAGTTATTTTCCTTAGATGAACTAACGATCTTGTAGAAATTGCATAGCTATTAGATTTTCGATCCTGTTAAGAAAATCTTCTTTTGATGGCGTCACGTTTGCTTAGTTTTTTAATCAATTGGAATTACAATTGTTTTCTAATGACTGTTGATTTGATCAATGCATGGTCTTAAAGATTAAATTAATTAAAAAAAAAAACAAGGCTGCTTCAGATTTCTAGAATTTCTGAGATTGTAGAGGTCAGTTACACGAAACATTTGACTTTGAGATTTCCTTCTTGACGATTATGGTTCTTTATTTTTAACAAGTCTTATTGGTGATAAGCATATAATGCTAGGTACACACCATACAATTTTCTGCTATGCTAGGTACACACTATGAGATTTTCTGTCAGATTTGCTGTCAGATCTATTATTTCCAACATGTCCGATCTGATTTACGATCAATTTCCAATTGAAGTAAACGGAAACCAGTTTGAAATCGATCGGAAAATCCTCGGAACACCTCACTCCAATTAGCTCTTGGAGATGTCATTAGTCTAGGGTTTCACATACTTTTTCTTGCTACTGTACATGATCTCGCCATCGTAAACTGTGATATAGTAAAACTTTAGGTATAGTAAACTAAAGGTCCAAGTCCCAGCCAAGCACCATTATAAGTATATGGGAGTAACCCCTGATAAAGTAAACCCAGATACAATAGAGCTTTTATGCAGGAGAACAGAGGCGCCAAAAGGATAAAAGGAAGCTAAATGAGTTTAAAAACCAAATTCTTGGTAAATAGAGGAGGTAGTGGTGGACTTACCTCCTCCAAGTAGACACACAATGACTGTAGTAAAGACAGTCAATATATTTTATTTATGAACTCCAAATACGCAACGCAATTCACAGGTTTGATCCCGCTTCATCAGGCAATAACAACGGAGCAATAGCATATGTGGTCAGTAGAAGAGCCAGGCACCTCTGGCTCTTTTACTGGCTCTTCTACTGACCACATATGCTATTGCTCCGTTGTTATTGCCTGATGAAGCGGGATCAAACCTGCGAAACGCGTTGCATATTTGGAGTTTATAAATAAAATATATTGACTGTCTTTACTACAGTTGTTGTGTGTCTGCTTGGAGGAGGTAAGTCCACCACTACCTCCTCCTATTTACTAAGAATTTGGTTTTTAAGCTCATTTAGCTTCCTTTTATCCTTTTGGCACCTCTGTTCTCCTGCATAATATTGAGTCCACCCTGGGTGGAGGGTTGAACCCTCTTTTTCTCATCTACAGAGAGCGACTTCTTATTCCTGAGTGGGGTCAGGAAAATCTCCCCACCTGCCTTTACAGTGGTTGCCTAATGGTAACCCTGGTTTGTGAGTATTAATATTTACTCTATCTAGTAACCATTTACCAGTACATATTACACTATTGGGGCTCTTGGTGTTCCTTGTTTTTACAATAGAGCTTTTGTTTTAATGAACATAATTTTTGGTCCCTGTGGTATTCTGTATCCAGCTATAATGGAAAGTGGGAGGGCGCATGCGTCATACGTCAGTGGAAGACCCATGAGCTGGGCAGGTTGGCATTATTTGCACGTTACTTCTGGTCTGGTTATTTGCTAGTGAGCCCTATGCTTTCTGTGTAAGCAGCTGCTTGATTACTGAGGGTATTGCCTGTCATCTGTGACTTGTTTGTGCATGGCTGCAACGTTACAGAATCATCCAGGCTGCACTGCAATTTGGACAGAAAAGCACACTAGAAGTACTGTACCCGCATTACCTGGCGAGACCTATGCTTCCTGTGCAAGCTGCTGCATGTTTATTGCACGGAAATCCCTGCATATTGAGCACTGTGCATTTTGTTCTAGCTTAGACACTGTCCGTGCTCGCTTGCAGAAGCACGAAAAGAAAAAATGATCCCAATTATTGAGCGAATTAATTCAGTGCTATGGAAAGCTTTATGTGCTTGAGTATGACAATTCCTGATATAGTAAACGTCTGAGCTAGAAAACTTTTTGGGGATTCTACTGTACTGGATTCTACTATACTTCTTGTGTATGTTATGGTAGTATGGTTTCATGATGTCAGTAATGGCCTTAGATCAGGTTTTTGGCTACTCCTACCAGTAAGAGGATGGGGATAAATGTCCGGTAAACGTTAGAAGAGTAATTAGCTACTGCGGAAAAAAGTGAGGGTCGTAGGTCTCTGTTATCACGCCATGAAAGCCTTGAAACCAGATATGACTTTCCATAGTGTCTTAATTTCACTAAAAGGTTTTCAGAGATCATATTAGTGTTTATTCGATTGATCGGTCTAGAGAAAGCATGGGCATTTTTTCCATTTCTGGTAATATGCACTTTTGCTGCTTTAGCTATATCTTGTATGAATCTATGAGATTGGTAGATTGTGCCTGTTACATTATTCCCTAGAAGGAGAACATCTGGGCCAGTAGTAGGTAGTAGGGTTATATCGTTTTCGGAAGTGACCAGACATCACACCGGAATCTTTGTGCTTCAGGATACTCAAAGTGACCAATCGCTTATGAGTCTTGAAAAGGTTTACGCCTTCCTTCATCATAGCTGGTGATGGAAGGCTTAAACCTTTCAAAACGTGTAAGAGATTGGGCACTGTGAGTAATGTCACCATACACCAGTGGGCAAGATGCGGTACTTCTTGCCTAACAACTATCCACTGAGCCTTACAAGCTGGAACAGGTCACCTGATCCTGTGTGCACTGGACCTTACAGTGGCTGTCCATCTTCAACCATTACTACTCATCAGACTCTCCCAACTTGCTGCTGGCCAGAGCAGGCAGGAATTTTTTGATCCGTCCAGTGTGAACCGGGCCTTACAAGTCTCAACCCAACTTTGCCCTATAAAATCTACTTAAAGGATACCCGAAGTTATATGTGACATGATGAGATAGATATGGGTATGTACAGTGCCTAGCACACAAATAACTAAGCTGTGTTCCTTTTTTTCTTTCTCTGTCTGAAAGAGTTAAATATCAAGTATGTAAGTGGCTGACTCTGTCCTGACAGGAAGTGACTACAGTGTGACCCTCACTGATAAGAAATTCCAACTATAAAACACTTTCCTAGCAGAAAATGGCTTCTGAGATCAAGAAAGAGATAAAAAGGGGAATTTCTTATCAGGGAGGGTCACACTGTAGTTCCTTTCTGTCTGAGTCAGGACTGAGTCAGCCACTTACATACCTGATGTTTAGCTCTTTCAGGCAGAGAAACAAAATAAGGAACACAGCATAGTTATTTGTGTGCTAGGCACTGTACATACACATGTCTATCTTATCATGTCACTTCGGGTATCTTTTAATATGAAGGATCTAAACTACCGCTAGATTATTCCTTATTTATGGTATTTATGTTTTAATATAGCGGTGCTTGGCTCTTCTACTGTCCACATATGCTATTGCTCTGTTGTTGCCTGATGAAGCGGGATCAAACCTGTGAAATGCGTTGCATTGATCCCTGAAATATGTAAATAAACTTGTTGTATTTAACAAACACATTGGCAATTTTTGTGTCTGCTTGGAGGAGGTTAATCCACCACTGCCTCCGCATGTTTTGAACTTTTTAGATACTTTAATCTTTTTGGCGCCTCTGTATCCATACTACGATATATCAAATCCAGCCTTGGTGGAGGGGTGTTACCCCCTTTTTCCCCCTCATCTACGGAGAGCGACTTCTTAATCCTGAGTGGGGTCAGGTCTAATCTCCCCACCTGCCTATACAGTGGTTGCCTTTGGGGTAACCCTGCTTTGTGAGTATAGCTTATTACTCTATCATACTTCATTTCAACTACCAGTACATACTACACTATATTTGGCTCTTGGTGTCCCTACTCTGTGTTATGTTTTAATGTAATTCCATATGTTGCTGTGTTTAGAGTAGGAAGTTTGGACAGAGAGGTGACTGTGGAGATTGTGTATTTAGTACTTTTTCCGTTTTGGTATTTGCCAAAGCATTTAGGATCTCACAGATGGCTCGCATAAATTAAAGACTAAATGTCAAAAAACAAAAAGCGCACTCTTTGCTTAATATTAGCACGCATCTTCTTAAAATAGTTTTCTCGAGTTCAAAAAAGTTGAACTAGTGCAAAAGATCTTCAATTACCGACTGTCCTCTCATTTCAAACAGTCGAGCAACAAATGTCTTATGCTAGGTACACACCATACAATTTTCTGTTAGATTCTTCTGTTAGATTTACCTACAACATGGAAAAAAGCTATCTGGCAGGTAAATCTAAGATAAAATCTAACAGAAAATTGTATGGTGTGTACCCAGCATAATACATACAGTATATTTTATCCTGGTGTACAAATTACACTGTGCTGTTTTTGTTATTGTTCTCCTTTATTTTTGCTATTACATGTTACAGTATTGTGTAAAATGTTGTAAGTTTCTAAAGAGACTGTTTAAGAAAACCCCCTCTGAAGGATACTTACCTTCAGGAGGGAGGAGCCTCAGGGTCCCAATGAGGCTTCCCCGACCTCTGAAGACAGCAGGAATCCAGCACTGGCTCTCCCGAATCCTTCCCTAACAAGCAGAGATTTATTTACCTCTCCGGGATCCTGCGCAGGCGCAGTAGCGGCTCTTCTTTCGGGTAAAGAGGAAATAGCCAAACCCGATCGTATCCACTTTACTGCGCAGGCGCAAAGGATTCGCAATAGAGCGGTTCCAATCGGGTTCAGCTAGTTCCGCCTTAACCGAACAGAAAGCTGCTAGTGCACCTGCGCAGGATCGCAATAAGGAAATATTTACCTCACCGCACTTGGGGGGGACCCGTGCAATTGAATGGAGGGATGGAGGAGGACAGGAGAAGCCTCCTTAGGATCCAGAGGCTTCCCCCTCCCAAGGTAAGTATCCTCCAGAAGGTTTGTTTTCCATTACAGATCCCCTTTAAAGTAATTGTAAAGTGACTTATAAAAAATAAAAAAAGTCAGATACTTATGTATGAAAAGGAAAGGCTCTGTATCCTATGGAGCCTTCCCTGTCTTCTCTTGCTCCCCTGGTTCCAGCGCCATCAACCCCATTGTGAGCCTTGGGGAGGCTTTGGAAGCACTTGTGTGCCCAAGTGCCTCAGAAGGCAGGCAGCTCCGTACTGCGCATGCGTGATCGCGCTTACAGACACACTTGCCCATGAGCAGTACGGAGCTGCTCATCTTTGGGGACCCAAGTGCTTCTGAAGCCTCTCGAGGTGGCAAATGCAACCGGTATGACAATGCTGGAACGAGCGGTACAAAAGAGCACAGGGAAGGCTCTATAGCAGTGATGGCTAACCTTGGCACTCCAGCTGTGGTGGAACTACAAGTCCCATGAGGCATTGCAATACTCTGACAGCTCTAAGCATGACTTGAGGAGGAAGAGGCATGAAGGGATTTGTAGTTTTTTCACAGCTGGAGTGCCAAGGTTAGCTATCACTGCTCTATAGGATGCAGAGTCTTCCCTGAACGTATCTGACTTTTTGTTTTTCAGTAACTTTACATGCACTTTAAATCACATTTAAAGTGGATCCGAGATAAACTTTTTCTCATTGCATAATTGTGTTCCTTTCCTATTGTTTATAGGACATTCCTCAAGCCAAATACTTTTTTTGATTTTGTTTTAATACTCTTAATTCCCTATAAACTAAACAAGCCACACCCACAGGTTTTCAGAGAGCCAAGGCACTTTCAGACAGCAGCAAGGGCTCATGGGAGCTCAGTCTGGGCAGGAGGAGGGGGAGGTATTACTAACCAGAGATTTCAGAGGCAGGGGGGGAGGAAGAGGGGGAATTAGTTTTTTTTGCCCAAGATGCAGATAAGCCTGCCTCTGTGTAATATTTACAAACAACATGGCTGCTGTCATTGTATCACAGGAAAAAATAATCATATTCTATTAAAGAGACTCTGTAACATCAAAAACATCCCCTGGGGGGTACTCACCTCGGGTGGGGGAAGCCTCGGGATCCTAATGAGGCTTCCCACTCCTTCCCACGCAGGAGCCGGGAAGGTAAATAATGACGTCATCTTGTACGGAGGGCCGCAGCGAGACCCCTGAGGGACGGAGGACGGCGTGGGAAGCCTCAATAGGATCCGGAGGCTTCCCCCACCCGAGGTGAGTACCCCTCAGGGGACGTTTTGACGTTACAGATTCTCTTTAAAGGTGTTTGCAGCTAAATTTGCTGTGTAAACTAATAATCAAAACTTTAGATAAAATATGTAGACAAGTTACTTGTTATAGTTAGTTTTTCATCTCGGATCTGCTTTAATACAACCAAAACCATTGTTTATACTGTATTCCCAAATCCAGAGTTATCATTTACAGTATGTTCACGTACCATCATGGAACAGGTTTGTACATAGGGGAGCATCCGTACAAATGTGGCACAGCAGCACTTGCTCCTGTCACCCCACTACTCTCAGCAACTGAACAAATCATTTATAAATCCTATGGCCTGGTTATGTACTAAGTTCTATTTATTTTTAATACACACTGTAATTGGATAGCAACCGTGGTCTAAGGGCCCATTTCCACTATAGCGTTGCGGAATCGCCGGCGAATCACCGCAGGCAAATCGCATGCGGGTGCGATTCCGCATGCGTTTTTTGCTGCGATTTCGCATGCGATTTCGCATAGGTAAGGCTGTATGCGAATTTAACCATGTCACTGCCTGTGTAAATTAACATTAATACCTATGCGAAATCGCATGCGAATTCGCTGCAAAAAACGCATGGGGAAAACGCATGCGATTTCCCTATTAAATACATTGCGTGCGATTCGCCTGCATTCCACACGCAGGCGAATTCTGAGGGCCCTACCATGCAGATTTTTTCTGCACAGAAAAACGTGCGGGGAAACGCACAAGTGGAAACAGTCCCATCCACTTGTACTGACTGTGCGAATCCGCATGCGGGCAACGCATGCGGATTCGCGATAGTGGAAACGGGCCCTAAGACCCTATATAGAGAACTAAGGGTAATAATTTGGACTGTGACTGTTCTAATGTTGTACCGTAGGGTTATGTTTTAGGACCAGTACTCTATACAACACACCTATTTGGTGAAAAAAAACTTGATTAGAGCATGCAGAATTGCACAGTTTTTCAGAAGCAGAACATTTTTCCAGGGTTGACAATAAGGGTGTCCAATCCAGGAGCCAATAGAGTTTGACAAAGAAATAGAAAAACTCAGAAAACAATCATCAGCTATGAACTTTAAAGTGGACCTGAACTCAGAGCTTTCTCTCTGCTCTAAAAGATAAGCAACAGCATAATAACCTTTAAAATAAAACATTTCTTTGTTACAGCCTACAGAAATCCTGCAATAAATCTACAGTGTGTCTTCTTCTTGGTTTCATGGATGCAGATAAAGGGTTAACATCCTGTGTTTACATATTAGCTGTGTCTGACGAGGACTGCTGAATTTATGTGCTGAGATAGCTGAGAGATCAAATTACACTTGTGATGACTTACAGATGAGGGGGAATTAGACAGGCTCTTCTTTCTAAAAACGTACAGGGTGGATTTCTCTGTGTTTTCCTTGTGTTCCATGCAAGAGTTCAGGTCCACTTTAAAGGAGTCACCAGGCAATCTCTCATACTCCCTGATCTACTTGCCTGGGGCTTCCTGCGGCCCCCACAGCTCCGCTCCCAGCCGCTGGCCCAGGGTCCCCGCCGGTGCAGAGGCTGACCTTGAGGTCGTCCTCTGCTGCGCCTGCGCGAGCGCCACTGTTAATACTGTGCGTACAAGCGAAATGACGGAGTGCATGACTTGGCTGCATTCAAAACAAGCACATTCAAAACAAGTTGTGCAAAGGATGTTGTACACGCGTGGCCAACTGCACGATATCAGCCCAACAGTTGTGTGAGTTTACCTACTGGTTGATAGGGCAAACCTCCTGTTATCAGTTGCTCGTCTAGTGGTCTGCCATGCTTACAACAGCACCAACATCAGACAACAAACAGGCGGTTTGGTTTAGCATGTGTAGCCAGATAATGACCTTTGATCTGTTATCTCTGACAGACAAAAATGAGAGATTTCTAAACATTTCTGAAGGGCCTCTCCACTAGCTTCATTTTCTGGAGATGCATTTAGTAAACTGACAGTGTCCAGAGTCCTATATCCAGCTGGTTTCCCAAATCACAGTTTTTGATCCTTTTTGTCAGCCTTCCCTTATACAAACACACTGTTTAGCTGTCTTTAGAGCTGTGTGTTCTGCTCTTATAGAACAAGTGACACCCATGCTAACCTAGCGATAAAAGACACATATATAAGTACTAGTTCTACTTACATAACAGATGCATTGCACTGTCCATGCTATGATTCCTGTGAATTTTATAAAGGAATAGCAGAGAATCCTATTCTAGATAGTTTCCATCTTAGTTACCTTTGAATGAAGCTAATCCTGACATAATTTCCTCCCTCACTCTTTTTTTCTCCTCTTGCTAATTGTGTATTCGTTACCCGCCCTCCTCCCAGAGTCTTCAGACACTCCCACTGAGGTCTATACTAGGAAGCGCACTGCCTTTTGTCATTAGAAGGAGGGGGAAATAAAGGGAAGAGGAGGAAAATATTAGTAAAAAAGACCCCCAGCATGCAACTGTTTTGCCAGCCGATGGCAATGGCAATTAAAGGGCCAGTGCTCCTAAGGTATGTGATAACACCAAACCATAACAGTAGAAAAAGTTTTGAAAGTTTTGAATGCAGGATTAGCATCAGACCAGTTGCTTTTGAAATTTGATTTTTATGGTGACAATCCCGCTTTAAGCTACATACACACGTTCAACAAGCGCATAACATGCAAACGACCACCCACACGACACGACGAACCGCACTACCTGGCGTACCTCACGACCTGTATGTCCACACGTCTGGACGATTAAACGACCAACTTATTTACATACTGCGCACAATAGCGGAATGATGGACTACACATTGAAAACAACTACAAGTCATTTAACAGTCGTTCAGACAACTTGTACACATGGACCAACTGCACAATATCAGACGACCGTAGGCCAACATATATTCGACAGTTGGATTGGACGCAATGCCTTTTATCAGTTGCTCGTCAAGTCATTTGCATGCGTACACACGCCTGATTGTCATCCAACAGTCACATAAAGTCGGATGACAATCAGGCAGTTTTGTTGGGCGTGTGGATGGGCCTTTATGAAAAGGAAGAATGATGAACACTGGACAGCTGGTGACTCCGGGGGCCTGAGGCAGGGCCGGGGGCCTGAGGCAGTGGATAATAAGGTTGGGTGCTAATTTCCAGCGGGCATTGGAGGACATCAATACACACTTTGTGAAGATTCTTGAAATGATCACAAACAATTGTTTTGTAAAACTAAAAGGGAACCTGACGTGAGAGGGATATGGAGGTTGCCATAATTATTTTTTTACTTTTAAACAATGATATTGCCTGGCTGGTCTGCTGATCCTCTGCCTTTAATACTTTAAAGGAATACTTAAGGGAAACAAAAAAAATGACATTTACTTACCCGGGGCATCCCTCAGCCCCCTAAAGCTGGATGGTGCCCTCGCAGCCCCGCTCCGATCGTCCTGTCCCCGCCGGGGCTACTTCCGGGTTCGGCGACAGCCGCCGACAGGCTGGGAACGCGGCTGATTTTCCGCGTTCCCACTCGCTATATGCTGCTATAGCGTATATAGCTACGCTATAGCAGCATATAGCGAGTGGGAACGCGGAAAATCAGCCGCGTTCCCAGCCTGTCGGTGGCTGTCGCCGAACCCGGAAGTAGCCGCCGGCGGGGACAGGACGATCGGAGCGGGGCTGTATGCTGCTATAGCGTATATAGCTACGCTATAGCAGCATATAGCGAGTGGGAACGCAGAAAATCAGCCGCGTTCCCAGCCTGTCGGCGGCTGTCGCCGAACCCGGAAGTAGCCGCCGGCGGGGACAGGACGATCGGAGCGGGGCTGCGAGGGCACCATCCAGCTTCAGGGGGCTGAGGGATGCCCCGGGTGAGTAAATGTCATTTTTTTTGTTTCCCTTAAGTATTCCTTTAAGTCATAGACCCTGAACAAGCATGCAGACCAGATGTTTATGACAAATCTGACAAGATTAGCTGCATGCTTGTTTCTGGTGTGATTCAGACACTACCAGTTGCAATACCAGTTGCCTGGCTGCCCTGCTGACCCTCTGCCTCTAATACTTGTAGCCATAGACCCTGAACAAGCATGCAGCAGGTCAGGTGTTTCTGACATTATTATTAGATCTGACTGGATTAGCTGCATGCTTATTTCTGGTGTGATTCAGACACAACTGCAGTCAATGAGATCAGCAGGGCTGCCGGGGCAACTGGTATTGTTTAACAGGAAGTAAATATGGCAGCTTCCGTATACATCGTGCTTCAGGTTCCCTTAAAATGTACTGCAATCATTATAAGCATACAAGGTTGGCCTAGAAGAGTAATGGCAGGATGTGTTACAATCCAGGTAGTTATCTAGTGTGTGTGTTTATGCTGAATGTTAAATATTGTTTTTCTTGCTTTTTTATCCACCACACAATGAAGTACATGCATTGTAACTCGTCTGCATTCTAATGATGATCTATGACTGAAGTAATGTATTGATCAGGGAGGATCATCTGGGGAACATGGGTAAAAGCCACTATTTTCACGCTGGGAAGTAGGTCAGCAAGTAACACGTTTATCCGGAGGCGTTGCGGCAGCTGACCTGAGCCTTCCCATGACTTTGTTTACTACGGTATTTTAGCTGTGCTGTCCATACATAAAGTGTGCCTGTGAGAACAGGGGCGTAACTAGAGGTTAGCAACCCCTGTGACTGCAGGGGGGTCCAGAGCTGTGAGGGGCCTGTGACAATCCAGCAACGCAATCCCGTCCAATCTGCTCCCGTTAGCGTATGCAGGAAGTACGGTGAGCAGACGGACAACAAAGACCGGTTGCTGGATTGTCAGAGGAAGAAGGTTATTGCGACAGAGCGTGCCAATCCCGTTTAATCTGCTCCCGTTAGCATACGCAGGAAGTACGGTGAGCAGACTGACAATAAGGGTTGATCGCGCAGCTGACGACAATATGTACTGGGGCAATCACTCACCAATCCCGTATTACTAGACCACTGTTGCCATGCAGGTCTCATGCACTAGAGACTGCTAGAGGCAAATTCACTGTGTGCGTAGTAAACGGTTAAGATTGGTTGGAGGTGCCCATACATGTACAATCCCGATTGTATATACAATGGGTGAACTAAAAATATCGATTTTGCGCTGGAAATCGGGTAATTACACTGCCACCACTGTCTGATTGAATGGATGGAGCAGACAGGCTCCAACTAGCTACTCCTAAAAGGAAGAAACGGTTATTTACAACCTAGCTAGCAAATCAACAATTTATAAGCAAATAATAAAACAATGCGGTAGTATGACTCTGACTCTTCAGAGGGCAGATTCGTTATAGCAGCAATCAGATGACCAGAACAATTTTTGAATAAATGATTTACTACTATTTATGAGTGGTGCTATGTTTATGGGCTTTCTTTCTCCCCATTGCTATACATATGTACTTTGAGCCCTTGCACACTCTTTTCATGTGGTTCTAGTGTTGCGGACACACCATTACTTTTCAATCAGATGACCAGAACAAGCACAAGACTGAACGATAAAATTGTTAGTTTTATTCTAAAACTACATACACATAGCCTAATTTAGCCCACAGATAGATATACCTGTCCGGCAGAACAGATTGATTTGATAGAAAGAGAGAAGAGATGAAAAGAAACAGAATGTCTTAATATACAGTTCAAATACCGTTATTGGTAATCCATGCGGCAATCGCAAGTCTTTGGAGGAAGTCCAAAATGGCGGTTGCCATGCGGCCTGAGGCCTTTGTGAGAAATAATCCAAGATGGAGGTTTTGGCCCGTGTCCTGGCGGGCTGGTCGATTGATGTTAATTCGACATCAGATTGAAGGTGAAGGACCCTCAACAACCTGGTCCCAGTTATACCCCTCACTTCAGCAAGGAGGAGTTAGGGGCATGGATCACACACCTCTTTGGAACATGAGATGTGCCCGCCCCTTCTCATGGACAAAGGAATATACCTGAATCATGATAGATGTGCTAATCTTCAAAACCATACAGGTTATGTTAAATCTAATAACATTTTTAGGTCGATCAGAATTTATCGATAACAATGATATCAAACTTGAGGGGTCAGACCCCTGGGGTATTAGAGGGTTATTTTAAAACGGTCTTACTTCAGTTCTGGGGGTCCGATTGGTAAGGAAACCTCTCAGAACTAGTGTCACGTGGAGTCTGATAAACTCCGTGAATTTGAGGGACCTGCTATCTTGGGAACACCAGAAATATTACAAAACTGTGCCTATTATTAAATATAGCTTGTAAGGTTTGTTGAACTTTTGGGAGTCCCCAGCTGGAGGGATAAGGATCACTCCTGTCTCTCTTTCGACTCAGGCCAGAAGGCTGCTATGTGTCAGACACCCTGCTGAGATCTGGGCCGATGAGTCTGGAGAAGACGCTGTTTATGAGGTTCTGCCAGTGTAATCTGTGATGGATGGCTTATAAACTCTCTAGGGGGTCCCATGAGGCCCGGAAACCCACTGTCACACCTGGGTGAGAGAAGCTATGTAATTAGGAACCAGTCAGTGTTTGCTAGCAGAGCCAGAGAGTAAGAAAAAAAAGTCTTGATTTAAACCAAAATGTCATTTTGGTGGTTTTGCAAAGAAACTTGCGTTTGTGACTCCATGACGCATTCGATATGTCATATCGACAGCGTCACAGGCCCCAACTAATAACCTTTCCTTCCTCCAATACAAGGACTATACTTCAGATCAGGTGGTTTTGTGGCTACACTTGTTATGGGTATGAAGACAATGATGGTCACACTTCTTTTATGACCCTTGTGAGGTGGGCCGCAAATGAAGGGCACCGAGGGAAGGCAAGGGAACATTGGGGGGGGGGGGGGGGAGGGGGAAGCATCAAGGTTTTGATGGGAAGCTCATGAATCGTATGCCATTGTGTGAGGAAATGAAAGAAGAAAGATACTTACCTCAGTAGAGGGAAACCTCTGGATAGTTCACAGGCTTCTCCCTTCCTCCTCCACCTCACTGTTTAGCTGTTATTTCCCACAATGCAACAAGGCCCCCACAGTGTGATGTCAGAACCATAGTCCTGACATCACACTGTGGGAGGGGTTTCACCACAATATCAGCCATACAGACCCCCCCCCCCCCCCTCCCGATGATCCGTTTGAGAAAAGGAAAAGATTTCACATGGGAAAGGGGGGTATCAGCTACTGCTTGGGTTCAATTCTTGGTTACGGTTTCTCTTTAAATATCTAACTTTTCCTTCTTATTTTTGCCTCAGGTTTACTTTAAAGTAACACTGAAACCTGATACTTACCTGAGGAGAGGGAAAGCTCTGGTTCATATAGAGCCTCCCCGTTCTCCTGCCGGTCTCTGCGTCCCCCCCCCCCCCCCACAGGCTCCCCCGTTAGCAGTCCACGACCAATTGGTCGTGGACTGCTCTCGTCTGGGTTGGGCAGACTTCAGCAGGGCTTCCGAAGTCGGGCAGCTCCGTACTGCGCACACGCGAGAGCCCTCTCTGGCGCATTCGCGCGTGTACAGTACAGAGCCGCCGGTCTTTGGAAGCCCGAGCGTTTCCGAAGACTGCCGAAGTTTCCCGCAGCGGGAGATTTAAAACAAGAAGCCTGCGGTGAATGAGGAGACCGTCAGGAGATCAGGAAGGCTCTACAGGACCCAGAGCGCCTTCCCTTTCCTTAGGGGAGTATCTCTTTTTTTATTTTAAACGACACTTCAGACTTCCTTTAAAAGAAGAACTCCAGTAAGATGAAGTAGAACACAGTAAATTATTCAAGATACCCATTTTTACGTTAATTGTCCTGGTTTCAGCATCAGAAACACTTCCTATATCCGTATAATGCTGTATATTGGTAAGAAACCCCGCCCTTGCAGTAAAGTTTAGCCTTGGCTGTTTGTTATGCAGAACGGAGTGCCTGGCTCTTCTACTGACCACATATGCTATTGCTCCGTTGTTATTGCCTGATGAAGCGGGATCAAACCTGCGAAACGCGTTGCATATTTGGAGTTCATAAATAAAATATATTGACTGTCTTTACTACAGTCGTTGTGTGTCTTCTTGGAGGAGGTAAGTCCACCACTACCTCCTCTATTTACCAAGAATTAGATTTTTAAGCTCATTTAGCTTCCTTTTATCCTTTTAGCGCCTCTGTTCTCCTGTATAATATTGAGTCCACCCTGGGTGGAGGGTTGAACCCCTTTTTTCTCATCTACAGAGATCGACTTCTTATTCCTGAGTGAGGTCAGGAAAATCTCCCCACCTGCCTTTACAGTGGTTGCCTAATGGTAACCCTGGTTTGTGAGTATTAATATTTATCTAGTAACCATTTACCAGTACATATTACACTATTGGGGCTCTTGGTGTTCCTTGTTTTTAGGAGTGTTTGGAGAGACCAGGTGCTATTTCTGCTCAGTTCAGAACACACAGAGCTTGATTCACTAACCGGCGCTAAGCCAGTTAGTGAGCCTTAGTGAGCCTTAACAGTCTGTGGGCGCAAACCAGGGCACTAAGGCCTTGATTTCACCTTCTGCAGTGATGCACCTGCCAATGGTAAAGATGTTGCCATCTGCTATAAATTTCAGAATGTAAATCAGGGTGAAGAAAGGGTGAGGAAAGAATTTAGGGTAGGTGCACACATAACGTAACATGAAAGGCTGCATTTCATGTCATGTGCGGGTTTTTTAAATTCCGTTTTGCTGCATTTTTACGGCGCTTTTACTGCATTTTTGGTGCATTTGTGTTGACGTTTTTTTATCGCAGATGTGTTTTTTAAGGGTTTTGCGTGCATTTTTAACGGGTTTGCGGCTCACATATACAAAACGCATATGCGTTTTGTATGCGTTTTTCAATTGGGTTTTATGTAAATAACTAGGAAGACAACAGGAAGCAGAAATAGATTACAAAACAATTTTTTGTACAAAAACGCCTATAAAATCGCATGAAAAACGCATACCATTGCATTTCCATTGACTTTCATTATGTGCGTTTTTAATGCGTATTTGCAAAGAAACCAGCGTTTTTGAAAACGCACGCATAGAAAATGCATATGCGTTTTTTATATGTGTTTTTTCCTGTGGCCCATAGCCTTCCATTAGTGGCAAAATGCATCTTTTTTCCGCAACGCTAGCGTTGCACCTAGCCTCATAGTGGGCAAACATTGATTAAATAATTTGTAAAGTAATATTTAAAAAAAATAAATAAATAAGCATTTAATTGCACAACGAATAAAATTGTGCACGGCACCTATGCGAAAAAGCTCACCCCCCAGCTCCATGCATTTCAGCGCTGACGTCACTCTTTAGCAGAGCACCCAGCGTCCTCTCCATGGTTACAGCGCTCACATGCAGAGGTAAGGCTCACACCCACTAGCAGCCTTTTCTAAGCTCTAGTCATTTGTAAAGCGCTTGCTAATGCAATGCTATAGGGGATTTTTATAAAAGCACATCCCGCAAGTGGGATCACACCCACGGCATTACAATAGCAAGGACTTTTCAAATCACAAAGCACTCAGAGAAGCGCTTCTAGTGGGTTCCAGGCCTCAGACGTACTCAGGGAAATCAGAGCTGCAAAATGAAATACTGAATTTGATTGGATGCCACAGGGCCAATAAAGACAGTGCTTATTCCCAACACGTTGGTAAATGAGCAGCAGGTTTTATGAGCAGCTGCTTTTCACATCACTGTTCGGTGTCACCCGAAGTCGTTTCCTTTATGTTGGCAAATGTGGCAACAATCAAACACACACGTTACATTAATAACTGCTTACTGTAAGTGACATGACTTGGGTTCTGGCCGGGACTGAGAAGAAATGAGAAACAAATGGGACGCAAAGCCTCTGCGTGTTTTATTTCTTTGTTTGTCTTATAGTTTGAAGTGAAACCAGAGTGTTGTTCCCTTGTGCTGTGTGTGGGTGGATCATACAGCGAGCTGGCCGGACGGTTTACTTATCCTGATTTAAAACTTCTTGCTTTTACTCATCCTGTGACTCTGCTTCCAGTCTGCATAGTAGGAATAGCGTGTTCTGGCTGAGGCCACTGGCGGAGGTCACTGACTCTGCCTCCAGTCTGCACAGCAGGAATAGCGTGTTCTGGCTGAGGCCACTGGCGGAGGTCACTGACTCTGCCTCCAGTCTGCACAGCAGGAATAGCGTGTTCAGGCTGAGGCCACTGGCGGAGGTCACTGACTCTGCCTCCAGTCTGCACAGCATTAATAGCATGTTCAGGAGGAAGTCACTGGCGGAGGTTACTGACTCTGCCTCCAGTCTGCACAGCAGGAATGGCGTGTTCTGGCCCAGGCCACTGGCGGAGGTCACTGACTCTGCCTCCAGTCTGCACAGCAGGAATAGCATGTTCAGGCTGAGGTCACTGGCGGACGTCACTGACTCTGCCTCCAGTCTGCACAGCAGGAATAGCGTGTTCAGGCTGAGGCCACTGGCGGAGGTAACTTTGAAGCATTGTGTGTGTAGGAGATATGTAATAACCTGCTTACTGTTAACTGAAGGAGTTGGATGTCTTTATACATAAACATGGGCAGAACACGACTTTCTATCTAGCTGACCTGAGGATGACTCATAGCTCTAATTGTACTTACAAACCAGTGGCATAGCAGTCGGGTTTGCAGAGGTTGTGATTGCAAGTGAACCCCGGCTCCAATGGGCCTGCCTGGGGGTCACAGAAAATGTGGGTGCCAGACGCACCCCGGAGGCTTCACAACCAACGTCAATGTAAATAATGGCAATTTTGTTGGCTGTGGCACCCGACAAAATGGTACTCACTAATTGTAGCTGCAGTTTGCATAGCAAGCAGCCCGAGCACCCGCTATTTTATTGGGCACCCAGATTTCCCTTAATTGTCGATAATAATATAGGGTGCCCAAAATTCTGTAGCACCCAATGTTTTTGTGTACAGTGGCGAAAGTTGGGCCAAACCGTCCAGCTTTATACTTGACACTGCCAGTTACTGCTGGAAGCAGCCTAACATGATTGTGAGTGTTGATGCATTTCACATGATCCATATGAGAAAAGCAGTGTGTTCTGGGAAGTCTATCACTGAATTTTGCTGCCACAGTGAGGGCTCTTTCACACTAAGGGCGTTTTTGCTATTTCTTCAAGCGCAGGAAAAAAAGCGCCCACAAATGCAAAGCGCTTGTTTTTCGATTTTAGGTGTGAATGAGGCTTAACTGAAGAGGAGCAAATCCATACCTAAGCATATGCACACTGTAAGCATGGGGTGCTAGGCAAAGAGTACTGGACAATGAAAAGAGAAGCACATGGGGACAAACAGGACACCGATCTGGTGTAGTATATTACTCGTAGTTGAGTAATAAAAAATAGGTAAAGGAAAACTCAGAAAGGAAGGTTGCATAAACAGGCAACCACTATATATGCATGCGGTTGCTCTTCAAAAAAAAAAAAGAAGATAATTTATGCAAAAGAACATTAAAAAATCAATCCCAAAACTGGGGTGATATGTGGAGACAATTACTAGAGATGCCCCAAATGATGTAGAGACATTTAAAAAAAATGTAAAAAAGGTAAGCGTTGGCCTAACCTTATAGAAGACTGCTTGTAGACTTACAATCACTTTTATTGGTTAAAAGCACAGACAACGGGTTTTGCAGTTGCACACGCTTCCTCTGGCCAATAAAAAGTATGCCTCCAAAGAGCAGCCAAGAGCATGAGCGCCGCTTCTAGGAGGCACACTTTTTATTGACCCGAGGAAGTGATATGCAACCAGGAAACGCATTGGTTGCCCTACTGTGCTTTTAAACTCTTTTTGATATTTTTACATAATTTTGGGTACCTCTAGTAATTGTGGTAGTTAGATATAGTGGAAAAGTATTCCAGAGAATATGTATCGGTAGATTTGACGCTTCCGTATTTCATTTATAACCAGGAACTTGCGTTTCAAGGCCGTTGGTAAAGGTATCACTTAAAAAGTTAAATCAATTGGTTAAGGAATTTCATCCCTCACTTGTTTGAATAGCATGGAGCACACTGATGTTTATCCACATTTCAGATCCTCCTTATAGGACCCTAAAGCAGAACGGTTGTGTGTCGTCCTTCCCAGCAGGCAGCTGTATATCCTGTGGTGAAGTAATATCAAAGTACATTGTAGACAAGAGCCAGTTAAATTGCCAGCAGGAGCTTTGTACAGTGCATGTTATGGGATGAACTGTTTATTTGCAATCTGCTCACACTTATTTCTTTTGGACTTTAGGCTAAAAAAGCCTATTTATGAAGAATGGATGATTTGTTATGAAATTGGCCCTAAAACAACCCCCCCTTTTCCCCAGCTGTTCATTACTCCTGTTCGTGACTAGGGGTGATCAATAAGATACAAGTATTTACAAGTTCATGCAGGATGGTGTACATGTTTATGCAAATAAATGCAGCTTGAAAACGGACCAATCAATTTGAAGTCGGGTGGGACTTGATTGGTCTATTTTCCAGCTGCAAATGTTTGCATAAAAATGTACAGAATCCTGCATGAACTCTAAAATATTTGCATCTCATTGATCATTCCTATTACTGACCACAACACCCAACAAGATCTCCAAATAGCATTTATCACTTCAGAAAAGCAAATCACCGTAGGCTACAATGGAGAACATCATGTCAGCCATTGATTAGAGGGTTTTGGGGAGGCGCCCGAGACTGCTATATTAGTGGGTCTATATGTGGTTACTATGCAAAAATATAAAAAGAGGTATCTTACCTCCAATGAAGACTCACTCGGATGGGATTAAGGAGTCTTTATTATAGAACGTTTATATTGCAGACAACGCGTTTCATGGGTAAAAAATACATGTCCTTCTCAGTTTAGGTACTCACCTAAGGTGGGGGAAGCCTCTGGAACCTATTGAGGCTTCCCCCGTCCTCCTCAGTCCCAAGGTGGCGGCGAAAATCCTCCCGGAGCGGTGGAGACGTAAATATTTACCTTTTGGCTCCAGTGCAGGCGCAGTATCCCCTCCTTCCCACGGAGATAGGCGGAAATAGCCGATCTCCGTCGGAAGAGCCGCAACAGCGCCCCTGCTGG